>NC_133617.1:36820598-37180598 GCF_048593235.1 Sminthopsis crassicaudata | reverse complement strand
AACAGCATCCTCTGATCTACCAAAATACAAAATAGAAAAGACTTTATTCTATTCAACTTGGTTCTTATGAACCTTTCTCTGGGCATATGTATTCTCTGTCATTACATCAATCAGAGTCTTCTGCCATGGATGACAAAGACAGCATGTACCATCTGCAACCTTGTGGCATTAGGGCTTAGAGTCTAGAGCAGCAAGTTCAGTAGGCCTTGTCTATTGATCCAGGAGGAGAAATACATATTGGAAATTCTCATAAAGCCTTTATTATTAACTCACAATGTGTGATGTTAAAAAAGGCCCTCTTCTCTCTTAGTCTTAGTTTCCTCATTTGTTAAATATTGGAGACTTTTCTGTATCAGATGTTGTTAATCTGGGTCCCCATACATCCCTCAGAGAGATTTCCCCTTGAATGGGGAAAAATTATATTTAACTAACCTTCAACTGAAATTTTGTATTATTTCAATTTTTAAAAAAGTAAACAAACAGGATTCCGAGATATGGTCCATAGTCTTCATAAGATTCTTTTAAAGGGGTACAGGACTCCCAAAAAGGTAAGGAGCTCCTGTTCTGCATGATCTTTAAATCTTTCTTGACACTCTATGACTTAGGCTGTTTCTCAGGTCTGAAATACTATGTTCCTAGGTGTCTCCAGACTTAGACATTCTAAGTCCTGAGAATCCTTTCACATATTCTAAGAACTGAAGTGTACTGGAGACTCTGATTACACAAACATGAAAATTAAAGAATAAAAAAGAATTGGCTCTTGGTCAGAGACCCTGGATTCAAATCCTATCTCTAATGTGTAATTCTAATTCAGCAAGTCACTGAAACTCCCTGAGTATCAGTTTCCTCTACAAAATGATGTTTTGGAATAGATAATCTCTGAGGTCTCTTCAAAGTCTATATCACTGATTCTATGATCCACAGTAAATACACCAATGCAATATTGCATATTTACCAAGTGTGCATTTATGGAAAATTGCTTAATGGGCTATATGTTCTAAGGGATTTTTTTTGTTACCCTTTATTTTTACAATGACAAGATTTCTCTGTCTACTCCCCCACAACATACATACATTGCCAGAGAGTGATTCCTTAAAACTTTTAAGGAAGAAAGAAAAAAAAAAAAAGGAAAGAGAGGAAAAAAGATTGGAAAAGGAAGGAAGGAAGGGAGGAAGGAAGGAAGGAAGGAAGGAAGGAAGGAAGGAAGGAAGGAAGGAAGGAAGGAAGGAAGGAAGGAAGGAAGGAAGGAAGGAAGGAAGGAAGGAAAAGAGAGAGGGAAGGAAAAAGGATGGGAGAGAGTAATAGAAGAAGGGAGGCAAAGGAGAAAAGGAGTGAAGGGAGAAAGGGAGAGAAGAAGGGAAGGAGGAAACAAGGGAGGAAGGAAGGAAGGGAGAGAAAGAGAAAGAAAGGGAGAGAGGAAGGGAGAAGGGAAGGTAGAGAAGGGAGGGAGGGAAGAAGGGGACAGAGGAAGGGAAGGAGGGAGGGGACAGAGGAAGGGATGGAGGGAGAAACAGAAGAAGGGATGGAGGAAGGGAACAGAGGGAGGGAGGGAATAAGGGAACAAGGAAAGGAGAAAGGAAGTAAGGAAGAGATAGGAAAGGAAGAAGGAAAGAAGGAAGGGAGAGACAGAAAAAGAGAGGGAGGGAAGGAGAGAGGAGGGGAGAAGGGAAGGTAGAAAAGGAAGGGAGGGAAGCAGGAGACAGAGGAAGGGATGAAGGATGGGGACAGAGGGAGGGAGGAGGGTGGAGGAGGGAGGAGGAGGAGAGGGAGAGGGAAAAGGAGAGGGAGAAGGAGAGAAAATAAAGGGAAAACAAGGGAAAAAATCAGCTAATAGGATTTTGGTTTCATTTGGTTTGGGTCCAGACCTATTAACAGATGTTATACTGGCAGAACAGAGCAGAGATCTAAAATTATAGATTTAAGACCAAAAGACATCTCTTAAATCTTCTAATTTACCATAGGAAACTGAATCCCACAGAGCAGAATTAACATGCCCATGGTCACTCAGGAAGTAAGTAGTAGAGTTGGGATTCAAGCCCCAATCCCCTTCATTCCTAAGTTTGTGCTGTGCCTTTGACATATTGCCATATGCTGAAATACTCAGCTGAGTAACAGATGGCTTTGTTGAGGGCAAAGAATATGTATAGAAGAGGTAAATACTGGAGATGGGGGAAGACTAGGAGACTGGGGTAAAAGAGAGAGATTTCAGAGCAAGTAGCATTTAAATCAAGCATATCATTTAAAAACATTCTCCCCTAAGAGTACTGTTTTGTACCAGAAGTTGTAATAAGACCATGATTGATTAAGCTCTATTTACCTACTCCAGAAAATGATCCAAGCTAGTTTTTCATCATAACTTATGAAGGGATGAATGATGGATCCAATATTTCCAAGCCAACAATGAGACATTTGGAATATCCTCCCACTATCAGATACTCTTTGAGCACACTGAGGGTTATATGGTAATATCTACTAACATGATAACAACTGATGCTTTTTCAGCTCTTTACATACTTTATCACATTAGTTCCTCCAAACAACCCAAGAGAGTAGACATTGGAAGGTTTTTTTTTTTTTTTTTTTTTTTTTTTTTCCTTCTAGTTGTTGTTGTTGTTGTTTTTGGTCCAGCCCTGTGATTTTGCCATTGTCTAAAATTTCCTTGAGTATAAATTCCCTGTACCAAAAGAGATTAGCAATTGGCACCAATAATTTAAAGTTATAAAATTGCCTTGGGAACTGAAAGTTTATAGAACACCAAGACGTGTCAGAGTGGAACCTTGAACCCAGACCAACCTAGTCTGCTAAATGGTACAGTACATAGAATGCTGGATTTAGAGTCAGGATAGAAATAAATTCAAATCCAGTCAGATATTTTTAACTTTTGTGACTAAAAAAAAATGTAGCCTCAGTTTCCTTATCTGCAAAGTGGGGATAATATTAGTACCCGCCTTGCAGAGTAGTTGTGATGATCCAATGAAAAAGTATATATAAAGTATTTCCCAACTTTAAATCACTACCTATGTCCTTCTTCTTCTTATTATTATTATTACTCACAATTTCTACTATTCTTGAAGCTATCAAAAATTATCTACAATTTCTACTGCCAAGGCCAGAAAGTGGAAATGTATGTTTTCATCAAGGCTTAATATTATGTTATTTCCCCCAGACCTCCTGATTACTTAGAAGACTTTGGCAATGTAAATACACAGTCATTAATATGAGAAACAAACACCCAAAGTATGTAATATGTAAATCAGGTTTGTAAATTATAAATTGGGAAATTAAACTTGTCAACAGAACCCCAAGCTGAATATTACACAAATACTTCTCCGCTTCGTTTTCCCTTTAAGCGATGTATCAGAAATATTAATCTGACAGCCACCCAGTGATTTCAGCTTACGCAGAATTCTAAATGCTCCTTTTGTTTCCCGATCAGCTCTTGTGTGACAAAGAGCTCAGAGTTTCTGTTACCTAGTTATTGATATTTTCATATACGGTAATTTATTTTTCATTTATGTTCTTCCCATTTAAATGATGTCGCTCCATCTTCTTCAAAGTCAGCTTTTCCAATGATGGCTTTTAATATACTTGAAAAAATAACTACCCTATATCTTGCTCAGCACATTGTACTTTTGAGTGGATAACCCCAATCACTGAGAATCCTGTGAAGGAATCCAAGGGCTTGGGATGGTTAAGTTGACTTTATTCTTCCTTTCACAGGTGGGTGTTTTTGACAGACAGGAAAGGCAGTCAAGGGAGAGAGTGTTGAACTTGAAAAGAAGGCCTGTGCTTAACTCCAGCCTGCGCCACTGGTCTGTAGATTTATGTTATAAAGAGAGAAGGATTTCAGAGGCCCTCTAATCCAATACAATCTAACAGTTTAGGGAATGATTGCCCAAAGTAACTTATCCCAAGTCACATAGAGTGTAATGTGAATCCAAGTTATTTGACTATGGAGAAGGAAACAACAGTAATAACCAACAACATCCAAAATAGGATCATAAAGAATCAAGCCTGACTGAGAACTAAGTAACAACATCCAACTATAAATCCAATTTTCTTTCCACTGCGCCATGCCTTCATTGAGTTAGGCCTTAGGAAATTTATACCATTAGCAGATCACGGGTATAGTGAAAAGAATGCCAGCCTTGTGGTCCCAGGTTACATAGTCCAAGTTCTGTCATGTAAAACTGTCTTCCAAACTTCCATATTGCTGTTGAGGACCCTATCATTCTTCCTCTCACACAGGTGTCTGTAAAGTCTGAGCTAGCTCCTGGGGAGACCTCAGGAATAGCCAGAGTCAGGATGAGTAAAAGTCCTTGGTCTTCAGGGGGAGAAGTGAAGGAGACAGACAAACTGCCACAAGCTCACCACTAACCTCCCTTTTCCTGATCCTACTGCAAAATGAAGTTCTCTGACTCTCTCACCCCACCCCTTAATCCTTATTTACAATTATCTGTATACATCAAACATCTAGCCAGCACAGAATAGTGAGACTGGCCATCTTTCCAAACACATGTTAATAGAATCATTGTCCAATAGTTAATTAGCATTAAGTGCTCCATTGGCTGATTCAAGCACACCTTTTAAAAATTTCAGCCTTTTACAGGTGTCCTAACACAAAGGTGTCCCTATCACAAATCTGAGTGTTAATCTCACACCCTATACCAAGGTAAGGTTGAAATGGATACATGATTTAGACATAAAAGGTGAAACCATAACTAAATTAGAAAAGCAAAAGGAAGAATTTATGACCAAGCAAGAAATAGAGAATATTATGAAATGTAAAAAGAAAAATTTTTATTACATCAAATTTAGAAGGTTTTGCAATCCATGAAATCAAGATTAGGAGGAAAGCAGAAAGCTAGGGAACAATTTTTACAACTAGTGACATTAGACTACCAGAGTAACATCGAGATTATTTTTAGTACTTAATAGTATTAAATTTTTTCTAATCCCATGAAAAGATAGTTTTCAACATTCATTTCTGTAAGATTTTGAGTTCCAATTTTTCCTTCCCTTCTTTCGCTCCCTGTTCCCCAAGCAATCTGATATAGGCTTTACATGTACAATCATATTAAACATATTTCTTATGCAATTAAGGACTAAGAAAAAAATCTCTGGTAATCTGATCTCACTGTCACTTGACCACCACTATCCTATCAGTTGCCAGTTCCTGCTTCTTTGTCCATAGCATCTGTAAGATAGGACCAAATAAGATTTCACTCACCCCATTGCCATTATGCTCTAGCCATTTAGCAATATCTTTATAATTGTTCTCCCTGCCTCAAGTCTGTATCCATTCCAAACCATACTCCACTCATTAGCCAAAAAGAAGTTTGTAAAACACAGAATTAACTATGTCCTTCCCCTACTCAGTAAACTCCAGGGTTTCCTATTATCTCTAAGATAAACTATAAATTTATCATCTAAAATTCTTCAAGATCTGGCAGTCTTTGGCACTTTGGAAGTGCTTAATAAATGCTTGCTGATTGATTGTAACAAAGGATGAGCTAAACCTAATTTCTTCTAAATTGTTTTTAAGTTTTCTCTACAGTTCAGCTGAGTTGAGAGTTCTCACTTCAACAGTTAGTATTTCTGGATTATCAAACACTAGGCTACCAAGTTGCACTTTTTGTGGACTTTTTCCTTCTGACTATCCCATTGATCAACATTTTTTTTTTGTTCAGTGCCAGATAGCTTTTTAATCTTTCTCTCCTTGCCATTAGAAAAAAAATTCATTATGTTCTTCATTATTCATTCCTGCAGGTGACAGTTGTAATTGTTCTGTTTTTTAATTAATTCATTGGTCTTTTGTTGGGTAAATTAATTTAGGTGGTATCACCATTTATATTATATTGCCATAACCCAACCATAGCAATACTCTACCTGGTAGTCTTTTATTTTCCCTTCATTGATTCCTTCATTCCTTACTTCCTCTTTCTGTTCTTCTCTACCATTTTCCTCCTCTCCTTCCCTTTCTTCTTTCTTTCAAATCTTCTTGCTCACCTTCCTTCTTCTTCTGTTCCTTGCTTTCTTATTTCCTTCTTCCCTCCCTTCCTTTCTTTCTCCCCCTTCCCTTAATTCCTCCTTCCCTCCTCCTTTCCTTCCTTCCTTCTTTCTTTCCTCCTCTCCCTCCTTCTCTTCTCTCTCTCTCTCTCTCTCTCTCTCTCTCTCTCTCTCTCTCTTCTCTTCTCTTCTCTTCTCTTCTCTTCTCTTCTCTTCTCTTCTCTTCTCTTCTCTCTCTCTCTCTCTCTCTCTCTCTCTCTTCTCTTCTCTTCTCTTCTCTTCTCTTCTCTTCTCTTCTCTTCTCTTCTCTTCTTTCTCTCTCTCTCTCTCTCTCTCTCTCTCTCTCTCTCTCTCTCTCTCTCTCTCTCTCTCTCTCTCTCTCTCTCTCTCCTTTCCTTTCTTCCTTCCTTTCTCAGTTTCTATTTGCAAGGTCCCATTGTAGTCACAAAAAAGAGAGAGTTTTCTTGAATTAGGAAAAAGTATAAAATAGACAAAGTCATTGTTTTCCCTTCAAAGTCAAATGTTTCCTGGAGTTGAAAAGAAGTCACTGGAGTGGAAATGAGGAAAATTCTTGTTAAATCTCTATCAGAAAATAAATAAATAAATATTGAACAGCAAAGTGAGAAGTTGTTATTGCTGTACTTTATTTCAAAATGGGCCTCACTAATGAGCAGAACTAGGAGATCATTATACACTTCAACAACAATACTGTATGAAGATGTATTCTGATCTAAGTGGATATCTTCAACAAAGAGAAGTTCCAATTCAGTTCTAATTGATCAATGATGGACAGAATCAGCTCCACCCCAGAGAAGGAACACTGGGAAATGAGTGTAAACTGTTTGCATTTTTTGTTTTTCTTCCCAGGTTATTTTTACCTTCTGAATTCAATTCTTCCTGTGCAACAAGAAATTCGTTTCTGCACACATATATTGTATCTAGGATATACTATAACATATTTAACATGTATAAGACTAGCTGCCATCTAGAGGAGAGGGTGGAGGGAGGAAAAGGAAAAGTTGGAACAGAAGTGAGTGCAAGGGATAATGTAAAAAATTACCCATGCATATGTACTGTGAATAAAACATTACTTTTTAAATGGGCCTCACTATGAGTTCTGGAAAAAAGGTGTTGGGTAATTAGGGAAAGCTAATTCCCAAGATGGCAATTGCTAGTTCCAAGACACAAAAAAATACAGTGAAATGATTTTATTGAGAGTGTTGTAAAAGAACATTATGGAGATTATCTTCTTTCTCATCATCAAACTTCTTAACTGGGTTTGGGACTTCCTGAATTACAAAGTCCTGTCACAATCATTTCATCTGAAATTTATAACCATCCACTAAGCTAGGAAATGGTTAAATGGTTATTGTTGTTGTTTGTTCTGATGCTATAACATGCGGATGTATTGTATCTAAGAAACAGAGGATGTCCTCACTTTTCTCTCCAGAGCTATCTGGGTTCAATGGCAAGATATAAATCAGTATGACTGGAGATGGCCCTGGATGCAATAGGAAATTGATCTTTTTAAGCTAACATCTTCAATAGGGCTCAATTTGACTGAGGCTGCACCCATTCGGTGATTAAGGTTAGGTAGCAATTGAGACAAAGAATCTCCTCTTTCATCTATTTTAAAAAAATAAATAAATAAATAAGGGAGGGGAAGACCCTCTGAGTTTCTGGTCAAAGCAGAAATGATAGCTAATTAAAGTCAATTGGGGCAATCAAAACCCAATGACCAAATGGGGTTTGGCCTGGGACCTATTGGTGACCAATCAATGAGAATCAGATTAGTTTCAGTTTAGGACATGGTCCTGAAAGAAATCTAGCCAGTAAGGGTATGTTATGGTGAATAGGCTGTCAGGAAAACCTAGGTTCAATTCTACATCTTCCATTTATGCTGTTTGATCAGAAGCATGCCCTTTACCTCTATAAGTAGAAATGTGATCATGTAAAATGATTTTTTTTAGGTGCAGTGGATTTTTTTTTGTTATTCTGACCCATACTTTCATTGGAGTAGAGGCAAAGTTATACTGGAACCAGCTTAAACTGGCTTGAAAGGCTCAATTATTAAATGTTCAAGGTGAAGGTTCACACCTTGAAAATTAAAAAAGAATAAAAATGAAGGCTTTGTTTATTGTTTCATTGATTGTATAAACTCAAGAAAGGGAGGAAGAAAATGTTAACAATGAAAATTAAACTTCAAAGTGTGTCCTGTACATATGTATTTTCCCAGAGAGCTAGTTGTTAAATATTTTCCAACATATCACTGAGTAGAATCCTCATAGATTAGAAACTCCCACTATTGATGTAAATCAGCCAGTTGCCCATATTTCTAGAATCCTAGAACTTGAAAGTTGGAAGAGACTTCAGTAACTATGGCAATCCAATTTTTCCTTGTATAAAGGGGATACTTATTAATTACAAACCCTAAAAATAGCCATCTAGGCTTTACTTGAAGACCCTCAAAGAGAACAAAGCTATAACCTCCCATGAAAGACCATTTGCTTAGAGATAATTCTTATAATTAAAAAAACTATTTCTGATAGCAAGTCTAAATTTGTCTTTGTAACTTCCATCCATAGCTCCTGCTGTTTCGCTTAGGGGCCAAACATAACAAATCATCTTCTTCCACATGATAATCTTTAAAATGGTTGAACAGAAATCTCTTCTCCTCTTACCCCCAATCCCAACTCTTGAGACTTATTTTCCACAACTAAAATATTTCCAGGTTCTTCAATTAATCCTCATATGTCATAGACCAAAGCCTTCTAGCCAATCCAGTTGTCTTCTCTGGAAACACTTTGAGAATTTTAGCATGCTGCTTGGGGTACTGAAAGACCATAATTACATAATGACACAGCCATAATTGCATAATTATTTTGTCCCTAATTACATATCTATGATATCTCCAGATCTTCCTGACTTTAAGATTAGTTTTTGGTTCATTACTCCTCATGCTTTCTTTTCATCCTCTGTAAAATGAAAACAAGCATCAACTTCGGAGTTACTTCCATTGAAGTTGCCTTAGGAATATTCTAAAGATCACCTGTCAGGATAGCATACCAAACAATAAGGTCCTTTCTTGAACTAAACTGCCAAGCATTCGAACTCTACTCCAGAGAACACAGCTCCATTGAACTAGCCACATTATTCTGGCCATGATGTTCCAATGCCAAATGTGAGCTTGCCAAAAATATTATTTTATGGAGAACTCACACAGGGCAAATATTCACAAGGTGGTCAAGAAAAATGATACAAAGACACTCTCATAGTAATCCTTAAAAATTTTAGAATCAGCCACAGTTAGATACACTGTAACCCAACTCTAACATAGTGATGTCATTTTGTTGCTCCTTAGAGAACAACCAACTAACCAGCACCAACTTCATTGGGTTATTGTGAGGTTTAAATAAGAGAAAATGTGAGAGGCATTCTGAAAACCCTAAAATCCAACATCATTGTCAGTTATTATTACCTCTATTTCACAAATGAAGATTGAGAAAGGTTAAGGAGTTTACCCAAGTCATACAGCTGATTAATGAAAGATCACGTTTGTAAGACCTGGATTACATGACTTCCTCTTTCTTTTTTTTTCATTTTATTATAACTTTTTATTAACAAAACATATGCGTGGGTAATTTTACAACATTGACCCTTGCAAAAATAACTTCCTCTTTGTATGACATAATGGTCCTGATCATCACAATGAGTCAGCCAGCAGAATATAGATTTACTAAGAAGCGTTTGTACATTGTAATATGATTGTTTACTTCTGGTGAAAGAGGTGAGAGCTAGAAATGTTTACCCAGAGATTGAGGAGTTTGACTGTTAAAAACTCCCCTAGCTGCACAAAAGGAACTTGAATTGAAGCACTAATAACTTAGTTACTTAAACCAGTTGCTTCCTACCTATTCTTTCACTCTATTTCAGCCACACATATAGTCTTATCTTTCATCTTTCCATCATCCAAAATGAAATGAGGGTTCAAGGGACTGGAGGTCACAGAATGGACAAAGAGTAAAGTCTGGTAAGAGAAGGCAGAGGAGGAGGTGGAAAGCATATAGGTTATGATCACTCAGAGAATTTACTCTATGGACATCTCATGACTTCTCCTCCACCTCCCCATCTTCTCAACTAAGAATCTTGTTTCATATAATACTGGGAAAAAATGAGGTCATTTGCTAAGAGCTTTCTCTCCTGACCTTCTCTTCATTCAATATCACTCAGAATATTTCTGTCATGATCTCTTTTATCTCTTTCTCACACAAAGGTGACCCTTCTCCTTGACAAGGCTAACCCTTTTGCCAACCCAAGCAATTCTATTTCATCTCATCTCCTCAAACAGATTTCCCCTTTTGTCATCATCACTCTATAATTTCTCTTCAATCTCCCCCTTACTCCTGGCTCCTTCCCTATGACCTGCATGCAAGTATACCCATATCTTCCTAAGCCTCAAAAAACCATCACTTGATCTTTCTGCTTCTGCTATCTTCATATATCTCATCTGTCTTCATGAATAAACTCTTTGAGAAGGTTATCTATAATATGTGCTTCCATTTCCTTTCCTCTCTCCTTACCTTCATACAATCTAGTTTCTGACCTCGTGATTCAATTGAAATTGCTCTTTCCAAAGTTACCAAAAATCTTTTAATCGTCAAAAGTGATGATCTTTTCTCAGTCTTCTGTCTTCTTTCATACTCTACTCTTTAACGCTGTTCACTCTTATCAACAGAATTTTAATTGTAGTCTGGATTAGACTGGTCTCTAACTGGACAATGGCTCAAGTCAAAAAGAGCAGATTAAAGGCAAATGTGTCAAGAATAAGATAGAGGTCTGATTAATTTCAGAGTGAAGAAGCCCTTTACAGAGGGGTTCCCTTGTTGGGGGCAAAGACGGCGCTTATATTACATCTAGAGTCTGTCTTCTATTCAGTTACTTTAAGCTACAATCCAACAATATCACCTCCATAATTTACTCTTTGTCCTGTGACCTCTGAGGGAGATGGATTACAACACAGTCTTGCACAGGTCTTAATGCAAGTACTTTAGAGATAATACAGGTGCTCTTTAGTCTAATTGGAACAATTCTTAAGTTGATTATTTCAAATCTTAATGGTTACTGAACCTTATGATTATTCAGCAGGGTATGGAACCAGACTTACCTTGGCAGAAACAGGAACTTCTGATTCAGTTTACTTGGTGGTTATAAGCTCAGGAATTTGTAAATTGCTAGCATGTCAGTTCTTGATTTATCATTTTCTGCTGCAGCATGTTGGCTGTAGCTCTGACTCCCAAGCCAGAATCTCCTGGGAAATTTGGGAGTTCCAACATATCTAGATAGTATAATCATTGCACGTATCATGTTGATTAATATGAGAATCACAAATCCCTTGACAGTCTATTCTCCTTAATACTCTCTTCTTTCTAAGTTTTCAGGATACCACTCACTCCTGGTTCTCTTCCTGTGAAGCAGCTTTTCCATCTCCTTATCCAGGTCATAGCCACTAAATCTGAGTGTCCAACATGCCTTTTTCTTGGTCCTTCTCTTTTCTCTCTCTTCACTTGGTGAACTCATCAGGTACCATGGATTTAATTATATCTCTAAGCTTAAACTTACCTTTCCAGCCTCAATTTATCCTGACTTCTAGTCTTTTGTCTTTTTAGACATCTCAGATTGGATGTCCCATTGATACCTTAAGCTCTATGTGTTCAAAAAAAGAACTCACTATCTTTCCCCCTAAACTATCTTTCCTTCTAAATATTCCTATTATTGTCTAAGGAATTACTATCCTCCAGTCCCCCAAACTCATAACATAGGTGTCAACTTCAGTTATTAATGATATCTTAATCCCTTATGCCACCTTTGTCGCAACTCTGCAGTATACCCCTTCTTTCCTCTGATATTGTGTTATGCCACAGTCTCCTTGAGCTGTTCTACCTCAGTTTCCCTGCATTCATTTCCCTTATTGTCCTGACTGAGTTTCCCTGAATTGCTCTATCTCAGTTTCCTTAACTGTTCTACCTCAGTCCCTTTAAGTTGTAAAACCCCCCTGTTTAATTAAGACTGAGGACCATTTGCTCTAAGGTTATAAATTGTCAATGGGAGATGAGGAGCAGATCAGACATCCTGGCTCCTAGCTCCCTCTGCTTTCAAAGAATTTTTGACACTGTCTCTCTAAGAGATAAGATCATCCCAGATACTTCAATTGATATCCTTACTTCTGTTTCCTGACTCTGGTTTTCAGTAAGATTTTATTACTCTCCCCATCCTGACAGAACCAAATGGTTCTGTAAGAACTTTTCCCGCTCTTCTTTTCTTTATTTGAAAGCTCTCCCATTTGTCATTGGATACTCTGAGACAAGAGTCCTGTCCAGTCAATTAAACTCTCCAATTAATAAAATATTTAAAAAAAAACCTCTCTAATCTCTATCTTGCCTCAGTTTCTCCAGCATTACAATTGTGGGACAGCCTCTTATCATCTCATGCCTGATTTATTATAATAGCCTTCTGATTTATCTGTTTTTTCCCACATATTTTTCACTTCAGTCCATCTTCTCTTCCACCTATCAAGGGGATTTTCAATTCTATTTCAGAACAAGTCCCCTGCCCTAGCCACTCTCTTCTCAGCTTGATCACTTGATGAATCAATTCAACTTAAAACTACCCCCCACTCTCTTAAATCCCTAGTCTACTTATCATACATTTACATTCAACTAAGCTTCAGACTTGGATTACTCTGACCATTCACCTTCATTTTGACATGCATGCTGCTATATAAAGGTGAAAAAAATCATGCAACCATTCTGACTGAATTCACTATAAATTTGTTAATACAACCAAAATTGGGCCCTTAGTGCTGCCTGGCAATCCTACAATGCATTCTTTATCAACTCACTATCACATTCTCCACAGAGGTTCTTCCCAATCTTTTCATTACTCTTCAAATGTCCCATGATTCTTCCTCAATTTCTCAATTGAGAACCTTACCTCAAATTTTACAGAAAAAAATCAGACTATTTGTCATCACTTCCCTTTTTCTCATCTCCTATCATTCAAGTCCTTTCTGTCACTTTCTCTTTTTCACCTGTTTTACATTACAAAGTGATCTTACTCCAAGGCTAACCACTAATGTTCAAGCAATCTCATTCCATTGTTTCCTCCAACACATTCCCCCCATCATTCTCAATGTTTGATTTATTTTCAATCTTTCCCATATACTGGCTCATTTCTTATTGCCTACTATGATGTCTATATCTCCCTCTACTTTAAAAAAAAATTCTCCTGGATTCTTCTACCCCACTAAATATTGTCCTATATTTCTTCTGCCTATTTTCCTACTCACTCTAATCCCTTGGAGAAGTTGTTTTCTAACAACTTTGTTTAAAGTGACTAATCTCTTATTTGTCAAATGTAAAGACTTTTTCTCTCTTTTGCCATTAAGATATATTCATATTTTCTGTTTCTTGTATTACCATAATACTCCATGTATCCTTTCCCTTAAGGCAATTCCATATAGGAAATCGAATTTCTTAGAAAGAAAAAAATAAAGTCAGCACAACTGATCAATATATTGAAAAGGCATGAAAACATGTGAAATGACCATTAACCTATTGGTGAATGGATATTATTCATATGTATGTGTATGATGATTGTTTATCTTAGACCTTATATCCAACCATTACCAAAGAAATTTGATACAAAGATTTTTTGCGCCCATTTAACCACATATGTGGCTAAACTTCTTGGAAAGAAATAGGTGCCTCTACTTTTTCTTTTTCTCCTTAACACCCATAGTTCTGACAATTCTGTAATCAAGATTTATGGCAGATCAAGGCAAAATTTGGTTGTTCTAGTAAATGTATCATGATGTGACACCAGTTTCACAATGGCATACTTACACAGGTTCTAGATAATGGAGATTGCTTTTATACTTTCCCAGTTACCAGAAAAATGAAGCAGGCTTTTCCCCATGCTTTTTAGGATGATATTTTCAGAAATCTTGTCAGAATCTTTCAAAGAAGTTGAAAATGGCATCAATGTCAGCTTCCATTCCAATGTTAAATTATTTTTTGAATGTCAAAAAGTGATTATTAAACATCTTAAATGTGCCAGGAACTGTGCTAAGTACTGGGAACATTATTTTATTCAATTTTATTTTCAAAATATATACATGAATAATTTTCCATATTCGCCTCTACAAAATCCTGCATCCTAATTTTTTTCCTCTCCCAGTGGGCAAGTGGTCCAATATATGTTAAACATGTACAATTCCTCCATATATATTTCCACAAATATCATGCTGCACAAGAAAAATCAGATCTAAAAGGAAAAAATGAGAAAGGAAACAAAAAGCAAGCAAACAATGGAAATTATTTAACTTGAAAAAATTACAAGCCAAGATTTTTTAGAAGAATTTTTGGTGCATGACTTTTGATTCACAGATGAGTATGCACTCAGTGAAGTTTTTCAGGTTGAGATGCAGCAGAGCTTAGATAGTTTCTCTGCTACCTATGCTAATTTTGACCTGACAATTAACACCAAGAAAATAGATGTTCTCTATCACCCAGCACTGCACTATCTATACATGCAGTCATTGGTTATAGCAAATTTTGAATGCTGTGGAGAAGTTCACTTAATTTGGCAGTGTTTCCCAGGGATGTACCTACTGATAATGAGGTTGATACACATGCTACCAAAGTTAGCTCAGTGTTTGTTGAAATATGGGGAAAAGGAAGGATTAGACTGCCTACCAAACTGAAGGCCACAGAGCCACTGTGCTGATCTCATTATTTTATGCCTGTGAAACCTGTTCAATATACCAGTGCCGTGCCAGAAAACTGAATCATTTCCATTTTAATTGTCTTAGGAAGATTTTGAAGATTACCTGGCAAGATAAGGAACAGGACACTAAGGTGCTTTCTTTAGCTGAACTGCCAAGCCTTCAAATTCTATTATAGAGAATATAACCCCAATGGGCTGACCACATTGTTTGATTGTCAAACACACATTTGTCTAAAATATGCTCACACAAGGCAATTGCTCACACAGAAATCAGAAAATGTATTATAATATGATACTTTCAGTATCTCTCTGAAGAACTTGAATTGATTATGAGACATGGGAGACAGTAACACAGGACCACCCAGCATGGTGTGCCTGCCATAAAGAGAAGGCACTATAGTCTATGTCAGAGGCTCAAAAGAAACATGAAATGTACAAAGTTAAAGGTATCTCCATTCTAAATACTCATGTGAACTATTTGTACCCAACCTTGGTAGAGCTATTGGTTCATATTGGTCTGATCAGCCACAATTAGACATGTTGTACCTTTAATGTAGTGATATAATTTTAATCCTAAGGGTAATAACCAATCCAATTGTTTATATAATTTAAACTTTACATCTTAGACCAAACCAAACATAAAGAAATGTTATACAAAAATTTTTTTTTCCCATTTGAGCACTTTTAATGCCCTTGGAAAGGCAAAAGATGCCTCCACTTTTTCTCCTCTCTCTTCTTAATTCCCTACAATCTAGCTTCTGATCTTATTATTTCATGAAGTTACTCTCTCTAGAGTTACCAAGGATCTTTTGATTGCCAAATCCAATGGCCTTTTATCAATCCTCCTTCTCCTTGAACACTCTAGCTTTTGTTAAAGTTGATAACCCTCTTCACCTTGATACTCTATTTTCTCTAAGTTTTCACTCTCTCCTGATTCTTCAATCGATCTTATTGTTCCTTCACTGTCTCCTTTGCTAGAGATTCTTCCAGATCATACCCTTCTAACTGTAGGTGTTCCTCAGGATTCTCTATTCGGTCTTCTCATCTCTCTCTCTCCACTTATTTCGCTTGGTGATGTTATCAACTCCTATGACTTTAATTACCATCTCTAGACTGATGATTCTTAAATCTACCTCTTCTACCCCAACTACTCTGGTGATGTCCAAGAGTAGACATCTCTTGCACTATTGCACTCTTCCACTCTTGCATATCTAACTGCCTTTCAAACATCTTGAAAAGGCTGTCCAGTAGACTTACTTAAACTCAATATGTCCAAATCAGAACTTGTTATATTTTACCTAAATCCTACAACCTTTCTGATTTCTGTAGAGCACAATACCATCAGCCCAATCCCTCAGCCTTGCAATGTATGGATTCCTCACTTATCTATCATCCAATTCAAGATATTTTCAAGGCCTATTGAGCTCTGCAACATTTCTCAAATCTACTCCTTTTTACTCTGATGCTACCATCACCCTAGTATGGATCTTTATAATCACATACCCAAATTATTGCAATAATTTGCTGATGTGTCTCCACTAAAGCACAAGCTTCATCATATCAACTCCAAACTCAATAAATTCCAGTGTCTTCCTGTTGTCTTAATGTTAAATACAAAATGTCCCGACATTCAAAGTCCTTCATTACCTACCACCCTTTCCAGCCCTCTTACACTTCACTTCCCTTGATGTACTCTTCAATCCAATGACATTGGCTTCCTGGCTGTGACACTTCTCTTGGATCTGGGCATTTTCTCTGACTGTCTTCTGTGTCCTTCTCTGATATAATTACTGTCTCCCTGAATTCTTTTAAATCACAAATAAAATATCACCTTTTATAGGAAGACTTCTTCAACCTTTCTTATTTCCAGTGCTTTCCTTCCCTTAATAATCTCCTATATATCCTGTATGTGGTAGCCTTTGTGCATATTTGCTTGCATGTTGTCTCCTCCGTGAGACTGTAAGCTCTTGACTTTTGTCTCTTTTTGTATCCCTAACAGTTATCACAGTGTCTGGCACAGAGGAGACACTTAATAAGTGCTCATTGATCAGAACTAATGGGAGATCATCATTTTAAAAATAAATTTTATTAATGCCTTTGCTTTTATCTTAAAGTTGATTCTGTATATTCCTTATCCCACCACAACAAAAGAACTTTCCCTACAGCTAGGTATGAATGAATGAATCAATCAATCAATTAATCAATGAAATGAATAAAGTACTAGTCCTGGAGTCAGGAAGGCATGAGCTTAAATTCTACTTCAGAAAAATAATAAGATAATAATCATAACAATAGTCTTAACATGGCTTCTATAGTATTTTGTATATTTTTCTTATTTGATCCCCCCAAAATTCTATGAAATAGATGGTATTGTAATCCTATTTTAGATGTGGAAACTGAAGAAACAGGTGAAGTGACGTACAGATAATATGTGTCTGAGACTGGATTCCAACTCAAATATTATTGACTTTAAATTTCATGCTGTACTGTGTCACTTAGCTATTTTACTCTACCACTGGACAAATCATTTAACTGCATCTGACTCAGTTTCCTCAGCTGTAAAGTTAGGATAAAAATAACATATACCCCCAGGCTGGTTCTGAAAATAAAATGAGATAATATCTATTAAATTATTTATTAATTTTAAAGTACATCATCATCATCTTCATTATTACAATGACCTTGTGTGTAACATTACACACCTATAGTCTCTCACCTCTCCATCAAAAAAACAAAAAAACAAAATCCGGTGCTTTGGAAGGAGTAATTTCTCCATTTTGGTTAATCTCTTTCAATTGTATATATATAATATAATTGATTTGTTTCTTTATAGAATTAGATAAATTTATGAGGGCAATTCAGGGTCATCTCATTACTATGAGAAATTACATAAATTATTCTTAAGAATCATGGATTTGGTGATTATTGCAGATAAGAAAATGGTGGAAACTGCAACATTTCACTGCAGGCTGTAAAAATGAAACTACCAAGTACCTAGTAAGACATGACCTAGAGACTAGAATTATATAAGCATTATCTTGCTTGGTAGAAAAAAAAAAAGAATACTATAATAGCTTTGAAAATTACACAATAAATAATATTGAAATTAAACCCTTATCAAGGCAAATAAACAAGCATTTATTAGGCACCCATATGCCAAGTACTATCCTAAATGGAGTACAAATACAAGTTAAAAGAAAAGCATTTCTTGCTTTCAATGACCTTATCTTCTAATATGAGAAGAAAGTACAAATAAAAACTAAAAAATGGAAAGAAGCAGCAAAATACAGAAAAGCAAAACAGATTCAGGAAAGGCATGAGGCATGGCTGTCCAGGGACCTTCCTTAAAATAAAATGTCTAAGAGGGGCTAACTAATGGAAAGAAGGAAAGGAGGGAGGGAGGGTAATGAGAGAGAGGAGGGAGGGAAATAGGGAAGGAGGGAGATAGGAAGCAAGGGAAAGAGGGAGAGAAAGAAGAGAAAGAGAAAAGAAGGAAAGAAGGAAGGAAAGGAAGGAAGGAAGGAAGGAAGGAAGGAAGGAAGGAAGGAAGGAAGGAAGGAAGGAAGGAAGGAAGGAAGGAAGGAAGGAAGGAAGGAAGGAAGGAAGGAAGGAAGGAAGGAAGGAAGAATTAATAGATCAAAGGCTTAAAATGGGAACATTCTAGTTGATTTATCAAATGTAACCTAAAGTAATTTGCTTCTAGAAGGAGCCTATAAAATGGTTAGATCCAAAAGTAGAATCAAAAGGTCCTGAGTGAGTTATATACACATGAAGTAGACTAATACTACATCAATGAAAAAAGTATGGAACAAGTGATTTAATTATCCAAATCTGTTTAAAGAAACAGGAAAAGTCATTAATGGTAATTAAGGATCAGACCATAACAACCAAAAATTGCAGAAGAGTTAACTGTAAGGAGTTTGGATTTATTTATCTATGCAGATTATGTTTGGAAACTATAGAAAATGTGTAATATATAATTGTTGGCTATTAATATTATAACCAATTGAATATCAAGCAAGATACAACCTGAGTATAGCATATTATAAGTTTGCTATGTCTCACAAAATGACAATAAATATCAAAATACATTTATATATATATATATATATATATATATATATATATATATATATATCATATGTGTATATTTGCATAGATATACATATACCTATATATGTGTATATATGTATGTGTGTATATGTATACATATATACATATATATGTATATATACATATAGCTCATAACTATATGTGTGTGTCTGTATATATGTGTGTATATATGTATATATATATATATGTATATATATATATATATATATATGTGTGTGTATATATATATGTATATATATATATATATAAGATATAATGGACCTAAATTCATAAAGCATTATATAAATATAAAGTTAGTATTATACTTATTAATGTTATTATTATTATTATTAACTGATGCTTTTCAATGGAATTCAAATAGAAACAATTGTGGACAAAGCATTATCTGCTAATATGTGTTTATAAAATATATTATTTTATATTTACATATGTGTGTTATATTTACACGCATGTGTATATATACATATGCATATAATTTATATCCCTACTAATAATAGCTATGTGCACAAATATAATTTATATACTATATATATGAATAATAAGAGATGTCTTGTCCAGAACTGTTGCTATCTAAATTCCACTGAATAAAAAGATGATGATAATAATAATAATGAAGAGAGAAATTAGAGTGTTATATAATTAACAACAATATTGCTTTAAGAATGATTTTGAGCAAATAAATTATTTTCCCTTTTATAAATACCCAAATTAACTATAAAGGACATATGAATAAAGATGCTCTTGATCCAGAGAAATAACTGATAAATAGAAGTGTGTATATAATCATTTTAAACATATATGTTTATTTGTGTTTAATGGTAGTCATCTCTATGGTGGCAGAAAATTGCATGTTAACTTTATTATATGTTTAAAAGGAATAACAAGTTGTATATAATAGATTTGCAGTTTCATGTACAATCATCATTTTCATTATAATATGTTGTGAAAATGCTTGTTTTATTCCATAAATTAAAAGTAAACAAATGAGCTTTACATATACACATATGTATTTTGTATATATGTATATATTTATATATATTTATAAACTATAATAGGAATACTGACATACAGGAGGACTGACATTTATATAAAGTTTTATGCCATAATCTCAGACCTTGTGATTCTGACTTCTGACAAGATTTTCTTTCCTTGTCCCCTAGACCCATCTAACCCCCCATTTTCAGCCTTCTGGGGGCTTATGAACTATAATTTCATTGGTAAAAGGAACTTCCAGTGTTGTCATCTATTTTGGAAAGTTACCTGGGACACACTGTCTTGTCTAGGATTATGTAGCTATCATATCTGGAAGTCAGAACTTGAATACAGATGTTCTTAATTTTAGTACCAGCTCTTTATCCATACAGTCTGATTAGGACATAGAGTCACAGAGTTACCTTCATTTTATTCCCAAATGACTTAGTGATCCTGTCTTTTTTAAGATCTCCAGTGCCATTATTATTATTAGTCTCATTATTAGAATTTTTCTTTCCTTCCTACTGTTCCTAAATTAGTCCCTTTGTTTCTTCTTCATTGTTAATGACATAGAGCAGGGCTTAATTAAACTTCTTTCACTCATGACCCTTTTTTAATGGAGAAATTTTAAGGATATATAGGCAAAAAAATAGGTGTACAAATTAAATATTTACTGATAATAGATCACAATTTCATGACCCCCACATTCAGTAACAGGTCACTACTTACAGTTTAAGAAGCTTTGAAATAGAGTTGAGGAAAATGAGGAGGTGTAAAGGAAATTTTCACTCTCCTACATTCTAGGATTTGAGGCAACCTACAACAGGAGAGGAGAGAAAGGAAGGGAAAGAGAGGAAAAGGAAGGGGAAGGAGTTTGAAAGGGGAGGGGAGAAAAGAATTGAGAAGGAGAGAATAAAGTAGGAGAGGGGAGGGAAGAAAAAATTTGAGGAGGAAAGGGGAGGAAAAAGAAGGGAAGGGAGGAGAGACAGAGAAAGAGGTGATGGAGTGACAGATACAAGGGAAAGCAGAGGGGGAAAGATAGAGAAAGAGAAAGCAGGAGAAAAAAAAGAGAGAAAATTAGTTTTTTTTTTTAATGGACAAAGATAAATAGGTGGGAAGACAGAATGAGAGAAATATGAGGAGAAAGAAAAAGAAGGGTGTTTGGTGTAAGAGAAGGAGGGGGAAAAGACAGAGAAAAGAAAAGACTGGAGAAAATGAGAATGGAAGAAAGAGAAGGGAGGTGGAAAGTAGTGAGAGAGAGCTATCTCAAATGAGTCAGGTTAACAGCTGCCAAGGCCATGGGCCCTGAGATATATAGCAATGTGAATACTGGAAGAAAATTCCACATGTTGGTTGCAAAACAAATCTTTAAACCTTCTGTGACAGCTGCTGCCCCTGGCTGAGATGTGACACATTGGAAGGGAAAGAAAATAATATGTCCAAGATATTTCTGATACTGTTTGGTTATTCAGATTCAGTGACTTCATCTCTGTCTCTCCTCTTGCAAAAAATAAATTATAAACACATACACCTCACATTTGGAAAAGCAGGTGGAGAGAGGTTTCTGGGAATGCTGACTCAGTGACCTCTGATGAAGTTAATGGAGAGTCGTTTCCAGTGGAGCTTTAATAAAAGGAGTCTGCAGTCTATTTATAGTAAAGGTAATGAATGTCTAGCTCCAGGAACACTGTCAAAAGCAAGGCCACGACAAGGTAGTGCAGAACTGAGGATTATTAGTGCTTCCAGAATGTGACAGGTTCTCAACAAGGAGGGATCGGCCTTGTCCTTAGGCCTTCACCCTAGACCCTAGAGAAAAACAAACAATAAATATTGTTTTCCTATCTTATTCATTCATTCAATATTCACTTGGTATGTGCTGTGTCAAGCCCCACAGTGGTGACTGAGATAAAAATAACATTGCCTTTTCCTTCAACAAGCTTTATTTTCCTGGGGGGGGGGGTAAGTAATTTTCATGCAATAAGCATTTATTAAACACTTACTATATGCAAGACACTGCCCAAAGAGAAAGCAAACGGAAAAAAAATTGTGTTTCATATTCAAATGGGTCTGTGATTATGATTGTGGATCTCAACCCATCAGTGGTTGTCTATCCCATGTGGCTTTTTTCCATATTCACACATAACTTCATCACTGGGAGGGGGAGGGGTCTACCCAACATTCTGCAAACTTTTCTTGACTTCTCTACTCATGGGTGTGCCAGTGGGCAATCTAGCTGTCTACTGTATGTCATCCTCACTCTTGGTGCGTTACTTGCCCATCTTTTCTTTCTATCATTCATTTCCTTAATGTCATTTTTTACTCCTACCCTCACTCAAAGGTCTGCATTTGTTATGTTTTGCTAGGTGCTCACACTGACATTTGTCTCCTTATCTCATTGCTTAGCTTCCTTCCAATTTAGAATGTATGGTGCAAACCTAAGGGCTGCTAAGGTGATGGAATGGATAATCAGAGTGAAGAAGACCTGAGTTCAAATCTGACTTCAGACACTTGCCTCAGTTTACCCATGTATAAAATACAGATTTATTTGATAAAATGCTGTGCACATTTATTTCATAGAGCTATTATGAGACTCAGATGCAATAATAAACATATTCTAAATCTGAGTGCCATATAAATGCTAATTATTAATATTATTATGTTACAGATGCCTTATGCACAACACATGATGAATGAAGATTTTATTTTCAGACATTCATGATCCATTGATGATCCTCTTTCACTCTGTAAATTAACACATATATACTTATCTGTCTAGTAGAATGGCAGCTCCTGGAGATCATGGCCAGATTTTTCTTTAATGTTTATAGTCCCAGAGTTTAGCACAGGACTATGCTAAATGCTTGTTGGATTAGATTATATATTGAGGATGCTGTTAAATTAGGTCTCTCTTGACGTTGGTAAAACATTTGACACCCTTAGATTAACATAAAGAAAAAATGCTTAATAATTTTAACTGCATCTGTAAGTGGGAAAGCTGATGACTTTGTCAGAGATGTAAAAAGTCTTCTTTGTCAGGAAAAAAAAAGTGAGTCTGAATGGCTAATATATTTTTCCAATTTTGAAATTACACGATGAGACAATCAGGAGAAAGCATTCACAAATGAGTAGAGATTTTCAAACCAAGGACTCAAAAAATTAATATTGCTTTCAAGGTGTCTTGCACTTCTTTGTCCAGCAATTAATTCTTGGACAGTATGCTGGAGGATTTATACCTTTGGTACATGCTAGTGTAATATGGGTCTATTATGAACTGTAACTTCTGATATTACCTTCCTACATCCCATATATTAGTTTCCATTTATAGCTTGGTTTGTAAAATGTATTGTACTTTAAAGAATAGAGAGGTTGTACAAGATGATCTAAGGTCCCTTTTAACTTTGAGATTCAATAACTTGCTTGAAAGTTCCTGTAATTCATACTTTTTATGGACTTTGTTCCCCTTTCCCGTAGTGGTTCAAAATAGTGAAGTTTAAGGATATTAAAAATTAACTATCTCCTTCAAGTTCCAGTGGTTTCTCCATTAACCATTAATCTTGATTTTTCGCCATTTTGAAAAAGTCATGAAAAATTAACCAGGCCAGAGAATTTCCAAATTGCCAGAGACCTTGGAGGTCATTGAGCCCAACTTGAAACTGAGTTAAGGATTTCCTCTATGACAAGGGGTCATTCAGTTTCAACTTGAAGAATTCTAGTAAGAAGAGACCCATAACCTACTAAAGCAGCCCATTTGAAATTAAGTCATTCTTATAATTAGAAAAATTCAGCTTTTCCTTCCCTTTTTATAAAATTTAGATGTCCCTATCTTCAACTTTCTGATGCTAAGCAGAATAATCCCAAATCTTGTGGTATGTAAGAAAAATATTTTAACAACTCTGGAGGCGGATGGATATAAACATGACCAACTTTTAAATTTATTCAAAATGATGAATATCTCTTCTTCAAAGCAATAAAATTATAAACTAAGTTCTGATTTCTAGAATATTGGCCAATTCCTGGATGTGCATGTTTTTGCTAAAAGTTAAAACTTGGCTTTTAATAAAACGTTTAATCTAGGTCCTGCCTACTCTCCTAACCTTCAAATTCTTGAAGACTGTTACTAATCATGTCCCACTCTCCATCTTTTCATCTCCAGGCTAAACATTCTCAATTCCTTCAACAAATTTTTGCAACAAATGATTTTTGGTCTTCCTTAATCTTAGTTGATATCTCATAGACACTAGTCAGCTTATCAAAATATTGTCTAAAATAAGGGAACCTTAACTAAAAATTACATTCCATGTGATCTCATCAAGGAAAAGTACAGAATAATCATCCATCATTTCTCTTTGTCCTAAATATATTATTTCTCTTCATAATGCAAAATACCACACTTTTTAAACAATGGCTGCTGTCATATACCTAACTTAAATAATGATCAAAAGTGGATTTTTAGCAGATCTATGGTATAAAAATGTTGTTTGGAAATTGTGGAGCCAGAGACACCATATTCAACTTCTGCTTCTTCCTTTTACTGTTTTTGTGATCTTGGGCAAGTTAATTAGTCTCTATGGGCCTCAGTTTTTATCTGTGAAATGGAGACTGGGTTTGAAATAGAGAATCTCCGAGGTTCCTTCAAGCAACAAATCTATGATATTATGGCACACTAAAGCAAAGAAAGGAAAGCTGCTTTTCAGAACTGATGCTTGCTACTAGTGTAAGTTAAAGGGAAGAGCTTTCAGTTTTTGAGCTCAGGCTTCCACCTATCTCTGGCATTAGTATAGCATTCATCCTTTAGTAATTTCATTGATTTCCGTGTTTCCACCTATAACACAGATCACAAGTCATCTATAAGATGATAGATACCTTTCAAGATTAATAGTGATCAAAATAGTCATCACAGCGCATATATATATATTTAGAAAGAGAGAGAGAGAGAGAGAGAGAGAGAGAGAGAGAGAGAGAGAGAGAGAGAGAGAGAGTGTTGTGTTGGCCAAAAGAAATGTGACTTGAGTCAAATGAAATAGCAGGGTTCACTTTCCTGCTTTTCTTCTGCATATCTACCAGTCTACCAGTAACAGCAACAAAAACATGACTTTGACATTATTTTTCAGGAATGTGACCCAGTTATTCACCTCTCTGGACCTCAGGTTCACAAAATCTCATTGTTCTTCCTATATTCAGTGAGGAAATAGTGGACTCCAATCCTACTCTCCAAGAGATTAAAAAAAAAAGGAAAGGATATAGATAGATATATAGATAGAAATATAGAGAGACATAGATATATATACATAAAGATATAAATATTTATATATGTATATATATACATATATATGTAATATATATGCATGTATATATATGTATATATATATATATATAAAACATTATGTAAAAGTTAAACTACAAATATATTACCTTTGCTCATCTATAAAATGGATATAATAACAGCACTTCCCAGGGTTGTTGTGAAAATCTACTGAGTTGATGTTTGTAAAATACTATTTATTATTATTAAAGAGAAGGGAGATGTCCAAGTGAAATTTTGCTCAGGCATCCTTAAGTCAATTAAAGGTTTTCCCCAGATGTTCACCAGATTCTCCTCCTTCAAAGCATGGTGTCTTGTCTTGAACCAGAAAATTCATAGTTCTGTTTTACTGTGACCTGGTCACACATTTGGAATATTTTATTCAGCCATGGGTGCCATGTTTTAGGAAGGATATTGCTAACCTCTGTGTCCAAAGGAGGAAAACTCATAGTGGAAGGCCTGGAGACCATGCTAAATGATGTTCAGGTAAAGGAACTGGAGAGATTTAGGTTCAGAAAAAAAGGACTTGGCTGATAGCTGCTGTGGTTAAGAAGTAGAAGGGACGTGAATGGGGGAAGGAGGATTGGACTCTACTTGATCTCAGAGGGCAGAGGTAGGAACAATGAATAGAAGCTTCAGAGAGATTGATTTAGACTTAATGGAAATAAAATTCCCTAAAATTAGGGTTCTATAAAGGTGGAATGAGTTGCTGCAGATGATAATTTGTCCCCTCTCCAAACTGAGATAATCAAACAAAACTTTGATGCTCCCTTGTTGAGGATACCATAGATGGCATTCTTAGTCGTGTTTTGGTATAGATTAGCTCCAGGGTCCTTTAATACTCCAAGGTTCTGGGATCCTGTGAAACCCTCATGATGAAAACTGAGGATATATGAACTAACTCACCTACTCTGTAGTTTGAAAAAGGATGGCTCTCATTTCAAAGTTGAAGTAACATTTTGTAAAAAATACTAAGGATATTCCCTAAGGTTCCCAAGATGATAATTTATCCTTGGCATGATGTGTCTGGGGGACTGTATGAATCCCTGGGAAAATGAGACTCACCAAGGAAAGATAAAAATTTGTTGGTTGTTTAAAGTTATTCTTTAAGTCCTTTCTTTGTGGGGGAGGGTATTGTTTGTATTGTTCAAAGGCGTCCTTTGGTCTTTTGAATTTTTGTAGGAGTGCCTTAGACTTTAATATATATCCTATTACCCTGAAGACTTGTATAGGATCAGGGGACCATGCTCTGTGTATCCACGTATGTGAAGACAAGGCCATGAATGATAAGAAAGCTGTCTTTGGAGATTTTGAAGTATACTCTGGAGGAGGTTACATAATAAACCAAATATCAGCAATCTTTTGTTTGCAAAGCTTTGTTATTATTAATCCAGAATTTTGAGATGCATTAATTAGTTACTGAATGTATGCCAGGCATTATGCTAGAGCATGGAGATACAAATACCTTATGCTCATTGAGCTCTCTTTCTTGCTTTCTCTCTGAATCTGTCTTTGTATGTGTCTGTCTATCTCTCTGTATATGTCTCTTTCTATCTCTCTGGCTTTCTCTATCTCTGTATCTGTCTCTCTTTGTTTCTGTCTCTATTTCTGTTTCTCTCTTCTGTTCTGTTTCTTTCTTTCTTTCTTTGTCTCTCTCTGTTTCTCTGTCTCTGTTTCTCTCTCTCTTTCTCTCTTTCCCCACTTCTACATTTATTTGTGTTTTTACTATACACAGATAGATAGTATAACTTATTAATATGTGTGTCAGTCTCATTATTGTTATGTACATCCCTAGCAAACATATTAGCAAAAAAAGTGACCTAATCCCCAGTATTTTAAACTTCTCCATTTACTATAACTGATAGTTCTACATGTGGATGGTGTTGTGCTAGCTAATTGGACATCTGTGTTTTCTCGATGTTAATTGTTAGGTAAAAATTAGCACAAGCAGCATAGAATTGATCCATATTTTGTTGCAACTCATGTTCAGAGGCTGCATTGAGTGCACAACCATCTGCAAACAAAATATCATGACCAATGTTACTTCTACTCTAGTCTTGGCTTGTAGCCTTTTAAAATAAAAAAAAAAAATTACCATCAATGCAGTACCTGAATTTGATGCCATATTTGTGTTCATTGAAAGTGTTTGACAATATGGCTGAAAACATAATGCTAAAAAACATGGGAGGAAGCACACGGCTTTGTTTTACTCCATTGGTGACTGAAAAAGTGCAACAGCATTGTCCATTTTCTAAAATCCAGGCAAACATGCTGTCATGCAATCAAATACAATAGTGATGAACTCCAGACAATGAAATTTTGGCATAATTTTCCATAAGCTCTCCCAACTAATAATATCAAAGGCCTCGGTCAGGTCTACAGATGTTGTATAGAGAAATCTCTTCTGATCCTAAAATTTCTCCTAGAGTTTTTCAGCAGCAAACACTGTATTTACTATTCTTTGGCCCTTTCTGAAATGACACTGGCTTTCAGGTAGAAGATCTTCCATGAGAAATCAGCTTATTAACAAGGACTCGGGCAGAAATTTTGTCAGCTATGACTAAAAGGGTGACCCTCTTATGTTTGTCACAGAACAATCTATTTCCTTCACTCTTAGAGATGGATAATAGAAACCTCTTTGAACTCCTGGGAAATAACCTCCTCTTACCATATAATCCAGAAAATTTCAATCAGTATTTTTTGAGCAATGGACTACACACACACACACACACACACACACACACACACACACACACACACCTCTTATAAATATCAGCTGAAATAGAACCAGCATCAGGTACTTTGCCACAGAAGAGGTAACATGGGATTTAAAACCACTTCTTCAATTGGAAATTTACCTAGAGAGTAATCAACTATAACCTGAGATAAACAGTCAATGGCTTCTGCATTAATTAATGATTGTCTGTGGAGAACACTATGGAAGTATCCAGTCCATCTCTCCAAGATTGTGTCTTTATCTCATTGCTGAGTATTTGAGATACACCATGGGCCTTTAACCCATAAGTAGCCTTCAGGACATCATAAAAGCACTTTGTATTATTAATAACAGCATAAAACTGAATTTTATCTGCCTTCTTACTGTGCCAAGAATCCAGCATCTAAGTTTTACTCGTACTTTATCTATGATGGAGTTCAATGCTGCCTTCCTAGAAATGGATGAACTATCCTGCTGGTAAACTCTGTGTACTTCTCAATTTTCATTTAGTAGCTTTAGAATTTCACCATCATTTTAATCAAACTATTCTTGCTGCTTTTGAATGTTCTTACTATAGTGTTGTACATCAAATTTTTGAAAGCTGCCCACTCCTTTTCTGTTCCACTGTTGCCAAAAATATGTTGGCTCAATTTTCCCTCCAAGACAACAATGAACTGTTTCTGAACAGTTCCTGCTTGGAGATGTGCTCTTGTCTGTTGGACATGAAGTCTACTGGTAGTCATCTTGCCTTGGGGTCAGCACTTTTGTTACTGTGAATATTTAGGATGGAGAGGACAAGTTCATTATCAATCCTGTACTCTGTACCATACATTGCTTTCATCACTCTCACATCCTATCTGTCTCTTCTCCTTCCAGGAGCATAGTATATAAAGGCCAATATTTGCTGTGAGGGTATATCCAAGAAATGTTGTTGCAATTAAGTAAACAATCAATTGATGATGAGATGTACGAGATACATAAGTCTTCAATAGTAAGGGACCATTACTGTTGCTTTTTCCAGTTCCATTCCTCCCAAGGACCCCCTGCCATATCTGATAGTCTGACTCTATTCTAGCATTAGTCATCCAGAATTACAAACTTGTCCTCTTTTGACACATTGATGATAAGGGTCTCCAAGTCTTCATAGATTTTTCTTCTTTTATCTTGTCAGGGTTCATGATAGTAGGAGAATAGTCACTGACGATGACGGTGGGGAATTTTTCTGCAAGTGGCAATCACATTGTCATGAGCCTGTCATTGCAAACAAGCTTGTTGACAAGACTAGTTTTGATTATAAAACCTACACCAGCTTCACAGCATTCCTCATTACTGAAAACACTCCATAAAAAATGTGTATCCAGTTTTAACTTCAGTAAAGTGGCTTTTATTTGTCAGCCTTGTTTTACTCAGGACTCTGTTTGTATGCAATACCTGTTTAGTTCCCTTGCAACAAGAGATGTTCACCTTTTAGGTCTACTGGATTTTGTGTTTTCTATAAGTGTTGTACAATCCGTGTAACAATTATGAATAAAAGGATCTTTGCAAAAGTTTTGTATATTACTGATGTTTTGACCACAGAGTAGAATATCAGTCTGCCACAATAATAAGACCAGAGTATGGTAAGCATACAACTTTAGGGCACCTTTCTTAGCCCCTTCCTTGCACCAGAACATACACATCATGGTCCTTAAAAAGGCCATCCAAGGGATTGCCAGATCCCTCTGCTGTTTCCAATGAGAAAATGACCCTATGGCCTGGATTGTTCATGTGCAGATTTATGAAGCATGCCCATACCTACTGTTTCATCACTTGCCTGTTGCCACAGGACTTTGAATTAGGTGGAAATGATAAAGTGACATGAATGTTGTCTTTTGATTCATGTAAAAATTGGATTTAAATGAGGCAGAACTTCATGAAGCCATTGAGCTCATTGTCTCTTCCAGAGTCGTCATAATCCAGTGGCAGGACAGAGTCAAGATTACTGTTGATGGCTTGAGATGGAATGGATGACCTTGCCATCTTCAGTGTCTGACAAAGCTCCAAGCATTCCACAATACCCACTTCAGTTGCTTTTGTAGCCATTGGAACAAATTGTTCTAGTTCACCCCTTCCAACAGGGAGAGTCTTCACATGTTTGGAATTGGCACCCCACTAATTCCCTGATGGGTTTGACATCCTTGGTTATTCTCAACCTGGTTTAGCCCATCTGCTGAAACAGTTTACCAAGGTATGGTCACTGTTCATGATACAGCTTTTTGGAGCCACAGGTGAGAGTAAGAATCCAGAGATGGAAAGGAGCTCTGAAAGAACTCAGCAGCTCTCTCCCAGAGGTACTAGTCTTCCCTAAACACACCCCCTACCTACACCCCCAGTGAAAGGGTAGGCAAGAAAGGAAAATGATGTGGTTTTACAATGATCCAAATGCTTTCTGCTGAAACTGACTCTCAGAGCAAAAAGGAATGCCTTTCATCAGCCAGTGAGTCATTTACTGCAGTCCAATTGAGACCTAGAAAAGACATTAGCTTAAAAATACCAAGATCTCCCACTGCATTTAAAGGCCATCTCCAGTTGTCCTGATCTATATCTGGCCATTGGACTCAGCTGCCTCTACAGCCCTACTATACTCAAACCCCAAGTCACTCACAAGTCATTGCATCCCCTTCCCATTATTATAATGATCGTCTTTGAGAATAAAGGATAAACAGCAATGCTGTCTTAGCCAAGTCTTTGGTGCACTGTCCAGTACACAAGATCACAGACACTTCAAAACTATATCAATCATGGGGCAGCTAGGTAGTGCAGTGGATAGAACACCAGCTCTGAAATCAGGAGGACCTGAGTTCAAATCTGGTCTCAGACACTTAATACTTCCTATCTTGTAACCCTGGACAAGTCACTTAACACTAATTGACTCTGAAAAAAAAATACATCAATCATGTGCTATTAAAGGGCCAACATCAGACTCTTAGTTCTTCTCCCAAACTCAGTGCCAAGATCTGCTACTTTGGTCACATCCCTGAAATGAAACAAGATGATCTCATTGACCACAACTACATGGTTTATATGTTTTGATATGGCTCCACCTATGGAAAGTTTAAGGGTACTGTCAAGGTTAAGAATGGAAAGATGGTGATTAATGGAAAAGCCATTTCCATCTTTCAGAGTAGGATCCCACCCATATTAAATGGCTAGAGGCTGGAGCTAAGTATATTATAGAGTCCACTCATGCCATTACCACAATGGAAAAGATGGGCTTACTTGAAGAGTGAACCCAAGTGGACCATTATCTCTCTATGAGATATATTAGCCATATGAAAAATATAATTCCTTTAAGATTACCAGTAACGCTTCCTGTACTACCCACTGCTTAGCCCTCTTGACCAAGGTCATTCATAACAACTTGGACATTGTGGACAATAGTTCTTGCCATTACTACTGCCCAGAAGACAGTAGATGGGCCCTCTGGCAAACTGGCATAATGGGCCTGGTGCTGCCCCAAACATCATCTCTGCTTCCATTGTTGCTGCTAAGGCAGTAGGAAGGTCATACCTGACCTAAATGGAAAGCTTACAGACATGGCCCTCCATGTTCCTACTCCCAAAGTATCCATTGTGGATCTGACCTGCTGCCTAGAAACTCTAGAATCATAAGGAAATAGGTGGATTAGAGCATACAGGAAAAGGTGCACCAGTCTACTCCTCCATGGTCAATTCACTGTCTCTGTAACTTCCCAAACCAAAATGTCTCTCCCCAGTCACCATTTACCTATATTTATTATTTAATTCTACAGCTTAGAATATATAATCTTTGAAGTCAAGGATTATCTTTCTTTTATATTTGTATCCCCAGGATTTGGCATAATGTTCTGCATATATAGTGAGTAATAAAATATGCATTTTCCCACTTATTTATTCACTCATTCATAAAATTCACATAACATCTCTAATCCTCAGTTTCCTTACCTATAAAGGTTAAGTAAGGAATGAAGTAGTTATACAAGTTTATTGAGTAAGCAAGGGATGGACAAGATCTTAACTTTTTTGTGTCTTAAACTCCTTGTACAATCTGGAGAAGTATATGCACCTTTTCTCAGGGTCATGTTTTTAAATTCACAGAAATATCATACATAAGATTACAAAGGAAAGCAAAGATTAGTGGAAAGGAAGATTTTTTCTCCATCCAAATTCACTGATATCTGACCAAAGACTCCAAAAGAAAACTGCAGGTTAAGTACTCTTTTTTGTAAATTAACTCTAAAGCCATTGCTAGTTCTAAATCTCTGAATTTATGAATTAGGTTATGCAATTAAGTTAGCAAATCCCTTCAAATCCCTCTGTCAGGTACTATGTTAAACACTGATCACAACCACTACTTTTATATCTAATACATCCCTTGTATTTGAAAGGAATACTGAAATTTTGCAATAACAAGTCATGCTATACCAGAAGCTGTATGTGTGTGCTTAACTTAGATAAACAACATTAAGCTCCTAATGTGGTAAAGAGATTGTCATTGGCCAGTATTCTTTGTCTTGGAGTAGATTTTTAGTCTCTGGGTAGATATCCCCATTTTAGAAAGAAAGCCTGGAATTCTAGCCAATTGGAGGAACAGTCAGAAGGGGATGGGGGCTTCCTCATTAGGATCTATATATTCCTGTGTTTTGCAGCTTGTGCTTTGCAATCCCAAATTAATACTACTGTCTTTTGGAGCTGCTCTTTCCCAAGAAATCATAATATGTTCGTTTTTTGCTTTTCTACCTTGAGAATCTCTGATTTTAATTTCGGTAAAGTTCACTGTCCCACACATATATGTCTCTCTATGAATCCTACATAAAGGAAAAGAAAATAAAAGGAAAAATAAAGGAAAGGGGAAAGAAAAGGGAAGGGAAAGGAAAGTGAAGAGAAATGAAATTGAAAGGGAAAGAAAAAGGAAGGGAAAGGAAAGGGAAAGGCAGGGGAAGGGAAGAGGAAGGGAAGGGAAGGGAAGGACATTTATTAAGTGTTTGCTATATTATGTAAATGACCTGTTTTCTTTTCAATGACATCAAAGAAAAATATGTTATTTAAATGGATCCTTATGCTTCATATTAATCCACATATTAATCCAAACAGCCATGATTTATATATGCATGCCAGCATTTTTTACACAATGCATCTGTATGGATTCCACCAGCTTCTTCTTCCAGAGCTTCCTTGTGTCATTAGAGATGACCCTGATTTTTTGAATGCTACACCCCTGGAGCATAAGCCCTAAAAGTCCCTATGACTTCTCCCACCCCCAAAAAAGATTTGAGTACCTAATACTTTGAGATCCAATAATACATTCCATGCCACTTTTCCAAAAAGTCGTATTCAATTCATAAAGTCAAAGCTGACTTTTTGTCAGAGTAATCCAGAACAAAAAAGTAATTCAGAGACTCTGATGCTTATTCAAGAAGACCTGAGTTCAAATTCAGCTCTACACAGTTACTAATTCTGTGACCTGGCAAATCACTTGACCTTCACCTCCCTCAGTTCTCACATCTGTAAAGATAATAGCCCCTGCCTACTTACCAGTTATTGTGATATTATAATGTGATAATATTTGTAAAGAGTTTGGCAAATTTTAAAGTGTTATGTAAATGTAAGCTAGCTATTATTGCCTTCTGTATGATCTTGGTAAAGCTTTTTGACCTCTGCCTGCCTCAGTTTCTGTATCTGCAAAATGAGAGATTGTAACCAGATGATCTTTGAGGTCTTTTCCAGTCCTAAATCTATGATACTATGACCAGATTAGGCATAGCTTGACAAATATTTTCACCACAGTACTGCCTAAAGATTAAACTTTGAAATATAGTAGACTTGGTCAAAGGATATGAACAGACAATTTTCAGATGAGGAAACTAAAACTATTTCCACTCATATGAAAGAGTGTTCCAAATCGCTATTGATCAGAGAAATGCAAATTAAGACAACTCTGAGATACCACTACACACCTGTCAGGTTGGCTAAGATGACAGGAACTAATAACGATGAATGTTGGGTGGGAAAACTGGGACACTGATGCATTGTTGGTGGAGTTGTGAAAGAATCCAACCACTCTGGAGAGCAATCTGGAATTATGCCCCAAAAGTTATGAAAATGTGCATACCTTTTGACCCAGCAGTGCTACTACTGGGCTTATATCCTGAGGAAAAACTACAGAAGGGAAAGGGACCTGTATGTGCCAAAATGTTTGTGGCAGCCCTTTTTGTAGTGGCTAGAAACTGAAAAATGAATGTATATCCATCAATTCGAGAATGGTTGGGTAAATTATGGTATATGAATGTTATGGAATATTATTGTTCTGTAAGAAATGACCAGCAGGAGGAATACAGAGAGGCTCGGAGAAACTTACATCAACTGATGCTGAGTGAATCGAGCAGAACTAGGGGATCATTATACACTTCAACAATGATACTGTATGAGGATGTATTCTGATGGAAGTGGAAATCTTCCACATAGAGAAGAGCTAATCCAATTCCAATTGATAATTGATGGACAGAATCAGCTACATCCAGAAAAGGAACACTGGGAAATGAGTGTAAACTGTGAACTTTTTTTTGTTTTGTTTTGTTTTGTTTTTCTTCCCAGATTATTTTTACCTTCCGAATACAATCCTTCCTTTGCAACAACAACAACAACAACAAAATTCGGTTCTGCACAGTATTGTACCTAGGATATACTATAAGATATTTAATATGTATGGGAATGCCTGCCATCTAGGGGAGGGGGTGGAGGGAAGGAGGGGAAAAATTTGGAACAGAAGGGAGTACAAGGGATAATGTTATAAAAAAAATTACCTAGGCATATGTACTGTCAAAAATGTTATAATTATAAAAATTAATAATAAAAAATTTAAAAAAAGAAATATAGTAGACTGAAGTTTGCACTGGAAAAAAGTTTGATGTATATATATATATATGTAATTTATTTCATTTTTCTTTACTTTTGTTTCCAAATTTATCATATTCTAATTCTGATTATAATTATCTGATTACAAGCTTCTTTCTCCACCCCCACCCCCAGTACAAGATTGTAAACTCCCTGAGGACAATGATTATGCTTTTTCCCCCCAGTGTTCTCCAGTATTTTGCCCAAGATTTAGCATCAAGAAAGGGCTCTTAGTAGATATTTGTTGTGTAGGGAAATAAAGAAAAAAAATTAACTTTCTCTGCTGAACAATTGCCTTTTATTATCTCTCCTTACTGCTTTCATACAAATGAAAATGCTATTCTTTAAGAGACTAACTTTAATATGCACTGACATTCCTCTTTCTCCTAGTTCCTCTTTTCAACCAGCCTCAACACACCTTCCAATAGCTCTCTCATACAGTTAAAGGATTATTCAATACTAGATGAATTCCTGATGTACCAAAATGGAGTTTCATTTATCAAATGAAATAAGAAAAATCAAAAGCAGACCTGCCCTTATTTGTAATCCCTAACTTGATTTCAAGTGTCTCTTCTTTGGAACTGGCCTCTGGGTATGGAAGCTGTGACAGAGGCTCAAGACAGATACTTACATATGTTTGTTTTTTTTTTTTTTTTTTCCCTCAGGTATCTCAAAAACTTTAGGAATGACTCTGGAGGTTGAAAGTGCACATCCTTCATTTTCCTTGTCAGCTAAAGCTTCCCTTTTTTATGTGTGTCTTTTTTCCCTGTGGCAGAATCTTGCAACATACAGCATTGTTCTGAACCTAAGTGCATATCACTTTAGTGAATGCATGGCAATTCTTTTCTTACAAACTCTAAAGGACTTTCCAGAGAGATTTTTTTTAAGTCACTACCAAGGAGAGCTTTCTATTCCCCTCTAAGAAAATAGCTTACCATTCCCAGTTAATGTGGTATCTTTATTCTACAATGCAAATCCAGAGTAGATTATAGAAGAGGTGGCTAGAGGAATTTGTAAATGGTATTAAAGCCATGGAACTGGCAACTGGGAGAACAGAAAAACTTCATGAAATGTGACATTTAAGTAAGTCTTAAAAGACACTAATGATTCTAAGAGATAAAAATGAGTATGAAGCACATGCTGAGCATGGGGGGTAAAAGAGGCAGATACTGAAAAAAAAAAGATATGGTATCCTATTATTTGCCTCAGTTTCCCTGAATTGTTCCACCTCAGTTTTCTAATGGCAACCCCACATCACCATCTCATCTAAATATGTATATAGAGCCCTTATCTCACATCGAATAGGTAATTAGCCTTAAGTGTTCTGTTGTCTGATTCAAGTATACCTTTTTTGAGTTACAGCCCTCTACAAGGACTGGGATAATTAGGGCTGAGGAGCTTTGGCCACTCTGGCATTCAAAAGAGTCATAAAGCTCCAAATGGCTTATCTCAAATGCTTGGGCATCTTCTGCTTTAGGCTTCTTGACTCTTGTTCTACTACCTTCTTACAAGAATTTATGATCCTTCCTTCTTACCCACAACCTGTCAGAACTGAATTATGATCTTTTCTGGAATTTCCACTCAACCAGAGCTCTGTTCCTTTATTTCCCTGATTCGTGGAACTCTATAAAAGTCTCTGGTCTTACTTGCACATTGCTGGATGCTTTGAGAAAAGAGTCCCCCATTTAGCCAGCTGGATGGTCGGGTATGGATCCTGTTCAGCTGCCAGTCCAAATTCTCCTCTATTAAAATATTAAAAACCTTCAATCTCTGTCTTGCCTCAGTTTCTCCAGCACTGCACTATATCAAGAACAAAGGGGAAAAATCACTTGGCAAGACTTGAATGTGGAAAGGGAAAGACTAGAAAGGTAAACAGAGGCCAGGTTGTAAAGCCCTTTAAATATCAAAGAACAGAATTCATATTTAAATCTAGATCTTGGTGATACTCAGTAGAGTTGAGTTAAGGAAATAACATAATCAGACCTCTACTTTGGAAGAGTCCCTTCCAGAGTTGTGTGTAAAAGGTATAGGAATGGGGTGGGATAGCCAGGGATGGCAAATAGAAAGTCATCATAATAATTCATGGGAAAACAGATGAGACTTATCTGAAGTAATGGATGTGAATAGTGTAAAGAACAGGGGGAAACAATAAGAATGAGATCAGGGTTTGTAGTTAGTAAATATGGATTTAAGAGTGGTTAATTGTATAATCCTGTGTCTGATGGGTATGACATTTGGCAAGTTACATTACCTCTGGAACCTCAGTTTCTTTGTTTGTAAAAATATGGGATTGAACTAAGTGGATTCTGAGATCTCATCCAGTTCAAGATTTACCTCTGGCCCAATGTTCCTAATTGTGTTATTCTTCCTTGAACCTCAGTTCCTTTATCTGTAAAATGGGCACAAAAATAATAATTTCACCATTTTTCTCATAGAGTTTTGATGGGAAAACATTAAAGGGGATATAAAAAATGGTGCAATCAATAAATTCCTTATTTAGTTAGTAACTGACTCTAGATTAGATCCCAAGATGAGAACTTAAAATGTGAATTGGTACTCACTTTTGACAAAAGAATAACATCTTTTAATTCTCATTTTGTGATGGGAAACTTTTAGGCAATGTTTTCTGTTTTATTTTTTCATTTGCATAATTCCTAGGCTGCAATGCTGCAAAACCTTTTGAAATTTTAAATAGATTACAAAAATGTCATGTCAGATTTGAAAACTGTCACTAGCAGTGGAGTTTTAATTATGAATTCTTTATAAAAGAGAAAACTGCTTTTCCTGTGGCAGTAACATTTTACATAATACACAAACTCTGAAGAAGAGGTATGTTCAAAGGCTTTAGAAATAATAAAAATTCTTGTGATGTTCATATCTAAAAATATTACTTCTCTCTTCAAACATATTCAATGGCTCCCAATTGTCTCAAGAAAAAATAAAAGCTCTTCATTCTGGCATATAAAACCCTTCATAGTACAGTTCAGCCTGATCTAGGAATACATTTTGTATAATACTACTTCTATTACACAATCTCCATTCTAGTCAAATGGGCTACTTGTTATTACCTGAACTTGGCAGTTTAAATCCTGCCTCCATGGTTTTATATAGCCTATCCCCTGGGCATGGAGTACACCCCCTTCCTAGAATCAGTGAGGATCAGAGTTCTTAGTTATCTTCAGAATTCAGACCAGATGTCTTCTCTTATCACTCTTGTTTTTAGTATTCTTTTTTCATCAATATAACATGATTAATGTAATATATCATTGTTGTTCAATCATTATAATCGTCTCTGACTCTTATCGACCCCATTTGGAGTTTTCTTGGATAAAATACTAGTGTTGTTTGCCATTTCCTTCCCCAGCTCATTTTACAGATGAGGAAACTGAGCAAACAGGGTTAAGTGACTTGGTCACACAGCTAAGAAGTATCTGAGTTCAAATTCATGAAAATGAGTCTACCTGATTCCAAATCCAGTGTTCTATCCACTGTGTGACCTGGCTACCAATATTGGGGCGGGGGGAGACACAGAGAGAGAGAGAGAGAGAGAGAGAGAGAGAGAGAGAGAGAGAGAGATACACATATATACATGTATATATATATATATATATATATATATATATATATATATATATATATATATATATATATATATATGCATAACAGATAAGCATGTGTCTATACATTTGCTGGTTGGTTGTATATGAATATATACATAATATGCTTATATGAATTACAAATTGCTCATGCTTTGTCATATATTTCCACAACCCACAGTTGCCTGAGAAACCTCCAAATACAGCTCATATATATGTTTCTGCAGATGCAGACAAGAAGCTCCCCAAGTCCCATACAAGCATTCTAGGTAACATTGTATTTTGGGAACAGGACATTCTTGATCTACACAAACATGTACACACAGATAGATTCTGAAACAGACTGAAATAGACTGAAACAGAATAAAGGACTGCTAATAAAATATAAATAGTTGATATAATTATATTCTCCCTCCAAAGAGTTTTTTTCTTCTCTGGGGTCCTGAAAATATCCATGCCAAAATCATCCCATTGTTTGGATTCTTTGTAAAAAAACAAATAAAGTTCCTTTCATTGTAAGCTTTCACACTCAGTTTTGATGTTAAACAATTATACAGTCATTTATGTTTTGGTGGCTATAATTAAGAAATTAAATTCCCCCAGAGAAATAAATTTGTGGTTGTTAAAGGGGCAACTCCTTCCAATTGACTTGCACCATTTCACTAATTCATAATAATAATACAACAAAGTCCAAAGTTCCTTGCTATTGTGATGTTGGTTCCTTGCTTTTTTCTACCAAGGCTTCATAGGTGAACCACTTTTCTATAAAATATCGATACTCAATGAGAAATATTATCAACTCTCCATTCATTGATAGAAGATGGAATTTGAACTCTTGAATTGGGATTTGTTACTGTTGTGCCACAGTTTCCTTTTATTGTCCTGCTCAGTTTTCCTAAATTGTTCTGCCTCAGTTTCCCTGAATTGTTCTGCCTCAATCCCCTTAATTGCAAATCCCCCTCAGGTTCATTAAGACTGATATAACTCAGGGATGCTTACTCTAGGGTTATTAATTGTCAATGTGTGAACTCAAAATAAGGGGGGGGTTCAGACTTCTTGGCTCCTAACTCCTTCTAAATCATCAAGAATTTATGATCCTACCCCCTATCCTGACATTGTTCTTCTTTATCCCAACTTTTCAGAATGTCAGGTGCTTCCCCCCACCCTGTTCAGAACCAGATTGATAGTCCCTTCCTTCTCTCAGTGCTCTGACTCCACCCCTGCCTCGGTCTACCCCTATAGCTGAGTGAGCCACATGTATATATACTTCATGGTAAGCACACATTAGCTGCTGGAAGCTTTGGACATCAGCCCTGGGGGCACCATGCCCCCAGCACAAACTCTCCCTTTCAAATAAATTATTAAAAACTCTCCAACCTCTATCTTGCCTCAGTTTCTCAGGTATTACACTACCAGGGAAATCTATAATATTGATGTCATACAATCCCCCCACCAAAAAATAAAAAAATAAAAACCTCTTTCTAAAAAGTTTGATATCAGGACTTTATTTCTTAGGAAAACTGCCTTTCCCCCTCCTCTAAGCTACGACTACCTCCATCCTTTTATCTAGAAATTAAGAAATTCAACATTATCTAAGAATTCACCTATCCTTTAACCAGGAGTCTATGATTCAAGAAATCCCCATATTCCATCAGAAAGATGGAATTCTGAAACTCTCACCATCTGATCATTCTTAGCTTCACCATTTTATAAAAGAATATATATGATAAGATGAGCTCTAAATCTAAAGCTCTAAATCTAAATTTAAGCTCTAAATCCATAGTCATTATAACTTTTGATCTTCTCTACCGCTGTCACCAGGTTAATAAATTATACCACCACCCCTTAAAGGGTTGAATCAATGCATAAAGTCTAAGAAGTCTCCTTGTTAGATGGGCAAGGGTCTCCAAATGCTAAACTATGAGATCCTTGAAAGCAGAGACCAATTTTTCCCCTCTCTTTGTATTCCCAGTGCTTACAAAATAAGTGCTTAACAAATTCTTGTTGATTTTGACTTTTCTTTGACACAGGAGTCCTCTCAGAACTGAAGTTTACTACTAGCTTTACTTCTCTTTCAGTCTCTCTGAAGGAAAACCAGATGAAGGAAAAACACAATTCTGCAATTGAGATCATTTTTTTAAAGACCAAAAAATGAGGCGCAATGATCTGTTGCATAAGCATCTGAGTTAACCAATATATCATGATTAGTTAAAAACCTCTCCACCAAGAAACACCAGAGCACCAGGTAGGTACAATCAAAGAACTAGACAAGAATATATTATTCTTTCTTCTCTTCAGGTTAATCAGAAAGAAGTCCCAATCAATTCCATGAATATATTTGTTGGCTTTCTGTATCTAGAACGGTCTCCTCTTTACTTCCAATGCCTAGCTTCTCTGGTTTTCTCTAAAACTCAATTAAAAACCCTTCCTTTGGGAAGAGACCTTTCTTATTTCCCCTTAATGCCCATTCCTTCTCCCTGAGATAACTTCCCATACATCCAGAATATATTGTGTTGTGCTTTCAGTTTTGTTCCTATTCTCTACCCCCATCAGAATATGAAATCTTTGACAGCAGAGACTGTTTTGTAATTTCTCCATGTATTCGGTTCCAGTCACAGTGTCTGACACATAATAAGGATTTAATTTTTATTATTACCAAGCAAAATGCAAACTCCTTGAAGATTGTAGGACAAGGTAAGAAAATCCTATATGTGGTTCCAAAGGGAAAAAATGCTATGCAAACATTGAGCATTAATTATTATGAGACCCAGTGTGGTTTAGTTTGCTGTTCTACTGACAAAGTTCTCAGATATCTCATATCACAGTGATTTGAGGTACTCAGTGACCTCCCCCAATTTTCTAAGATTTTCACTACTTGTAGATGCACTTGATAAGAATGAAGAGAAGGAAAGATATTTTAAAAAATAAAAACAGTATTACTTTAAACTAAGTTCAATCAGCATTTTCCTGTATGAGGAGCACTTGCTAAGTTCTGGGGAAACAAAACCTAAAAAAAAAACACAAAAAAAACAAAAACCCTGTACTCAAGAAACTCATATTCTAATTTAACTATGAATAAATTTGGACAAAATTCTATAAAAGAAGTGTAAACCTTTTATGTCTTTCCTATTCTGCAGGGTTTGTTTTTGTGAGGAGATTCAGAAAATCTCCAAAGATTTAAAGATAAATTGAAATTAGATATTTATGTATTAGAGCTCTTTATCAGAATTTTTTCTTAGACTTTATTGTTCCCAGTTTCTATAATACTAATGAATATAAATGTATTAATACTCTAATGCCCCTGAGGGAGAAAGTGTGGGGCTTTTGTTTAGTTTTTGAATCTTAAAATGAGAAGAAAGTACTGTATTCTAAATTCCTGCTACTTTTTTATTTCCCCAGAGTTTAGCACAGTTCCATGAACACAATAAGTCAGTCACACATTTCTTAAGTACCTATGTCATGCCAAAGACTGCTAAACACTAGGGTTACAAAAAGAGGCAAAAGATAGCCCCTACCTTCAAGAATATAACAGTCTATTGGAGGAGTATAAAAACAAACAAATTGTGTTTGCTACATACAAACAAGCTACATGAGAGACAAATACAAATAAATGACAAAGGGAAGAGACTAGGATTAAGAGATTTGGAAAGGCTTTGATTAGAAGGTAGGATTTTAATTGGGACTTAAAGGAAGCCAGAGAAATATGGAGGTGGAGATGACAATGGAGAGAATTTCAGGCATGGAGGATAGCTGGAGAAAAATGTCTGGATCCAAGAGTTGGAACAGCAAGGAGACCAATATCACTAGGTCAAAGAGTAAGTGGTCAGGATTAAAGTATAATTTAAATTAATTATATTATATTATATTATATTATATATGTAATATATAATATATATTATACATAAAGTATAATAAAGTATAAAATATAATGGTCAAACAAAATATTGTATTTGTTTGTAGAGGTGATATGGAGCCACAAGAGTTTGATTGGGGAGGGCATGACACGGTCAAACTTGTGTTTTAGGGAATAATTTTGGTGGCTAAATGGCAGATGGATTGGAGCAAGGAGACAAATGAATCAGACAGACTGATTCACCAATAGGCTATTGTATTAATCTAGAAGTAATGAAGGTCTTCATTATAGAGCTGGCAGAGAGAGAGGAGAATATATTGGAGAGATATTGCAAAGATGAAATCAATCAGTCATAGGTACTTTTAATAATTATTGACTGAATGAATGACTAGTCTAATATTTTTTTCTTTTTCTTCATCCAAATCCAAGAATTCTTTCTCTTTTTTTAGTAAAGAAGGTTTCCTTTATCTCACAGAATACTAGAGCTCATAAGAACCTAGCTTCATTCATACCAATATAGATGTAGCTTTTACACAACAAGCGATCATGCAGGAGTTACTTGAATACATAAATTAAACCAGAAGTCACTGACTCCTGAAGATTTTCATCCCGGTTTTGGAGGGGGAAAGTAATTCTTGGGAGGGGGAAAGTAAGTTTTGTGGGGTTTTTTTTGTTTGTTTGTTTTGTTTTGTTTTGTTTTGTTTTTTACAAATTTACATGATAACTTTAAAAAGAATAGAAAGTTGTACATAGATTTATGCAATATTTTTATTATACTATGTTGTGGAAATGTCTGTTTAGCCTATACATGAAAAATTAAATAATTTTTTAAAAAGAGTATTTACATCAAAATTAAATGTGTATTGGGATGGAGCCAAGATGGGGGGCAGAGCCAAGATGATGGAGAAGATACACGCAAATTTGTAAGCTCCCTTCTTCCCTCAATACCAATTAGTTAAATTAGCCTCAAAAATAATGCTGGCCTGATAAAAACTACAAGGATTAGAAGCACAACTTACCAGCTGAAGAGAATCTGGAATTTCAACAGAAAAAGTCTGTTCCAAGGGGAGGAAAAAAAAGACCAGCACAGAAAGGGTTAGGTGCTAGCACACTGTGCCGATTAGGCTGGGGAGAACTCTGGGATCAGAGAAGCCACTGAGATAGAAGAATCTGGCACAGGCTGTTAGCTCGTCTCTGCTTATAAAACAGCAGTTCAAAAGAGAAATCAAGTCACTTTAAAATATAAAGCCAGATCCTAAATCCACCCCAATCCAAAAGTGACCTAACAGATCTCAGCACGGCTGTGTAGCCACCTTCTGCTGCCTGGGGCTTCTCCTTGGGATAGTTGAGAGCCTGAACAACAGGAGACATAACCAGAGGCAGCCTCTAATCCACACAGTATGGGGCTCAGCCTGAGGCAGTGGAATTCTAGCAGCCACAGAATTCCCAGAGAAGGGGAACCTTTGAAGTAGGTAATGTGGTTTCTGGGCAGACACTTCTGGTTTGAATGTAGGGGCTTTTCACTTCAGCTGCTAATATCCACTGCTCCACAGGAGGCATTGGCTGGGGTCTGTGACACTTTCACTATTCAGCCTTAAACCTTAAGGCAGTTGCTAGGCCACACAGAGGGGTTCTTCACTGGGCACTCCTCAAAGCTGCAGCAGTGCTAACCACCTCTGAGTCATTTCTGGGGAGGGTGGAGAGGAACTCTCTCCCAGAGTTCTCTCTTAGTTCAGGCACAGGCATCGCTGCATCCATCTGGTCTGGGAGGAAGCTGGTAAATAAATAAACTTCTTACCCCAAGGGCAAACCCCAACAGATTTTTAGCAATGAGTAAGAATCTGAAGAGAACGATTGACACCTTCTACACAGAGAAAGAACGGTATCCAACCCCAAGGAAGCTAACAGCAGACAGTCCCCAGATAATACCCTAAAGGGGAATTATACCTGCCCCCCATCACATAACTCTCTCCTAGAAGAGACTATTAAATAATTAAGAGATTTTGAAGAAAAATGGGGAAAGGAAAGAGAAGCTATGATAGAGAATAACAACATCCTGAAATTTAAGTTGGAAAAAAAAGAATTCACAGGAGGTGCAGGGAAACAAAATTTGTGAATTAGAAAAGATTTTTAAAAATCACAGGAAAGTAGGATTTCTGAATTGGAAAAAGGAAATAACTCACTAAAATAGAATAGTGAAATGGAAAAAAATTCAACAGAGCAAAATAATTCATTTAAAAACTCAATTGGGCATATACAAAAAGAACTAAAAAATGTGAATGAAGAAAATGACTCATTAAAAATCAGGACAGAACAAATAGAAATGAATGATTCATTGAGAACCCAAGAATCAGTCAAACAAAACAAAACAAAACAAAACAAAAAACAAACAAAACAAACAAAAAAAAAAAAATGAAAAGCTGGAGAATAACGTCAAATACTTCCTGGGAAAATCTATAAACCTGGAAAATAGATCTAGGAATGATAATCTAAGGATCATTGGACTTCCCAAAAACTATGATCAAAAAAAAAAAAAAGAGCCGAGATTCTATTTTACAGGAAATCATCAAAGAGAACTGTTCAAAGATAATAGAAACAGAAAGGAAAATAGGCATTGAAAGAATTCACCTTCTGAAAAAGACCCTAAAAAAAGAACTCCACAGAACATTGTGGCTAAGCTGCAGAACTACCAAACTAATGAAAAAATATTGCAAGCAGCTAGGGAAAAAACAATTCAAATATCAAGGTGCCACAATAAGGATCACACAAGATCTGGCTGCCTCCACATTAAGTGATAGAAGGGTCTGGAACCTGATATTCCAAAAGGCAAAAGAACAAAGAATGCAACCAAGAATAAACTACCCAGATAAGTTTAGCATTTTAGTCCATGGAAGAAGATGGTCATTTAATGAAACAGAGGAATTCAATTTGTGTTTAAGAAAAAAAAAAACAGACTTAAACAAAAAATTTGATCTACATCCACAAAACTGAAGAGAAGCAGAAAAAGGTAAAAGAGAACTCTTGAGCACTGTATCTTTGTTGTGGATATACAGAAAATCCGCATGGATAATTTGATATTACTGATATAATATAAAAAAGGGAAGTAGTAAAGGAAAGGGGATAGTATCAGAAAAAGGGGAAGGAGAGATAAAAAGAAGGAATCTACATGCCAGGAAGAGGCATGGAAAATCTACCACATCTGAGGGAATTTAGAGAGGGGGAGAAACATTGTGTGAATCTTACTCACATCAGAGTAGGCTCAAAGAGTAAATAATTGACATATTTGTTTTTCAGAGAATTCTCTCTAACCTCATTAAAAGGGGGGAGAGGAAAAGGGAAAAGGGAAATAAGGGAATAAGGAATAAGGGGATGGTACAAGAAAGGGGAAGAAACTTAAAAGGATGGGGGGACGATACTAAAAAGGAAGGGCTGCACATCACAAGGGGGTCTAAAAATTAAATATTGGGGAAGGGATTCAGGGGGGTCAAGGGATTAAAAAAAACATAATCAGGGGATAATATGATGGCAAGAAATACAGAATTAGTAATTTTAACTGTAAATGTAAATGGGATGAACTCCCCCATTAAATGGAGGTGGATAGAAGACTGGATCAAAAGTCAGAACCCTACAATATCTTGTTTATAGGAAGCACACTTAAAGCAGGGACATACATACAGATTAAAGGTAAAAGGTTGGAGCAGAATCTGTTATGCTTCAGGTAAAGACAAAAAAGCAGGGGTAGCCATCCTTATCTCAGACCAAGCAAAAGCAGAAATTGATCGAGATGAGGAAGGAAACTATATCCTACTAAAAGGTAGCATAGACAATGGACCCATATCAATACTAAACATATATGCACTAAGTGGTATAGCACCTAACTTCCTAAAGGAAAAGTTAAGAGAGTTGCAAGAAGAAATAGACAGCAAAACTATAATAGTGGGAGATCTCAACCTTTCACTCTCAGAATTAGATAAATCAAACCACAAAACAAATAAGAAAGAAATTTAAAAACTAAATAGAACATTAGAAAAAATAGGTATGACAGACCTTTGGAGAAAACTGAATGGTGATAGAAAGGAGTATACTTTCTTCTCAGCAGTTCATGGAACCTATACAAAAATTGACGATATATTAGAACATAAAGATCTCAAAATTAAATGCAGAAAGACAGAAATAGTAAATGCTTTCTTCTCAGATCACAATGCAATAAAAAAAACTACATTCAATAAGAAGTTAGGGGTAAATATACCAAAAAGTAATTGGTAATTGAATAATCTCATCTTAAAGAATGATTGGGTGAAATAGCAAATTATAAAAACAATAATTTCACCCAAGATAATGACAACTATGAGACATCAGAGATGCAGCTAAAACAGTAATAAGATGAAATTTTATATCTTTAGAGGCTTGATTGTTTGTTTGTTTGCTTGTTTGTTTTGGTTTATTTGAACAAAATAGATAAAGAGAAGAATAATGAATTGGGCCTGCAACTTAAAAAGCTAGAAAAAGACCAAATTAAAAATCCACAACCAAAAACTAAACTTGAGATACTAAAATTAAAAGGAGAAATCAATAATATTGAAAGTAAAAAAAAATATTGAATTAATAAATAAAACCTAGAGTTGGTTTTATGAAAAAGCCAATAAAATAGATAAACCTTTGGTAAATCTGATCAGAAAAAGGAAAGAGGAAAATCAAATTGTTAGTCTTACAAATGAAAAGGGGGATCTTTCCACCAATGAAGAGGAAATTAGAGAAATAATGAGTTACTTTGTCCAACTTTATGCCAATAAATTTGATAACTTAAGTGAAATGGATGACTACCTCCAAAAATATAGGCTTCCTAGATTAATAGAGGAGGAAATAAATTGCTCAAATAGTCCCATTTCAGAAAAAAGAAATAGAACAAGCTATTAATCAACTCCCCAGGAAAAAATCCCCAGGATCAGATAGATTTATGTGAATTCTACCAAACATTTAAAGAACAATTAGCCCCGTTATATAAACTGTTTGAAAAAAATAGGGGATGAAAGAGTCCTACCAAACTCCTTTTATGACACAAACATGGTACTGATACCTAAACCAGGCAAGTCAAAAACAGAGAAAGAAAACTATAGACCAATTTCCTTAATGAATATTGATGCTAAAATCTTAAATAAGATATTAGCAAAAAAACTTCAGAAAATCATCCCCAGGATAATACACTATGATCAAGTACAATTTATACCAGGAATGCAGGGCTGGTTTAATATTAGGAAAACTATTAGTATAATTGACCATATTAATAATCAAATTAATAAAAACCATATGATCATCTCAATAGATTCAGAAAAAGCATTTGATAAAATCCAACATCCATTCCTACTAAAAACGCTTGAGAGTATAGGAATAAATGGACTATTCCTTAAAATAGTCAGGAGCATATATTAAAGACCGTCAGTAAGCATAATATGTAATGGAGATAAACTGGAACCTTTCCCAGTAAGATCAGGAGTGAAACAAGGCTGCCCACTATCACCATTACTATTCAATATTGTATTAGAAATGCTAGCCTCAGCAATAAGAGTCAAGAAAGAGATTAAAGGAATAAGAGTAGGTAATGAGGAAATCAAACTGTCACTCTTTGCAGATGATATGATGGTATACTTAGAGAACCCCAGAGATTCTAATAAAAAGTTTGCTAAAGTTGTGAATTATTTCTAATAAAAAGTTATTAGAAATAATTCACAACTTTAGCAAAGTTGCTGGATACAAAATAAACCCACATAAATCCTCAGCATTTTTATACATCACCAACAAAATGCAACAGCAAGAGATACAAAGAGAAATTCCATTCAAAACACGTTGAGAGTATTAAACATTTGGGAATCCATCTATCAAAGAAAAGTCAGGAATTATATGAGCAAAATTACAAAACACTTGCCACAAAAATAAAGTCAGATTTAAATAATTGGAAAGACATTCAGTGCTCATGGATAGGCCAAGAGAATATAATAAAGATGACAATATTCCCCACACTACTCTATTATTTAGTGCTATACCAATCAGAATCCCAAGAAACTATTTTAATGACCTAGAATAAATAACAACAAAATTCATATGGAAGAATAAAAGGTCGAGAATTGCAAGGGAATTAATAAAAAAAAATAAGATGAAGGTGGTCTAGGTGTACCTGATCTAAAGCTATATTATATAGCAGCAGTCACCAAAACCATTTGGCTGAGAAATAGACTGGTCGATCAATGGAATAGATTAGGTAAAAAGGACAAAAAAGGGTACAAATATAGCAATCTAGTGTTTGACAAACCCAAAGATACCAACATTTGGGATAAAAATTCATTATTTGAAAAAAACTGTTGGGAAAAGTGGAAATTAGTATGGCAGAAATTAGATATGGATCCACACTTAACACCATATACCAAGATAAAATCAAAATGGGTCCATGATTTAAAGATAAAGAATGAAACCATAAATAGATTAAAGGAACAGAGGATAGTTTACCTCTCAGACCTGTGGAAGAGGAAGGAATTTATGACCAGAGGAGAACTAGAGATCATTATTGATCACAAAATAGAAAATTGTTTCAAAGAAAAGATAGCACTCTGAGGTTTCTTATGACTAAAATTCTGTTAAAAGTCATGGTACAGAGGAAAATCAGCAGTACTCAAGAAGGAAGAATACAATAATAACAAACCACTTGGAAAGAAGAAATGTAGTAAGCAGATTTGTTTCCAGAGGTCCTATGATGAAGCAGGTCACCACCTCCTGACAGAATGATGATGGACAAAGGCTGCATAGTGAGATATAAATTTCTGTATCTATCTGGACTGATGTGAGAAGTTGTTTGATTTAATTTTGCAGATTCATTACTAGTTTTCTTTTTTTCTCCTTTCCATATTAAGGTTAGGAAAAGGTGAGAAGATTAAAAAAAATTAATTGTTTTTAAAATCATGGAAGTTTGGCTTCAGTGGCCCCAGTCTTACTATTTTTATGATCCAATAGGAAAATAAAATAATAACAGAAATAGCCAACAATTATTGTGGATTTTAATGTTTACAAAAATAGATATATGTGCACATACATATGTATGTATACATACACATTTGTATATACATATATATGAACATAGACATGCATATTATAGACACAAATATATGCATATGTATATACATGTTATATCACAGTGTATGCATGTGTGTACATATATCTATACTATGTGTACCTATACATACAATCATACATATATGAATACATACACAAACATATATAACTTTAGAATCACAAGAATCTTGTGAGGAAGGTAATGCAGGAGTTATTTTTCCCATTTTATATGCAAAAGAGAGAAACAATGATGTAATAAGAAAAATCCTGGATTTGAAATTAGGCTTGGGATTCAAATCTTGCTTCTATCTATGTAACTTTGGGCAAGTCTCTTGATATCTCTCATCTGTAGACAAATATATCTGTACTAGATGACTACTCATGTCTTTTCATTGCATAATATATGATTTAGGTCATCTACAATCTGTGATCTACAATAAGTCATTTAATCCCTCTGGGTCTCAGTTTCTTGAACTAAAGTCCTTTCTAGCTATTCATGTATAAGTTCTATGTTCTAAGGTGTATAGGGATTTCCCCCATGACAGAGCTGGGACTCTAAAGCTGGCCTTTGCTAGCAAACTGTTCTGCAGAGGGGATAAGGACTTGGTTCTTGTCAGATGGCTCCCTGAATTGCTGCACAGAAAATCCTTGGGATTCTCCAGTAGAGTCACATCGAACTGATTCAATCATTCAGTGAAACAATTTGGAACTATGCCAACATGGCTATAAAACCATGCATAATCATTGATCTAGAAATACCACTACTATCCCTAAAGAGATGAAAACAAAAAGGAAAAGGACCTATTTGTACCAAAATTTTTATAGCAGCTCTTTTCTGGGGGCAAAGAAATTGGAAACTGAGGGAATGTTCATCATTTGGGTAATGGGTGGGTAAATTGTGGTTATGTGGTTATGATGGAATATTATTGTACTACAAAAAATGATGAGCAGGATTCTCTCAAAAAAAAAAAAAAAAAAAAAAACCCTATAGACTTCCATGAGCTGCTACAAAGTGAAGTGTACTATATACAAAGTAACAACAATATTGTAAGATGATCCACTGTGAAGGACTTGGCTATTCTCAGAAATACAAAGATCCAAGACAACTCTAATAAATGTTATCCATACCCAGAGGAAGATTTGATGGTGTCTTAATGCAGATTGAAGTATACTTTGTTTTTTTAATTTTATTTTCCTTTAGAGGTTGATTTGTTTTGTTTTGGTCTATATTTTCTTTTACAACATGACTATTGTGGAAATGTTTGGCACAACTACACGTGCATAATCTATATGGCTTTGCTTTCATTCTCAGTGATGGGTGCAAGGGAGAGAATCTGGAACTCAAAGTTTTAAAAACAAGTGTTAATTGTTTTTTATCTGCAATTGGGGAAAATAAGATACTAAATAAGAAAAAAAAAGTAAGCTCATGAAAACACAGGCTTCCTCATCAGCATTCAAACACAAATGAAATCCATAATTCAAAAAGAATACTTAGTCATAAAGCCTGGGTGATTCTCAGCAGGAAGGCTCTAACAAATTAGGGCAGCCCAAAATTAGGTCGGGGAGAATTCACTAAAGTGGCATCCCACATTTGAGCAGACTTTGTTAGCAGATGTAATAGAATCTAAAATGTCATCAAGAGACTTAATCTATTTCATTATATTTTGCATCCTTCTGTGTAATAAATCATTTGCCATCAGCAGTTCTGACAAATGTAACTGACTTTATAAATAATGGGTCAATATCAACTTTGTCATAAATTTATTCTAACTTTGGAAGCCGGCCCAACAGCTACTCTTGTTTTGCTTTCTGGCAAAAAGAGTCATGATTCATAATTAGCATTGACTTTAAAATGTGGAAATGCATTTGATTTTCTCAAAGAGGAAGGTTTGTTCTAGTGAAAAAAAAAATGATTTCCCTCTAATTATATAGTTTGATAATGATACTTTCAGTCTGCATTTTTATTGTGCTACAGGTAGAAATTCATTTAAAGTCACCACAAAGAAATGTAACTGAAAAATGTTGTAATCAGAGGGAGTGAGTTGCAATCCTGATTCCCATTTGCTAACATTGTGACACTGGACAAGTAGTTTAATCTCTCTATACCTCAGTTTCTTCATCTACAAAAGGTAGAGTTTAGAATAGATGGCCTAGAAGGCCTTTTTTAACTCTAAATCTATCATCCCATTAAATATCAAAATTTAGATTCATATCATGACCAATTTCCATTCCAAAGAACTGACCAATACATCCATCAATCAACAAACATTTATTAAGCACTATATACTTGACAGTGGGGATAGAGAGACAACAATGAAATAATCCTAAGGAAACTGAAAGCCCATTAGGGAAGAGAACATAAACATTAAAAATAAGCAAATATATACATGTACACACATAATCATAATACACATATATGCATACATACACATATCAACACAAACCACACAATATGCATATACACACATAAGCACACATATATGTATATTTGCATGTCAGAACTACTATGGCAAATGATTTATTACAAATGATTTTGTTAGAGAAAAATCAGACAAAAGGGAAAAACCATGGGAGAGATTAAAAAACAGAAAAATGAAGGGAACATATGCTGATTTATGTTTAGTCTCCTGAGTTCTTTTTCTGGATACAGAATGGAATTTTCTGTCCAAATTCTATTGGGATAGCTTTGGATCACTGAATTATTGAGAAGAACCAAGTCTTTCATCGAACATCCTTGCAGTTATTGTGTACAATGTATTCCTGATTCTGCTTGTTTTGCTCAACATCAATTCATGTAAATCTTTCTAGGCCTTTCTACAATCATCTTGTTAATTTTTTATAGAACAATAATATTCCATTTTCTTCCTGTTCGACAACTTGTTCAGTCTGTCTCCAATTGTTGAGCATCCACTCATTTTCCAATTCTTTGCTACCACAAAAAGAGCTGCTAAGAACATTTTTGCACATCTGGGCCCTTTTCCCTTCTTTATGATATCCTTGGCACTGCTCAGTCAAAGTACATGCACACTTTTAAAGCCCTTTGGACTATAAATTGCTCTCCCGAATGGTTGGATCATTTCACAACTATACCAACAATGCATTAGTGTCCCAGTTTTCCCACTTCCTCTCCAACATTTATCATTATCTTATCCTGTCATAGTAGCCAATCTGAAATGTGTGAAGTGGCACCTCAGAGTTGTTTTAATTTGCATTTCTTTAATCAATAGTGATTGAGAGCATTCTTATATGACTATATATTGCTTTAATTTGATCATCAGAAAATTGTCTGTTTATATACATTGCCCATTTATCAACTGATGAATGATTTGCAGTCTTATAAATTTGACAGTTCTTATATATTTTAAGAAGTAAGACCTTTTTTCAGAAACACTGGCAATAAAGAATTTTTCCCAGTTTTGTATTTTCCTTTTAATCTTGTTTCTGTTGGTTTGTTTGTGCAAAAACCTTTTAATTCAATGTAACCAAAGTTGTCCATTTTGCCTTTTACAATGTTCTCTAGTTCTTCTTTAGTCATAAATTCCTTCCTTCTGCAAAGATCTAAGGGGTAAATTATCCCTTGCTCTCCGAATTTGTTTATGGTATCATCCTGTATCTATTTTAACTTTATTTTGGTATGAGGTGTGAGATATAGATCCATGCTGAGTATCTAACATATTATTTTCCAGTTTTCAAAGCAATTTTTGTCAAATAGTGAGCTCTTATTCCAGAAGCTAGAGTTTGGGGAGATATCAAAAACTAGATTGCTATAGACTTTATTATGTCATGTGTATTTAATCTATTCCACTGATCTACCTCTGAGCCACCACCATTTCTTAGTACTAATGGCTTTAATGACTGCTGCTTTATAATATAGCTTTAGGTCTGGTCCTGCTAAGCCACCAAACTTTGTATTTTTTTTTTCATTTATTCCCTTGATATTCTTGACCTTTTGTTCTTCTAGATAAATTTCATTATTATTTTTTCTAGTTCTATAAAATAATTTTGGCATCTTGATCAGTATGGTACTGAACAAGTAGGGCAATTTAGGCAGAATTGCCATTTTTATTTCGTTAACTTAGCCTATCCATAAGCAATTGATATTTCTCCAATTGTTTAGATCTGACTTTAAATGAAAAGTGTTTTGTAATTATGTTCATATAGTTCTTGGGTTTATCGTGACAGGTAGATCCTCAAGTATTTTATTTTGTCGACAGTAATTTTAAATGGAATTTCTCTTTATATCTCTTTGAAGGGCTTTGTCAGTAGACAAAAGATGTAGAACTGCTAATGATTTGTGTGGGTTTATTTTATATTCTGCAACTTTAGTAAAGCTGTTAATTGTTTCCAGTAGGTTTTGGGATGATTTTCCAGGATTCTGAAGTATATCATCTGCAAAGCATAATAGTTTTATTTTCTCATTGCCTATTCGAATTCCTTTAATTTCTTTAGTTTCTTTTTCTTTTCTTATTGCTATTTATTTACTAATTTTTTTTTCTTATTTGGGCCTCACAACAAATATTTGTGAGGTTAATATTGTGAAAAAAAATTGTACTCATTTGACAGATTAGAAAACTGAGATCAAGAGAATTTAAGGATTTTGAAGTGGAAGGGACATGGGAAGTCATTTAATACAACTTCCTTCACGTCACAGATGAAATAACTAAAAGAAGTTCCATGACTTGCTCAGGATCACAGGGCTGTAGATTTCAAGATGAAAACAAACAGAAAGTCCCATTGGCTCATTATAGATGCAAGAACCCAGGGGGAAGTGATTTGTCAAATATCAAAAAGGAATTGTCAGGTTTTAAAATCAAATGTTCTGACTCCAAATCTTGAATTATTTTTCTTTTGACCATATTTCTTATCTGACCTCCTTTTGTTTCCATCTATAAAATGCAAGCTGGATTATGCAGTGGATTGGGTGTAAGGGCTAGAGTCAGGAAGGCTCAAGTTCAAATCAAAGCTTAGACACATAACCAGTGAACCAAGACAAGTCATTTCACTCTGTTTGCCTCAGTTTCCTCATCTGTAAAAATGAACTGGAGAAGGAAATGGCAAAGCATTCTAGTATCTTTACCAAGAAAACTCCAAATGGGGTCATGGTAAGTTGGGCATGACAGAACAATAAAATAAAATGCAAAGATTATTAGCCAATCAAGTCCAAAGAATTGAACCAAAGTTTTCCTCATTCAAAGGTCAGCAACCGATTTTCTACCAAGTCATTATCATTCTGACATAATAAAAATGTGCTTACTTCTTTGAAGCAAGATAGAGACTAAGGTTACATTTGCTAAATAAAATGAGTAATGGTTTCTGTATCACTTTGCTTTGTTTGGGTTTTGTTTGTTGTTTTTAGGTTTTTGGGCTTTTCGTTAGTTTTTTTACCCAGGAAGGTTGTAGGGAAGGCTTGAAGGGTGTTAAGGGGAAGTCACAACAATTCAAATGAAGCCAAATAAGCAAAACAAAACAAACAAACAAACAAAACAACCTAGCATCTACAACAGGACCCATGAGTCATGTATATTGGACTGGGTGACCCATATATTGTTAAGTTGTGGTGTCCAATTCTCTTGTGATCCCATTTGCAGTTTTCTTAGATGAGAGACTGGAGTGGTTTGTCATTTCCTTTTCTAGTTCATTGTACAGGTAGGGAAAATAAAACAAACAGGATCAAATGACTTGCTCAGGGACATCCAGCTGGTAAAATGAACTCAGAAAGATGAGTCTTCCTGACCCAGACTCAGCGCTCTATCTATCACATCCTTTAGTATCACTGGCCCACATATATGATGGGCATAGTCAGAGATTTGGAATAGCCCTCCCCATATCTCAGGAACTCGTGGAGTTCTACATCTAGGAGAAGCAAAAGGATAATTAGGGATTAGAAATCAATCCTTCACTCTCCTATCTTCAAATGGGTATTGGATTGTAAATGATAGCTATTGCAAAAAATGATATTGGAAATGTAGGAGCTAATTTTCCCCCTGAGGCAATTGGGGTTAAGTGACTTGCCCAGGGTCACACAGCCAGGAAGTGTTAAGTGTTTGAGATCAGATTTGCACTCAAGTCCTCCTGACTTCAGAGCTGATGTTTAGTTGCTGATTCTTTGAGGGAGTTCAGGATAAAATTCACTTTTCCCAGTCATTCCAAGGTGAGAAGTGAAAAGGATTAATTTTATCCTAAACTTTGAGGATAACAATTAATTTAATATGGTCAATCTATCCTCACCTCTTCACAATTCATTTTTATTCAAAAGATAATCAGACAGAAAGCAACCATGTTTATTAAGACAAACATCCCTTGGGAAAGTCATACAGCTCATTTAAGATGCTTTGCTTGGCATTCAAAGGCATCTAGCCCCCTCTTACATTTTCCAATCTTCTTACACATTATTCCCCAAGACATACCCTTTGAGTCAGTGACATTGACCTACTCACTGTATCAACTGTACACTCCATCTCTCAGCACTGGGCATTTTATCTGGGAGTCACCCATATCTAAAACACTCTCCTTCCAACTACTCACCCACGTAGTTTTTCTGAAACCCAGCTAGTATCTCACCTCTTACAAGAAGTCTTCCCCAGTTTTTCTTAATTCTAGTGTTTTCTCCTTTTCTAATTATATCCTACTTATTCTGTTTGTGGCTTGCTTTGTATATATGTGTTTGCTTGTTGTCTTCCGACATTAAATTGTAAGTGTCTGTTTTTTCCTCATTTCATATCCCACTGCCTGGCCATAGTGGGAGCTTAATAAATGTTTATTGAATGAGCAAATTGATAAGATATACAAAGTTAAAAAGGCCCCATAATAGTGAAATGAAATCTTGTTTCAGTTGGAAAGAAAAATCTTAGCAGCCTAAGAGGTCCAGGTGCTGGAAGTCAAGGGATGTGTTGGGGAGCCCCTTCCTCCTGAGATGCCTATAGTTCTGAGAACTTCCTCTTCACAATTCAAAGCCCACACCTTTCCCCTTGCCTTGTAATATGTGCTTTTCCCATTTCACTTTCCTAGAAGTCTCTAAACCATTTAGAAGACTTACCTCTCTACACATATGCAACATCTCTTCAGGGTAACACCAAACCTGCCTGAGGGATGAGACTACACATCAATAAAATATTTTTAAAGAAAAGCTGTTACTGTGAAGAAAGAATTTAAAATGCACTAAGGAAAAACAAAATTTGGAGCAATAAGTTTAATGTCTATCAGTGAACAGGCAGCATCCATGGCCCAAGGAGATATAAGTAGAGTTCTTAGTACTGAATTCAGCAAAAATACATTAGTGTGAGTCCTATGATCGTTTGACAGTATGAGAGTCTTACAATAATAACTTTCTATGACCAAGCTCTAATATATATTTATCTGCCTCAGCAGGTAAATTAGAAGCTGTGGGGATATATTTTAAGTAAATAAAAATAGTTTCTATTTGTAACTTTGGGGCAAGTAAGACTTAATGGATCCCTTTGGTTCCCATGTAAGAAAAAAAGGTCATTTAGGCTGAACAATTGATGTGCTGAAGTACTGGAATACTCCAATTAGACCAATGGTGGGGAGAGGAGGAGAAGCCAGGACTACCCACTCTGAGCTCCCAATCCTGCAAAAGTTAGTAACCAGCATAGTAACAATAATAATAATTAATGATGATTATGACAGCAATAATAATTATAGCATTTGTAACCTTTGAGGTTTGCAAAAACTTTACAAATATTATATCATTTTATTCACAAAGCATCCTAGGAATTAGGTGATATTATTATCATGTCCTTTTTATGTATGAGGAGATTGAAGCAGGCAGAGCTTAAGTAACTTGTCTAAGGTCTCCTAGTCAAGGATCAAATCTGAACTCAGATCTTCCCAACACTAGTTCTCACACTCTTAACCAGTATTTGTGATGTGACTCTGAGCAAGTGGTTTTACTTTCTTATTTTCAGCTTCTTTTATCATCAGATGGAAATTATAGAATCATAGATTTATGGCTATACGGGACCTTTAGGATTAACTAGCTCAATACTCTCTGTTTAGACATAAAGAAAACTGAAACTAACAGGTGAAATATCACTCAAGGTCACACATGTGACAAGGTCAGGATTTTAATTCAGATTCTCTGGATAAAAATCCAATATAGAATTGGTCTTATACCACACTCTGAATTGCCATGGATCTTCTTTCATATATATGCAAATGATTTCCTACATATCCAGCCTCAGTCTCTCTCCTGAGTTCCAGTAGTAGCTCCTTCATGAGGTTATTCAGTTCAATTCAATTCAAGCAGATTTTATCAAAAGTATAAATATAGCAAACTTTTATTCTGTCTACTAAATGTAAAATATCTTGTTGGGTGTACACACAAAAAAAAACCCCTCCAGGAGATTACATTTTGCTGTGGAAATACTAATTGTGCACAAGGTAACAAGTTTATTAAGCATTTTGTACTAGATGTTGTACTGAATGTTGAATATACAAAAAAAGAAGAAAAACAAAAGACAGAAGCAAAACATCTCTGCCTTCAAGGAATTCACAGTCTGATAAGGGAGAGAATATACAATCAATTCTGAACAATCAAGATATATACAATACAAAACGTATGTAGAATAATTCAAAGAAATTTCAAGAAGATAAAAATATGCTCATTGGGGGCAATCGAGAAAAAACTTTTTTTTATAGAAAATAGAGCCTGAGATGTGGTTTGAAGGAAAATATAGCATCTGGAAGTCATAGGTAAGGAAGTAGTGTGTTCCAGGCAAATTCCCATATTTTCAATGTCAGAAAATACGCACCTTATTCTATATTTTGACTCCATTATTTCTCTATAAGGACATAGTTAGCTGACTTCATCATCAGAACTGAAACACAGATGTTTGGTATGCTGATCAGAGTTCTTAAGTCTTTCAAAGTAATTTGACTTTGTGATATTGTTGTTATTATACAAACTATTCTCCTGGTTCTGCTCACTTCACTCTGTACCAATTAATTGATATAGCTTTCCTTTCAAAATATTCCTTTCATCATCTCTTAGAATATAACAATATCCCATTATATCAACAAGCCATAATTTATTCAGCCATTGCTGGAATTAGATAAGTTTCTAACTCTTTATTATAACAGAAAACACTGATATAAATATTTTCCCATGTTTTTTTTTTCCTCTTTTTTGGTTTTCTTTGGGCTACTGACCTAATTGTGGTTCACTTTAGGGGTATGCAGAGATTAGAGAGAACATCTTTCCAAATTGTTTTCCATAATGGTTTGACAAATTCTAGGACAAAATGACTAGACATTTTCACCAAAAATACATATTTACTAAAGCCTGTTATGTGCCAGGCACTGTGCTAAACACTGTAAATACAGAAAAGGAAAAAAAAAGACACTTTCTTCTCTCAAGGAGATTATGATCTTATATGAAAAGATAGCACAGGAAAAAAAAGAAAAAGAAAAATTCATGAAAGTATCTTCTTTTTCATAGCTTCTCCAATTCTGTCATCTTTGTAGATTTTGAAGTAGATCTTAAAAGTTTGTAGAGTATGAAGTAGATCTTAAAAGTTGTGTTAATTTGTGTTTATTAGTTATTTGGGCATTTTATATAGTTGCCGATAGCTTGGATTTCTTCCTTTAACAACATTCTCTTCATATCTTTTGTAGATATTTTAAATAGAATTTTTCTTTCAATCTCTTCCTGCTGGGTTTTGTTGGTTATTACAGAAATGATAATGAACTCATTTATGCACATGCATTTATTTTATAATTTAAAAGTTTACTAAAGATATTCTTTCAAATAAAATTAAGCTAATTCTAAGATTTCTTAAATATATACCATATCTGTAATTTATATATATATATTATATTATGTATAATCATGTATAAATAAGACTGTTTACACAACTAAATACATATATATATACACATATGTGTGTTTACATATACACATATGTTTCTATCTAATACACATAGGTATATATACATATGGTTGGATGAATTTGTCTCATTTACAATCATGTTATAAAATACACAGAAAAAAAAAAGAGACCATCTTTTTTTTTTTTTTTTTTTTTTTTTTTTTAATACAATTTATGAGTCTAGAATAATGGCCTAGTCATGGATGTCATTCCACCACATCTCATTGATACCAGCCTGTTGTTTGCTTTTTTGCCTGAACAACTTGAGATCTTGTTTATCAACTGAATTTTTTGGCATTTGTGTCTAGATGTCTGTCATCATGAATTTGACTTCTGGCTCCTTTTTGGTGTTTTATCTCCTTTGAACTTCTAGATATTTCTGCTAGTATTATTTCTTCTTTGTAGCTACAGTTACTGTTTTGTAACTTGGGGGATATCAATAAAAATCATTTTCTTCTTCTATCCTTTTTATTTTGAAACTCTTTTGGTTAGATTCACAAAACTACTGAAAAATGTACTTTTCAAATTTTCTCTTAGATATAATATGTCTGTCTAAGAATCTGTCAAATCTAGACTTTTAAAATATTGTCCAAAATTCCAAACCACATTTTTCAAGAAAATGTCTTTTCATCCAGCTGTTTACTTACATCAGTTTCTCTTGTCTTCTCTTTTTTTCCATGATGTTCTTCAGTGTATGATATAAGACTTCATAATCACTGATAATAATTTGTAGTTTCTTTTTATCTTTCATTTGTGCCAACATTCATCACCAGAAACAAGATAATTGTCATCCTTTTTAATAGGTCTTGGAAGGTTCTCTATTATGATGCCAAGGTCATTTACTGCAACCTGGGTGATCTCTAGTTGTTTTGACTTTTTTCTTGACACTGGACTTTTGATGATTCTGAAAGAGAAAATGAGGCTGACAATTTTGCACATCTCTGACTCATTTAAATCCAATTCATGTGTAAGTAAAGACATCACCAAGTAATGTCATTGGTGCTCTTTGAAAACAAAGAACAAAATACAACATAGTTATAATCATTATGTAGTACTCTATTTCATATGCAAATGAGACTATGTATAATATTAATGTATATTGTATGCATATGTTGCTTTAACATTTGTAGCTAGTCCTTCAGTTATATATGTGATACACTCTCTCAGCTATTCCTGTTTTTTTTATAAAACATTCTATCTATATGCCAATTATGTGAAATATTAAATCCAATTCCCTATGTACTCTCTGCTTCTTCCCCATTGTGTTTCCTTTTCTTTCCATTTACTTTATTTATTTTAAAATCATCAAAATATAACCAAAACACTCCCAAGCCCTCTGTAAAATTTAACTCTTTGACCTTTGATGACATTAGGGGTCTAAGATGATACATAATTCTTTTCCCATTTGATTGTCATCACTTTTGTCTCATTTAATCTCTTCTAATTATTCTATATATTTTCTTAAACAAAATGTTAGAATTTTAAAGTTTTCCCCTCACTTTGATCTTTTCATCAGAAATACCTGTTTGAAAGACTATAACTATTTTGACTTTTAGAGTATCATATTTCTCACTCTTCTTTCTTTTATATTGAATACTGCCAAATTTTGTAGCTGTTGTTTTTGCTACTTAAATTTTAAAAGTACCTGAAGTACTTTTTTATAACTTGAAAGCTCAGGATTTGTGCTATCCCACCTATAGTTTCTTTAATAAGGTAACCAGCAAATTCTTTCATTTTTACTTTTAATTTAGCATGACAATTAATTCGTAGTTATAAATACTAGCTGACTGATGTAGTCTTTCCTGTGAAAATATTAGGACTGATCATGTATCATTTTTTTTGGCTGATCCTATTTACAATTAACTGATTTCCCACTTCCCCCAAAAACTGCTTTTCTGCTTTTTGTCTTATAACTAAGTCATGATTTTTTGTTTTGTTTTGTTTTTGTTTTTTAATCTCTGAACTTAGTGGGCCACTAAGTCACATAACAAGTACTTCTTAGTTTTATAAGAGAAGAAAGGGAGTAATTGCTAGCTCCCATTATAATTAAATCAATAACCAAACTAACAAAAATCATATGACTATCTCAATAGATGCAGAAAAAGCATTTGATAAAATCCAACACCCATTCCTTTAAAAAAAAAAAACATTGGAGAGTATAGGAATAAATGGACCTTTCCTTAAATGATCAGCAGCATCTATTTAAAATCATCAGCAAGCATCGTATGTAATGGGGACAAACTAGAACCATTCCCAATAAAATCAGGCATGAAACAAGGCTGCCCACTATCACCATTATTTCAATATTATATGAGAAATGTTAGCTTGGCAGTAAGAGAAGAAAAAGAGATTAAAGGAATTAAAGTAGGTCATTAGGAAACCCAATTTCACTCTTTGCAGATGATATGATGATATACTTAGAGAACCTTGGAGAATCAACTAAAAAACTACTAGAAACAATTCACAACTTTAGCAAAGTTGCAGGATACAAAATAAATCCACATAAATCATCAGCATTTTTGTATATTACCAACAAAGTCCAGCAGCAAGGGATACAAAAAGAAATTCCATTCAAAATAAATATTGGTAGTATAAGACATTTGGGAATCTATCTTCCAAGGGAAAACAGGAACTATATGAACACAACTAATAAAACACTTTGCACACAAATAAAGTCAGATCTAATCAGTTAGAAAAATATCAAGTTCTCATGGGCAGGCCAAGAGATTATAAAAAATGATAATGCTGACTAAATTAATCTACTTATTTAGCCCCATGCCAATTAAACTCCCAATAAATTATTTTACAGATCTAGAAAAAATAATATCAAAGTCCATTTGGAAAAAAACAAAGGTCAAGAATTTCAAGGGAATTAATAAAAAAAAAAAAAATACTAATTAAGGTAGTCTAGCTATGCCAGCCCTAAAACTATATTATAAACCAATGCTCATCAAAATCATTTGGTATTGACTAAGAAATAGAGTAGTTAATCAGTGAAATAGGTTAAGATCACAGGAAAAAATAGTCAATAACTATAGCAATCTAGTGTTTGATAAACCCAAAGACACCAGCATTGGGGATAAGAACTCACATGTGACAAAAACTTCTAGGAAAATTGAAAACTAGTTTGGAAGAAATTAGGGCTGAACCCACACCTAACACCACATACCATGATAAAATCTAAATGGGTTCAAGATTTAGATATAAAGAGTGAAATTATAAGCAAATTAAAAGAACATAGGATAGTTGACCTCTCAGATCTGTGGAAAAGGAAGGAATTTGTGTCAAAAGAACTGGAATTCACAATAGACCACCAGATAGATAATTTTCATTATATTACATTAAAAAGTTTTTGTACAAACAAAACTAATGCAGACAAGAACAGAAGGGAAGCAATAAATTGAGAAATCATTTTTACATTTAAGTGTTCTGATAAAGGCCTCATTTCTGAAATATATAGAGAATTGACTCCAATTTGTAAGAATTTGACCCACTCTACAATTGACAAAAGATATGAACAGACCATTTTGAAATGAAGAAATTAAAACCCTTTAATCATATGAGAAGATGCTCTAAATCACTATTGATCAGAGAAATGTAAATTAAAACAATTCTGAGATACCACTACACATTTCTCAGGTTGGCTAAGGTGAAGTCTAAGGACAGGCTAAGATGAAGAAAAGATAATGAAGAATTTTGGAGGGGATGTGGGAAAACTGGGACACTAATACCTTGTTGGTAGAACTGTGAACAGATCCAGCCATTCTGGAGAGCAATTTGGAATTATGATCAAAAAGTTATCAAACTCTGCATACCCTTTGATCCAATAGTGTTTCTATTGGGCCTATATACCAAAGAGATCTTAAAGGAAGGAAAGGGGCCCACTTGTGCAAAAAATGTTTGTGGTAGCCTTTTTCATAGTGGCAAGAAACTGGAAACTGAGTTCTCCATCATTTGGAGAATGGCTGAATAACATGGTATATGAACATTATGGAATATTATTGTTCTGTATGAAATGATCAGGGGGATGATTTTAGAGAGGCCTGGAGAGAATTACATGAATTGATGCTAAGTGTAATGAGCAGAAGCAGGAGATCATTGTATATAGCAACATCACGATTAAATAATGATCATTTCTGATAAAAGTGACTCTTTCCAACAATGAGATGATTGATGGCAGTTCTAATCATCTTGTGATGAAGAGAGCCATCTACACTCAGAGAGAGGGCTGTGGGAACTGAGTGTGGACCACAACATAATATTCTCACTCTTTTTGTTTATTGTTCCCTTACATTTTGTTTTCTTACTTTTTTATTTGATTTTTTTGTGCAGCAAAAGAATTATATAAATATGTTTATGCATATTGGATTAACATATATTTTAATATGTCTTGCCATCTAGGGAAGGAGGTCAGGGGAAGATGGAGAGTATCTAATACTCAAGGCTATGCAAGAGCCAATGTTGTCAAATTATGTATGCATATGTTTTTAAAATAAAAATTAAAAAAGCTTTAAAAATTAAAATTAGAAAATTAAAAATTAAAAGAAAGTCAAATCATGAGTGAAAAAAATGGAACCCATGATATTTTTAAGTAGTGTCAATAATTCTTAGATTTTCTTTCTTCTTGAATTGTTTTGTATGTCATTTAATTTAGATATTAAATAGTTTTATATTTTCTTCTATTTTTTTCAATCTTTTAATTGTTGTTTTGGCATTTCTTTCTTCATGGAGTGATTAGTTTGTTCCATTATAATTTTAAGGAAATCTTTACTTTGGCATCATTTTACACAATTTGTACCTAATATCAATAAGCTATTAATGCTTTCTTTCCATTATTGTCCCCAGAAATTTCATTTCATTTCTAATAATTAATCTCTAGAACTCCCATTTCATTTGTAATGTCATTAAAAAAAAAGTGTTGTTTCATTTCTTCCAGAAATTCCCATTAATTTTTTGGCAGAGGTGCTTTTATTTTTAACTTTGCTTCTAGATATTACGAGATCATTCTCTTTTTCTGGGTGTGTGTTTCAGGAGTCCCTGGATAAATTTGAAGAATAGCTAGCTTTTTTTTTTTTTTCCTGAGGCAATTTGAGTTAAGGGATTTGCTCTGGATTACCCAGCTAGGAAGTGTTAAGTGTCTGAGACCCGATTTGAACTCAGGTCCTTCTGACTTCAGGGCTGGTATTCTATCCCCTATAGAACCTAGCTGCCCCCAGACTTTTTATGGTAAGAATCATTTTGGTTTTTTCCCCCATTTTCAATGATTTTCTAGCCTTATTTTCTGAATTGGAGCTTTGTGTTAAGGTTAAATTTTATGGAATTCTGAAAAGCATATTTGTGTCTGAATCATATTATCTGGGGTCCTACCACTGCTTTCTCTATGCATTGTGTGCTGCATTCTTCAAATATCCTAAGAGTGCCTTATGACTAGAAACCATAGTTCTTGCACTGTAAGGAAAGAAGCAGATTTAGGCTTGAGATGTCAGGATTATTTTGCTAACAATTAGAACCATCCAAAGGTATAATTTTCTGCCTTGAGAAGTGAATTTTCCTTCCCTTAAGATCTTCAAGAAAGTGCTGAATGATGACTAGTTAATTATGGGTTAGACTAGATGATATTGGAGATCCTTTTCTACTTTGATATTTTGAGGTTTTTTGATTCTGCACATCTTTTTTCTTATTTGTATGTTTTGAACATTTAAGTAGTATATATAAATGGTCATTTCTGTATTACATTCTGCTACAGCTACAGCAAAGGTTCTCATTTGGACAGTTGTAATAATCAATATTTTATTTATTTTAATAGCACTCATTGCCATGACAGATACAAGCTTCTTGCTCATTAAAATGGAATTAGAGAAATGTATTAATTTTTTAAATGAGAGATACTAAAGTATTTAATGGTATAAATATGAAGCTATGATTTCTTGAGTCTGCCAAAACCAAGGGATCACTGTGTGTAGAGTTTTCCTTTTCCTTACCCATAATTTCTCCTTCCCTTTGACTCTGCCAGGACTTTCAATTGAATTTGAGCACGCATTACCATATTCCTTAAATGAAGACCAGAAGAATCTAGAATAGAATCAGAATAAGTGTGGCATATGAATGGATGAATAAATGAATGAAGAACAAAACATGTAAATGCCTAATATTTACTAGATATGCATAGATGACACTACAGACACAAAAACAATTGTAACTCTTGTCCTTAAGGAGCTTACTTACTAATAAGGTTATAAAATATAAACTGAGGGGTATTATTCAGGAAAAAGGATTCTTTTAGAGTCACCAGGATGTTAAACTAGTTTATAAGGCAGTAGATTGACATCTCCTTTCCATAAGCAATCAGCATTGAGTCTCAGACTATTTACATATCAGTATTTCATATCTATTATGATAGTATTACCATATATACAACTTCCCTTAGATGGTTGTTTTGTGTAATGTTCTTCTCTAAATTATAATGTTCTATTGGAGCAGGTTTCTTGGAGAGCTTCTGGAGGCAGCCTTAATTTCATTTCAGTTCAAAAATCACCTCAAATGCAGCCAGGAATTAAAGTCCAAATCTTTTATTGTTTCCTTTTAAGTCTTGTCTCCTTCCTTGGACCCGGTTAGCTTTCTTAGAGACCTATCTCTCTCCTTGGTTCCTGCCTCTAGTCCTTTGCCTCTGCCAGCTTCAGCCTCAAGCTCCCTCCCAATCTCCAGCCAGCACAAAGGTGGAATATGGAATGAATCTGACTCTGACTCTGACTCTGAGAGAGGATTTGTGCTTTTGTGGGGTCCTCCTTATATATTCTCTCTTAAAGGAGTGAATCTTGTGGAACTCTAATAAGTACTAAGTACATCTAGAGAACTGTTAAGCACCCTGCTAAACAACCATTGGCTCTATCAATTCCACTGACTTAGCACCTTGTAAGAATTCTAACAGTTTTGAGGAAATTACTTTTTGCTTTTTGCTTCCTTTATTTTTTTTATTTTTATAATTATATGTAAAAATAAGTTTTAACATTTTTAAAGTTCAAGTTCCAAATTTTCTTTCTCCCTCTCTTTTCCCTGAGACAGCAAATAATTTGATATAAAATATAAATGTACATTCATGCAAAACATCTTTTCATATTAATCATGTTGTAAAAGAAAACAGACAAAAACACTTGAAAAAATAAAGTTCATTCTGTATTTAGACTTAATGAGTTCCTTCTCTGGAAATGAATACCATTTTTTTAAATTATGAGTCCTTTAAAATTGTCTTGTGTCATTGTTTTGCTGAAAATAGCTAACTTATTCACAATTGATCATCATATAATATTGCTGCTACTGTGCATAGTGTTCTCCTAGTTCTGTTCACTTCTCTTTGCATCAGTTCTACTAAGTCTTTTCAAGTTTGAGAAAAGCTCATTTTGAAATATAAGTAGTTATCTAAGTGTCAGTAATTATTGTTGTCTTATCAAGCATTCTGTTTCCTCATTTGTAAAATGGAAATAGCAATATGTATATAACTTCATGGGGACTGTTGGGAGAAAAATATTTTGTAAAACTGAAAGCTCTTTCTTTTTTTATTAATTTCATAATTATACATTTTTGACAGTATATATGCATGAGTAATTTTTATAACATTATCCCTTGTATTCATTTTTCCAGATTTTTCCCTCCCTCCCTCTACTCCCTCCCTCACATACATTTTACACATGTTACAGTATAACCTAGATATAATATATGTGTGTAAATACCATTTTCTTGTTGCAGTTAAGTATTAGATTCCAAAGGTATAAGTAACTTGAGTAGATAGACAGTAGTGCTAATATTTTACATTCAATTCCCAGTGTTCCTTCTCTGGGTGTAGTTGTTTCTGTCCATCATTGATCAGCTGGAAGTGAGTTGGATCTTCTTTATGTTGAAGATATCCACTTCCATCAGAATGTATCCTCATACAGTATTGTTGTTGAAGTGTATAGTGATCTTCTGGTTCTGCTCATTTCACTCAGCATCAGTTCATGCAGGTCTCTCCAACCCTTTCTGACTTCATCCTGCTGGTCATTTCTTACAGAGCAATAATATTCCATAACTTTCATGTACCATAATTTACCCAACCATTCTCCAATTGATGGACATCCATTCATCTTCCAATTTCTAGCCATTACAAAAAGAGCTGCTACAAACATTTTGACACACACAGGTCCCTTTCCCCTCTTTAGTATTTCTTTGGGATATAAGCCCAGTAGTAGCACTGCTGGATAAAAGGGTATGAACAGTTTGATAACTTTTTGGGCATAGTTCCGAATTGCTCTCCAAAATGGCCGGATTCTTTCACAACTCCACCAACAATGTATTAGTGTCCCAGTTTTCCCACATCCCCTCCAACATTCATCATTATTTGTTCCTGTAATCTTAGCCAATATAACAGGTGTGTAGTGATATCTCAGAGTTGTCTTAATTTGCATTTCTCTGATCAGTAGTGATTTGGAAAACTCTTTCATATGAGAGGATATAGTTTCAATTTCATTATCTGAGAATTGTCTGTTCATATCATTTGACCATTTATCAATTGGAGAATGGTTTGATTTCTTATAAATTAGAGTCAGTTCTCTATATATTTTGGAAATGAGACCTTTATCAGAACCTTTAACTTTAAAAATATTTTCCCAATTTGCTATTTCCCTTCTAATCTTGTTTGCATTAGTTTTGTTTGTACAGAAACTTTTTAGTTTGATGTAATCAAAATCTTCTATTTTGTGATCAATAATGATCTCTCGTTCTTCTCTAGTCATAAATTCCTTCCTCCTCCACAGGTCTGAGAGGTAGACTATCCTCTATTCCTCTAATCTATTTATGATCTCATTCTTTATGCCTAAATCATGGACCCATTTTGATCTTATCTTGGTATGTGGTGTTAAGTGTGGGTCTATATCTAATTTCTGGCATACTAATTTCCAGTTTTCCCAACAATTTTTTTCAAATACTGCATTTTTATTCCTAATGTTGGTATCTTTGGGTTTATCAAATACTAGATTGCTATAGTTGTACCCTTTTTTGTCCTTTGTTCCTAATCTGTTCCACTGATCGACTGGTCTATATCTTAGCCAATACCAAATGGTTTTGGTGACTGTTGCTTTATAATATAGTTTTAGATCAGGTACACCTAGACCACCTTCATCTGATTTTTTTTTTCATTAATTCCCTTGAAATTCTCGACCTTTTATTCTTCCATATGAATTTTGTTGTTATTTTTTCTAGGTCACTAAAATAGTTTCTTGGGAGTCTGATTGGTATAGCACTAAATAAATAGATTAGTTTGGGGAGTATTGTCATCTTTATTATATTTGCTCAGCCTATCCACGAGCACTGGATGTCTTTTCAATTATTTAAATCTGACTTTATTTTTGTGGCAAGTGTGAAAGCTCTTTCTAAATGTGAATTATTATCAGGAGTCAACCATATCCCTATTGATGCAGCACTTCTTATCTTTCTTACTAAGGGGTCTTCTTTTTTCCTCCATGAATCATTTGTGATATCGAGGCAGCAGATTCTCATTATGGGCATCATAAGATTGAAAGAAATAACATAAGCATTGGATCTTATAAAGAAAAAGAACTTCACTTGCATAATTCTAAACATGGATTAAAGAAATACAGCTGAAGGCTTCTTCAGGTCTGAATCTTGGGAAATTGCTCTGCCTTGCCAGAGCAATTTTTTCTCAAGGAATCACAGGGGGTTCTTTGCAAGATCACATATAGTATAGAACCCAATTATAACACTGGCAGGATGGCAAATGGAGTTATCTATGGTGTACACCTTTTCTGGACCCATGATAGAAACAAGCTATTGAACAACAGAGTGCAAAGTTTGAAGATAATTAGAAGGAGCTAGAGATTTGAATTTGAAAATCTCTTGACAGAACTAGGGAAGTGATGTTTTAATCTGGTAAACCTCACCTGGAATATTGTGCTCAATTCTAACCATCTTCCTTTAGGAAGGACATTGATAAGCTGCAGAGTATCCAGAAGAGAGCAGTCAGGTTGGTCAAGGTCCATGAAACCATACTCCATGAGAATCAGTTGAAAGAATTGAAAATGTTTATCTTGGAGAAAAGAAAATTTAAGGAGATGTAATAGGATGTATCTTCAAGGGCTTTAAGTATTTAAAAGGTTATTCCAGGAAAGAGAAAGAGGCTTAATTTTTTTGGCCCTGAAGGCCAGAACCAGGAACATGAGAAATTATTTGAATGTTTTTCTCTACATTAGAATGAAAGTTCCTGGAAGACAGGGTTTGTGTTTTTGTCCTTTTTTGTGTCCGCAGAGCTTGTGACATTGCCTGGCAGGTAATATTAAATGCCTGACATTTAATAAATGGCTATTGTTATTATCCAGTCATTCGGTCTGGATTGTTTATGATCCCATGGACCATAGTACAATAGGCTCAATATTGTTCATGTTTCTTAGCAATGTAATAAGTGCTTACTAACAAAAGTTGCAAAGCATCAAATTCAGATGATGTTGGGGGCAAGGGGACTTGAAAGAAGCATCCTAAAAGAGAAAAGTATCATGAAATAGAAGAAAAAAGGAAGGAAGGAAGGAAGGAAGGAAGGAAGGAAGGAAGGAAGGAAGGAAGGAAGGAAGGAAGGAAGGAAGGAAGGAAGGAAGGAAGGAAGGAAGGAAGGAAGGAAGGAAGGAAGGAAGGAAGGAAAGAAGGAGGGAGGGAGGGAGGGAGGGAGGGAGGGAAGGAAGGAAGGAAGGAAGGAAGGAAGGAAGGAAGGAAGGAAGGAAGGAAATTTCCTAAAAAAGAAAGTTCCTATCTACAAGATGTTTTCTTTCTTCTGTGGTATGGGAGTGGGGGATATATACATAGATAATTAACTCAAATTGCATACAAATTAGTGCATCAATGAATTGTATCTATGATGATAACAATCTATGCTACAGAAAAGTGTCTTTTAACAATTTTAGTCTTCTGCATGTACATAAGAAATGACACCAAGACTGGCTATTCTTCTTATAACTTGAACAATCTAGAAAGGAAAAATCTAGTGTCAGAGAAGTGTGGACAAGACAATATCAAAAAGAATTACAAATGGCTTAAAATAACTTGACAGGTCTACTTGGAAAGGGAGAAAACTATGTAGATACTTTTAAAAAGTGAATAATAGGAAATCTAGTTTATTATCTTGGTAAGAATGCTGATGCAGAGTTAAGCCAGTCCTGAAAAAGAAGAGTAAAAAAGTGAAAATTTCCCAGCCCTTTGTCCTTTATTACAAAATCAAAACCTATTGAATAAAATCCTACATTTTTTTTTTCCAGTTTAGACTTTCAGCTAAATGCACAGAAAAGGGGAGGGAAATCCTGTTGGATTTATCACCAGTTTTTAGGCATGCAACTCTCCCTCTGTCTCTTGGGTCTTGTTTGTAGCCGAGAACATTCGTGCTGAAAATGGAAATGCTGAAAGAGTGAAAAAAATAAAGGCTTAACTCAGGTTCTTTGGCTTTTATTGGGTTTTGGATTTATCACATTTTTATAAATGAAAAAAAGGAACTTTCAGCTTCTTTGGAGAAGGCCATTTAGTCTGTTTTGCTTCTGCTTAGATGGGCAATAAATCCTAATTGATTTCAAATCAAAGAAATTGACAAATTAACTGGTTCTATGCTGGGAATATTTAGAAGTAGAAAGTACTACCGTGTCACAAATCAAACTAGCAAAGAATTTGCAAAAATCTTTTCATTTTCTCTACCAAGCCTATAGATATAGTGGATAGTTACTTAGGATCTATCATGCAAATATGGGCTTGTTTTTTTTTTGTGTGTCTATGTGTTTTTAAACAAAAGGCTCATACCCTTATTTGCCCAGATGCTCTGTTCAAAGGAACAGAAAATTTGATAGCTAGAATCTAGCAAGATATCTTAGGGTTTATAGGCTAGATTTCTTTTTTTATGGACCATGCCTTAAATCCAAATCACTCTGACTCTCATTGATTGGCCAACAATAGATCCCAGCCTAAAAATAGTTGCATTCTCCTAGCTCAGAGTAAGAGTAAATAACAATTGTTTCTGTTTTGCTGGAACCTGAAGGTCTTCCAATCACAAATGTATGTGGGAGGAGGGTAGGGAGAGAGTGTGTGTGGGTGTGGAGGGAGTGTGTGTGGGTGTGGATGAGTGGGTGAGTGTGGGTGTGTTTGACTAGGTAAAAGAATCCATTTTTTGCCCCTTTTCTTATCTAGCCTTAATTGCTGAATAGCATTGCCTTCATTAAACTGAGACTTGAAAAAGATCTTAGCTTAAAAAGTCCAATGGGTCCTACCACCTCCAGGGCCATCTCCAGTCATCATCATCTATATCTTTCTACTGGACCTAGATGGCTCCAAAAGAGAGTGACCTTGCACAGCATTCCCTCACTTAAGTCAAATTTACTTGCATGTCATGGCATCCCTCCCAGATATCATGGTCTTCTTCCAAAATGAAGGGCAAACAATAACAACAAGGACTTGTCTTTACACCAGTACAAAAAGGTTCATTCCTCTAATGGGACAGGTCATGATACTTCTATGATTTCCACAACAGTATGTAATGTCTTTGACAACAGGCAGCCAAATACACTTATTTAAATGCTTACATTGTGGCAGACATTGTGATAATTATTAAGAATGTAAACACAAGCAAAAAAAAAAAAAAAAGATATAAACTGCCCTCAAAAAGCTTATTCTCTAATGGAGAAAGAAAAAAAAAAAAAAAAAAGAAAGAAAGAAAAGTGAGAGGGGGAGACAAAGTGGGGAGGGAAAGTCACAATGTCCAGAAATGAAGCAGGATCAACCAGGGACTGGCCTTGAGATAGAGGCCCCAAGAAGGAAGTCACCAATGGGAGAACAGGGATTCTTCCTTTGTTTGTCTTTGAGTCTTCAGTGCTTATATGGTACAAAGTAGGAGTTAAATAAAACATTGCTGATGGATTGACTGACTGACTGACTGAATAATTACTTCCCATGATGAAAGAATCATTACTTATTTCCAGCCTATTGGTTAGGTCAGTCTCTCCATTCTTGATTATCTCTATAGGGCTTTAAAACAAATTTCAATATGTTTTACATCCTCCCTTTTGAGCTTCACAACAACCCTATTAATTAAGTTCAAGAGTTGTGAGAAGAGAAAAGATATCAGAAGAGAAAGAAGAGAATGGGATAGGGAGGGGAAAGGAGAAGCCAAAGGAGGGGAGGGGAGGATAGAAGATGAGAGGAGAAGAGAAGATAAAGCAAGGGAAGGGAGGGGAGAGAGAAACAAAAAGGGAATATATTACACTGAACTTCTTGAACTGGGAGCAAGATAAGAATATAGAGTACCAAGAGTTACATAGTATTTATTATATAGTATAGAAAAGATGTATAGGCTTCTAGCCCCACCCTCACCCCCAGCTCCCTTTTCATGATCCTGTCATCCCTACAGAAGCAGAAAATGGGATGAAGGATAATCAGGTATTATTGTGTATCTTTGAAAGATTTCCAGGAAGTAATCACCACCCACTGGATATGTCCTGATGATGAACCTCCACAAGGCTAACTAGGCTACCCTTTAGTTAACACATTACAAGCCTGTTGTTAAGGTTGTACTCAAAGTTTTCCAACTTGGAACAACCTACCAGATCTTGTATTCAGCTGACAGTCCTTAGGAATTCAAAGAGTATGGACACTTTCTGTCTCTCTGTCTCTCTCTGTCTCTCTCTCCCTCTTTCCCTCATATCTCTCTCTCTCTCTCTCTCTCTCTCTCTCTCTCTCTCTCTCTCTCTCTCTCTCTCTCTCTCTCTCTCTCTCTCTGTCTCTCTCTGTCTGTCTCTCTGTTTCTGTCTCTCTCCCTCTTTCCCTCATATCTCTCTCTCTCTCTCTCTCTCTCTCTCTCTCTCTCTCTCTCTCTCTCTCTCTCTCTCTCTCTCTCTCTCTCTCTTTCACAAACACAAAGGTTGTCCTATTGTGTCATTCTACTCAAGTGACAAAATAAATGAAATAAATGACAGTACTTAACAAACACCTACTATGCTCTAGACACACTTCTAAGTATTGGGAGTACAAAGAAATCCAGACCATGATCTCAAGGACCTCTAAAAACAAGTATATGTAAACAAAATATAGGCAATATCAGTATAGTGACTATAATACAAGATGAACCTCAAAATCAAAGTCCTGGCTTCAAGTCCTGCCACTGATACAATCTGGTTGTATGGCCCTGGGCAAGTCATTTTATCTCTTAGTGCTTTAAGCTACCTTCTGTGACTTATAAATTGCAGAGAAGATGCAGACCTGCATTGGAAGGAATTATTTCCTCATTTGTGAGATCCAATAAAATTGACAGATCCAGGTACTATCCATATCTTAAAATAGGTAAAATAAACCATTATACAAACTCAATATTCATTATTATATCAATATAAATACAATAAGATAGTGGCACCTGGTGTTATATAGTTGTACAGAAACTTAAGAGTCAAGAATAAGAAGTTCAGTGCCTACTTCAGGACATATTGCCTGTGACCCTGATTAACCTCTCAATGATCCCAGACATTTTTTCAAAACAAAGATTTTTGACCTGGATCCATGAATGTGTTTTTATTTAATATTTTTTTAATAAAAACAAGTTCAATCTAATTGATTTCCTCCGTAATCCTTTGGATTTCATTTTATACATTTTAAAACAATTCTGAGAAGGGATTCATAAGCTTAATCAGACACTATTCAAGGGGTCCATGACACAGATAAGAATAAAAAGCCCTGTTTGAAGACTATATCTTGTAGTTGAGAAGCTAATCTGCATGGGTGGAACGACTTTTAAGACCAGTCCAAAATTAAAGTTTTTAAAAAATAGAGGATTAATATGTTTTCACCAGTCTCCTTCATTGACAAAACAAAGTAAAATGGAAAACTCTGTGAATTCTTGTATTTGTCCCACTTATTCTTCCCTCCCCCTACCCACCTCCACTTACTTCCCTTCCAACTGCTCACTCTTTGAAGTATAGATACAGAATATGTATAATTATTCCCATTTTACATTATGTCTTTCTTGCTTCTTAGAAATGTCAATCTATAGAGAATGAGATGCAAAGGAAAGGTGGTTAAAATACCCCCTTCTCAAATGTGTCACCTGTCACCTACCTCCAGCTTTAAGAAAGAATATAAGTTAAATGGGAAGCAAGAGCAAAATCACAGTCATTTTCTTTCATTAATATCCATTTGGAAAACTCACATTCATGGAGAGGTAATATAGAATGCTGAGGTTTCTTTTGAGACTTAGATGTTTTCAAGTCACCCCCATGATTTTTCATAGAATACAAGAAAATCTTTTCTTAAAAAGATAAAATAAAAAATTGCTGTATCTCTATGTTGGAAGGGACTTTAACAGTCATATAGTCAAGTGGTTCTCAATTGTGGTCTAGAGATTCCTGGGAATCTCTGAAACCCTTTCATAGGGTCTATAAATTCAAAAATCATCTTTATTTTTAATATGGTTAACATCTGTAAATATAACCCACATAAATATAAACTATTTAGATAGATATTTATAATTTTTAATAGTATAAAGAGATACTGAGGACAAAAAGTTTGAGATATACAACCAGGAATCCAACCAGGGAGGACTAGCACTTGTGGTGAGTTCTTTTCAAGGTACTCATCCACCTTAGGTGTCTACCAGTCCCCCATCTCTCTCCTTGGCTCTAAAAAGCTGTAGCATGTGCAGTGACTACACTCCATTAAAATTGTTTCAACAGATGGGCTAGATCAAATTGAAGGGAATGGAATGGGTCTCAAATCTGTCAAGGAAATAGGGGGGATATCTAGCACAAGCACATAAAGACTTCCCCTGGGAGAATGATTGGATGAGAACAATTTGTTCCAATATTTATGAAGCAGGCTAAAGCAAGTATTGTGAAATAGTTAAGAGTTTGATCAGACATGGAAGGCATAAAGTTTATCCATTGCATTTCAAGCCATCACCAGTAACCCTAACTTTTGTCTTGCCATTAGACTTCAATGACTTTGGAAAAAAGAGGCTCACAACTTTGTGAAACTCTGTTTCACTTAAATCCAATTTATCTCTGATGTCATTTTTTTCCTCTTTGAAAACAAAGGATGAATAGTAGTCTAACTAGGATGTAGATAAACATCCCTTATCTAGCATATTCCAAAAGTGGGCATCCAGCTTTGACTGAAAAACTTTCAATGAAGGGGAACCAGATGGGTGGAATGTGTTCCTCACCGCAAATGTACATCTACTTCTCTGCAACTTGCTCCTGTGACCTCTCATTCTTCCATCTTTGTATTTTTTTATTTAATATTTTTCTCAGTTACATTTAAAATAAAATTTTATATTTGTTTTTAATTTTTTTGAGTTCTGGGTTCTTTCCCACCCACAATTAAGAAACCACAGGTAGATGGTAGTGGAAATCTTCAACATAAAGAAGATCCAACTCACTTCCAGTTGATCAATGATGGACAGAAATAACTACACCCAGAGAAGGAACACTGGGAAGAGAATGTAAATTGTTAGCACTACTGTCTATCTACCCAGGTTACTTATACCTTCGGAATCCAATACTTAACGTGCAACAAGAAAATGGTATTTACACACATATATTGCATCTAGGTTATATTGTAACATGTAAAATGTATTGGATTGCCTGTCATCAAGGGGAGGGAGTACAGGGAGGGGGGGGGATAATTTGGAAAAATAAATACAAGGGATAATATTATTTAAAAAATTACTCATGCATATATACTGTGGAAAAAAATTCTAAATAAAATAAAAAAAAAGAAGTCACAGGTAAAGTTATGTAAAACATTTCCATAAAAGTCAAGTTGTGAAAGAAAACATAGATTTCTAAGGAAAATAAAAACCCTCAAAAAAATTAAGCTTAAAAAAAAAGAGAAAGAAAGAGAAAATACTTCAATCCGTACTCAATCGGTTCCTTCTCCGAGTATGGATGGGATTTTTCAAGGATTTTTTTAAGTCCTTCAGAGTAATCTTGGACGATTGTACTGAAAACAGAAAAGTTATTTATAACTATTGCTACTACTTTGTATACAGTTCACTTCACTTTGCTTGAGTTCATGGAAGGTTTTCCAGGTTGTTGTTTGGTTATTTGTTTTTCTGAGAGCATCCTGCTCATAATTTCCCATAGAACAATAACATTCCATCATAACATTCTGCCATCTTTGGAAAAAAAAAAAACTATGGTTAATCCCTCTCCTAATCAAACCCACTATGTACCAGGCACTGCAGTAAGTGCTAAGGACATAATAGGTCACTTCTTCTAGAACTCAGAATAGATCATCACATTTCCCGAAATCCTCTCTTCTCTGAGCTGTAAATCCTTAGTTCTTTTAGATGACCTTCATATGACATGATCTAGAATTTCTTCACCATCCTATTTACTTTTCTTTGAAAACTCTACATTTTAGTGCCCAGAATAGAACCTAAGACTGTAGCTTTCATATAACTCTGACTTGTATATCAAATCTATCAGCTGCCTAGAGCATGGGTTCTTAACCTTTTCTGTCATGGATAATAATAATAATAATATTTTATATAATGCTTTAAAAATATCTCAATTGACTCTAACAACAGTCTTGTAGTTCTTTACTTCATTAGTAGCAGCAATTCACTATTATAGATATTGGGTCCTATAGTATTCTCCTATGATCATCCCCATTTTTTTTAACAGTTGAAGAAACTGAAGCAAAGTTACTTGAACAAGGTTAAATAGATATTAAGTGTCTGAGAATTGATTTGAACTCAGAACTTCCCAACTAATCCCAATGATCTGATCCCAATTAGATCAGTGCTTTAATCACTGCACTACCTGTCTGTCCCTTATAATCTGGTGAACCCTATAAATCCCTTCTTAGAATAATGTTTCTAAATGCATAAAATGAAGTACATATAAACATGCTATGTTCGCTTTTTTGTTAATCTGTCCCATGGTTTTTCTCTCGTGCACTGTTTTTCTCTCCCAAAATGATTCATAAAAGAATGTGTATTTAAAATAAACAAATTACTAGAAAAATGAAATAGATATAAAGGAAACTAATGATGCTGAAATAAAAATATTTTCCCCATCTGAGTTCACCAACGCTCCTGAAATCTATACATAAACCAGAATGCCAAGTCTAAATAGTATCAGAGTATTTAGTATTATCAGAGTAGAGCAATGGATAAAAAGCTGAATGTGGAATCAAGAAGACCCAGGTTCAAATCCTAGCTAATGTACTAATTAGCTACATCTCCTTAGGAAAGTTATTTAACTTCTCTTCGTGTCTCTATTTACTTGTCCAGAACAGAATGAAGTGTTTGAACCCAGTGGCTTCTGAGATTCTTTCAAACTCCAAAGCCATAATCTTATCATCTTCCCTTCCTACATGGCTTTATGGACTATCATACCATTATTATTCATGACTGAGTTTTCAATTCACTAAAATCCCTAGACCTTATTTTAGATAAATTGGCTCCATGGTATTCTTGTGAAGTTAACTTTTTGAACCCAATTATAGAATTTTACAGTTAACCATATTAAATGTTACCTAACTAGATTTATAGCAACATTCTATTTTATGAAATCAAAAATTCATAGTGCATCACCAAATCAAAAAAATGAATTAATAAACAATGTATTTATAAATAAATTATACACACACATACACATATATACACACACACATACATGGTTACTATGCATTTTAAAAGACTCTAAAAACAATTTGGGTGTGATGATTTTATCTTTATATTGGTTTGTAAGTTATGAAATTTTAGAATAGGAAGGGAATCAGACCATCTAGTCCAATCCAAGACAGAAAAAGAGCCTCCACCTTATACACACAACACAGCAGATAAAGTCATCTAACATTTGCTTAAAGACCTTCAGTGAGAGGCAGCCCACTCCTTCCCTCAGCAGTCCATTCCATTTTTCCATTGCTCTAATTACTTTAAATTGGTTCTAAAAATTACAATGTGAAATGATATTTAACTATTAATACAAATTACATTGGACCCAAAATGTTAGTAAAAGATTATCCTATGAATATGTCACTAATGCAGGCATTACCCCAGTATGGAATCCTGAACATCTCATTAATTATAATGATGCAAAAGGGGACTCAGACAATCAAATGCAAGCAGTAGGAAAAACAGATTGACAATTGACTGACCTTTGAACTGTGGTTCATTATTTTTCTGCAGAAACAAAAGTATATGAGATAGGCAAGCAGAAAAGATGTCTAAGTTAGTCCTAAGAGAATACTGTAGGCCCCCGTAGCTATAGTGGTACATTGCTACTAATGAAGCAAAGAACTATAGGGTTGCTAATTGGGAGCGACTTAGATGGATTTTCATAAATGGTAGATGAGTCAGGGCTGCCTAGAAGAATGCAAAGATACCCAAAAGCAAGGGGTATAGAAAATACATGTAAGATGATAAATTTCTTTCAGTGGAATTTTGAATTATTCTTTCCCATTATGAGTCCCTAGGCAGAGCACTCCAAAATTTGATCTACTAGATCATTGTGGGTTTTGTTTTTTTGTTTCTTTTCAGATATCAGTTTTCCCACAAAAGAGATAAAAAGATCTAGGCTCTAAGGGACTGGATGTTCATGTGGCAATCCAAAAGTTAACTCAGTCATAGGTTGTATTGAGAAAAGCAGGGGGCTAAGGAGGCCAAAGTATCACTATTCTCTGTATTGACTAGGGCACAATTAGAGTTCAGTTCTTAGCATGTATTTATAAAAAAGATAGTGTATAGAGGAAGGAGGAATCCAGGAGGTGAATGGTCTTGGAATCCTACCATATGAGCTTCAGTTGAAGGAACTGAGAAGGTTTAGTATGGAAAAGAAGCTTCAGAAAGGACAAGAACATTGTCTTCAAGAATTTGGAAGGATTGATCAGACTTGACTGTTGAGCTCTAGAGTATAAACTTATAGCTATGGAACAAAGTTACAAAGAGATAAATTGAGGAGATGTAAAGGAAACCTTCAATTAATTAATCAATCAACAAACTTTTAATAAGTACATACTATGTAAGGATTATGGGAAAATGATGGAGTAGATCAGAAAATTCCAAACTTTCTAGATTCCCTTCATAAATAAAATAAAATTGCACCTCATGGTTAGGGTAGACCTCCTAGAAAACAAATAAGACTTGGAACAGAACTGTAATTCTTCTAGGAAAACTGGAGAAACCAGGGAGAAAGACCCTAGGAAGGAGAATTAATCCTGTGAAGTATAAACACCTGTACCATAGCTCCTTTGAAACAGCCTACAGGAAGCCCTGGAGTTAGCTAGCTTCAGAGGTAGTCTCAGCCTGAACAAGAGAAACTTTTATCTCCCAGAGTCAGGTGATGGAGAGATCTGGGTCCCAAAAGATTGAGGGAACCTCACCTGAAAAGCAACACTAGGCCCAGCTATGATGCTGAGAAGGAGCTAGCACACCAAGTGAGTGTAGAAGTGGTGGGTCAGCTAGGCTCCTGGCTAAGGACCCTTAAAGGAAGGTGAAGTTCTTGGTTTGGCATTTCAAGCCAGAAGGGAGAGCTGAAGTGAAGCCAGAGGCACCATTCCCTCCACACCAGGATTAGAGTTGATTATAGTGTTAAGTTTTTATTAAAAAAAAAAAAAAAAAAAGCAGGAAAAGAAAGAATCCAACTATAGAAAGTTACTATGAGAATATGGAAGGCAAAGTTACATCTGCAGAAGAGTCTATTGAAGTAAAACAACAACAAAACAACTTCTCCTACCTCAAAGAGTAATGTTAGATGGCTACTAGTGCAAAAGAAATCAATAGAACACAAAAAAGAAAAAAGACATTAAAAACTAAAATGAGAAATATTGAGAAAAAAAGTAAAATAGCAATAATAAGAAAAGGAAGATCAATTCAAGAAAACTAAGATTATGAAAAGTGCCTGCTGTATATAAAGTTTCATTTAATTTCTGTCTTTATACTGAGCACAGTGGCTGGAACATGGTTACTATTTAGTCATTCAGGTGTGTCCACCTCTGAGACCTTGTGGAGCATACAATCTTCGAAGTTTTTGTGGTAAAGATACTGAAATGGTTTGCTACTTCTTTATCCAACTGATGCATAACAGGTGCTTAGTAAATATTACTTGGCTGATTGATAGAAGTATACACAGAATTTACAAAATTTAAAGAGAAGACACTTTGGTTGGGGGTATGGAGGAGACATCAGAAACCACAGAGACCATAAAAAAGTTTCATGTAGGAGAGTTGAACATAAAAGGAAGTGAGATTTTAAGAGTCAGGGTTGAGGAGGGAATGACTTATTAGCATAGAGGATGGCCAATGCAAAAGCTCAAAGGTAAAAGAGAGAGGATTATGCCAAAAGGTCATGTTAACTGTAAAATGGGCTGTGTGAAATGGAATTGTTTATAATAAGTACGAAAAAGTAGGATCATAGATTTAGAACTAGAAGGAAGAACCATTCAGTCCAACCCCTTCATTTTACAAATGTGGAAACTTAGGCCAACAGAGGGAAAGGTTACTTGGCCAGGGTGATACCAATTGTACATGGAAAAGCTATGACTTAGACTGAGGCCTTGGACTATAAAACCTGCTCCCTTTTATGCCATCCTAAAATACTCTCCTCAAAGGCAGAATTTTAATAGTAGATCTGAAAAATTCACATCATCTTTCCTTCTTTGATTTTTTTAAAAAATAAAAACTTTTATTGAAACCAACAAACCTAGATTGGATAAGGTGCTGGCCCTTGGGCCAGAAAAGCTGGTTCAAATCCTGCATCTAACCTACACTGATCATGTGACCCTGGATGAATGAGAAAGCTCTAGATTGCTCACTCAAGACTCAAAGTAAGGAGCTGACCTGAAGCAGTAGAAAGCATCTCTTTATCTGGGAATTTCCTCTACTATAAAGAAAGTACACAGAAAGATAGATATTATATATACGTATGCATGGAGATACATAGTAGTTAACAAAAATGCTCTATTGATCTTCCCTTCTACACTTCTTTCTGTTGTCTGGGCTTTTAGAAAATGTTTTATTGCATAGCTATCATTACCCACTAATTATAATAGCAAGCATTCATAAATCACTTTAAGAATGACTATAATATGAAGAACAGCTAGGTGGTATAGGCCATAGAGCACCAGGCCTAAGTCATTTACTAGTTATATGATCCTGGGCAAGTCACTTCACGCTATTTGCCTCAGTTTTCTCAACTGTAAAATAAGCTGTAGAAGGAAATGACAAATCATCTTTGTCAAGAAAATCCCAAATGACTTTATTTGGGTCATAAAGACTCACACATTACTAAAAACAACATCATTAAGGATTCTAAAATACATTATAAATATAATTTCATTTTATTTTCACAACAACCACTCTGAAAGGCATAAGCTATCATCACCCTTATTTAACAGAGGAATCTGATAGATCGATATGAAATAATTTGTGGAATGTCATAAGTGTCAGAAGTGGAATTTGAGCTAGGCGGTATACTGGATAGAATGCCAGGCCTGAAGTCAGGTTTGGTGATCCTGGGCAAGTCACTTAATCCTGTTTGCCTCTGTTTCCTCAACTGTCAAATAAACTGGAGAAGTAAATGGCAAACCACTCAGGAATCTCTGCCAAAAAAAAAAAAAAAACAAACAAATGGGCCCATGAAGAGTCAGACACAACTGAGCAGTGGCTGAACAATATTTGCTTGAGTGCAAATCCAATGCTCTATCCATTGCTTCACTCAGCTGCCATCCCTTCTCTTTCAGGCAGAAACCCTTCCTTAAAACAAATATATGCACAGTTAAAGTAATCAAATCTTAATTCCTTTACTGGAACTATACACTTCACAGGGATAGAATGGATGGGACCATTGGATTTAGAGCAGAATGAGACCTTTTATATTATCTGATCCAAAGTCCTTATTTTAACACCTAAGTTTAGAATAGGGGGAAATGACATCCCCAAGATCTTATAATTAATAAGTATTTGAAGCAGCATTCAAACAAAAAACTTCTGGTTCTTTAATCTGTGCTCTTTTGGTCACAACACTATATGTAATTTTTTTCAATATCTGCACACACACACATGTATATCTAACACAATGTAGTATGCATTTAGGGGATATATGGAGAGGGAGAAGGAAGGAAGGAAGGAAGGAAGGAAGGAAGGAAGGAAGGAAGGAAGGAAGGAAGGAAGGAAGGAAGGAAGGAAGGAAGGAAGGAAGGAAGGAAGGAAGGAAGGGAAGGAGGGAAGGAAGAATAAAAGAAAGAGAGAGAGAGAGGAGGGAGGAAGGAAGAGCAAACAAATGACTAGATTGGTGAATGTTTAAATCTAGAAGTTGTGCTGTTTCTAAATTTCCTTCATTGTTGACTTCACAAGCAGAAGTCATAAAGAAACTAGCACAGAATCTAAAAGAATATATGATGAATAATTGAATGAATGTATTAATGAATCAATGGATAGTGAATGTTTAAGCCTGGGGAACTCTGTTTTTTTTTTGGTTTTTTTTTTTCAGAAAGTGCCCTTTTACTAACACACAAGCATAGGTCCTAAGAGGCTGAGGGTACCTCTAAAGTCACCTCTGATGGAAGAAAAAAAATCTAGCTCTGCTTCTGCTTTCCCCATCTCTACTTCTCTTCCACACAATTCTCTTTCTTTTCCCCCTTGGGCTACATTTTAACAAATCAACCTGGAGCCAAACCTGATTTTCAGAAGCAGCCTGAGGCAAAATTCTAAAGCAAGAGATGCCTTGTCTTTCATACCTCCAATCCTCTCCTCTGCCATCCTTCCCTAAGTACTCAGGGCTCTCATACTGCCTGGGGCCTCACACTCTGGCACCTCAAAAAAGCAGCACTCCTTAAGCTCAGAGAGATTCAAATATGAATCTGTGATCTCACTGATGTAAATGGAACAGCCAGTGAGGTACTCTGGAGTGAGAAAACTAGATTCAAATCCAGTCCCTTCTACTTGATAATTCTTTGGACCTCTGATCCCTCATCTGAAAAATACCAGTGTCTACCTCATTTGCTAGAGGCCCTAATCCAGGTCTTGGCAGTGTAAGGCTATTAAGATTTACAGGAGTTTTTTTTTCCAAAATTTTCTCCCTTCCCACCCTCCCCAAGACAGCAAGCAATCTGATGCTATACAAATATAATCATGTTAAACATATTTCCACATTAGTCATTTTTAAACAAATATCAGAAAAGTAAAAACTATAAGAAAGATAAAATAACCCCCCCAATCAAAAATAGTATGCTTCAATCTGCATTCAGACTCCATAGTTCTTTGTCTGGATATGGATGGCATTTTGCATCATGAGTCTTTTGGAATTGTCTTATATGATTGTGTTACTGAAAAAAGCTAAATCACTTGTAGTTGATAGTGGTAACAATATTGCAGTTACTGTGTACACAGTGTTCTCCTGGTTCTGCTCACTTCACTCAGCATCAGTTCGTCTAAGGCTTGCCAGGTTTCTCTATGAAATTTTTGACTTCACACACACACACACACACACACACACACACACATAAACACATATTATATATATATATATATATGGAAAAATATACACCTCCCTAATGATGTGGGATAAAAACCATTTGCCCTAGAGCCAGAAAACTAGGATTCTGAATTTAATATCTGTGTGACCTTCATGATTGACTTCCATGAGGTTCAGTTTCTGAATGTACTGTGAAACCTTTATTCATTCAATCCACCAACTAACAAATGCTTATTAAGTAACATATATTCCAGGTATCAGAATAAGTTCTGGCAATATAAAGGAAAATATGATATATGAAGGCAAATATGGTTTTCAATGAGCTTCCATCTTATCAGTATAAATGTTGTTGTAATTTTTTGTCTTTTTTCAAGTTCATACCAGATGCCAAGTTCATACCAAATATCAAGGTCATAAATATAAATACTGTGTAGACAGAGAAGTTGTTCTACTCTTATTTGGACCAAATTTGTGGTTTCCTTATTACTTATTGTAAACATGTAGTGCATTAGATAGAAGACCCAGCCTGAAATCAGGGAAATCTGAGTTCAAACTTGACCTCAGATATTGACTAGCTAAGTTACATCACAAATAGGGATAATTAAATAATATACCTTTTGGGATTATTGTGAGGATCAAATGAAATGATATTTGTAAAGCACTTAGTGTCTGGCACACACTAGGTGCTTAAAAAAGGCTTGTCCCCTTTCCCTGTGGGAAACATCATACTAAGAACTTCTATATAGTCAGCACTTTCTCTAGAACTTACATACTCATAGAGAATTAAATGGGACACTGAGGTAGTAAGTAATTTTTCTAGTGTCATATAGCTGTAATGGGACAAAAATGGACATTATAGCCAAGTTTTCTCACCTCAGAGATCATTTTTCTATTCCTCTGTCTCTCAGATTCAAAATAGATGGGAAAAACTGGAGAGAGAGGATTAGAAGAGGGGTGATCATGAAAGAATTCATGGAGGAGAATTTGAACTGGGCTTTGAAAATAGGTGGTGAATGGTGGAGTCAGCAGTGTTTTATTTGTCTTATCTTAATTGGGGTTGCTACACTTAAGGAATCTAGCCACTAAGTATGCAGAGGATAGAAGGCGAGGCCTAGAGTCAGGAAGACCTTATTCAGATTCCTATGACCCTGGGCAAGTCATTTAACTCTATTTGCCTTAGTTTCCTTAGCTGTAAAATTATCTAGAGAAGAAAATGGAAAACCACTCCAGTAATTTTGGAAAAAAACAAAAATATAAATGAAATCATGAAAAGAAAGACATGAAAAGAATCCAGTGTCAAGTTTATGGAAGAAAAGACTTTGGGGTACCTGGCCGATAGTTGTGTTCAAATACCTAAAGTAAGGATTAAGCCACTTTTGAAAGGTTCAAGAAAGCACAACTAAAAGCAATGAATAGAATTCAAATAACCATATGAAGGAAAACCCACTTAGTGGGTTTTCCTTCATATGGTTATTTGAATTGTATTCATTGCTTCCAAGGTTGATAAGAGGAAGAGGCTGCTTCCAAAAGTAACAGAAGTTTTCCCTCCTTGAAGTACTGCAGACTCAGGCTGTATGACCAGCCTCCAAGAATGTAGAGAATATTCTTGTTCAGGGATGATCCAGATGAAATGGAGAACTTTTACTCTCTAAAATTTTCAGATTCTGATTTTTATACCACACTTTTGAATTTTCCAAAGCATTCCCAGTTCTTAAATCCCCAGTAAAAGTAAGGAGTACAGTATAATTTTCTTAGTGTCTCCTGATCACTCAGAAAGAAAACCCCAAGATTCAAGGTCATACAGCTATCTGACACTCAATACTATCTGGTAATGTTTGCCAATATCCAGATGTTTCACATCATGTAGTCCAAAATTCATAGACAGCACCTGCTGGTGAGGAAGTTAAGGTATTAATTAAGGAGGAGATCAAATCTAGGTAGGACCTGAGGTCAAAGTTTAATGGACAGAATTGGACAAATTTGTCAACTAAGCATGTATACATGTTAGGCTGGAAGAGACATGAATGAGATAGACAGAAAGATGGGAAACAGAGAAAGAGGTGGGGCAAGGAAAGAGATATACTGAGACAGAGACAGAGAGAGAGACATAGATAGAAAGATGGAAAGACAGAGATCCATGAAGAAGTCTCCAAGCACTTTCTATGAACTAATGGAAAGACAAAGATGAAAGCTCCATGATGAGAAAGCAAAGCTGTTTTACATTCTGTATCACTGGAATGACTATCCACATCTTTGATAATCACATATCTATTATGGAATTGAATTACTAAATAGACATAAGTTTAAGAAAGGTCAAAACTCCAGGGCTGGTGCTCTAGCCACTGTATCATCTAGCTGCCCCTAATAAAAGTATTAAGATAGAAAAGATTAATTTACAACCCCAGAAGTTGAGATGAAAGTATTAAAGAAGTTACAAAAATCATTAACTAAAGAAAAAATGATAGAAGAATAGAGAGATAGAGGACAGATAGATGGGTAGATATGTAGATAGATGGGTGATAGATAGACATACAGACAGATATAATACTACATCAAATAAAAAGAGCAAAATTAAATCATCCAGATACTTAGTCTCTGTGACAAGCAAGGAATACCAAGATGTTTGACATCATATAGTTATAGCTTAATAAAGATATCTTGTGCATATTAAATAGTTTCTCCTCTAAAACTCTAAAAAGTGCATTGATAAGAAAGCCATTATTTCCTGAGCCATCTCATTCCATATAAGGATAGTTGTAATTTTTGGTAATTTCCCCCTTATATTAAATCTAAATTTATTCCTAAGTAACTTTAACCCAGTGCTCGTAAGGCTCTTATTTGGAACTAAGCAGAGCAAGTCTCATCCCTTTTTCCCAGATGACTCATTCAAATACTTAGGAATAGTAGCATAAGACCATAGAAAGAGAACTCCCTCTGGAATCTAAGCACCTGGTTTTAAATCCTAGTTTTGAAGTTTATTGCCTGTGTGACACTGAGCAAGTCACTAACTCTCTGGTACTCAATGTTTTCCTTTATAAAAATGAGGGCATTAGACAATACAGTTTCTGAGATGCCTTTTACATCTATGATACCCCTATATATTATTTTCTCCAGGCTAAACCTCTCTGTTCTTTCAACTGCTTCTTAAACAAAATGAAACCCAAGGTGCTTCATAATCTTGGTCACATCCTTCTAATTGTTTTCCAAACTGTCACTGTTTTAGGACTGTCACAGCTTTATTTTTCAAGGCCTGATTTCATCATCTTCTATTATCTATCCAGTGTATTTTTTTTTAATCTTCAAACTCCATAATTTTAAGTGAAGCTTATACCAATTAAGTTGAAGGTTTGACTTTCCCACCAATCTATAAAATGCAACTTATAGAATATAAAATTTGGGTTATAGCTTTAGGGAAAGGGTAAGAGAGATGGAGTGAAACCATATGTAATTCTGGCAAATTCAAATACTCAACTGAAGAGTAGGAACAATGGTTGTTTTATTACTCACAAGGGTGGCTTAACTAGCTTGAATGACATGACTTTTTGTTGTTCATCTTTCAGTGAAGGAGAACAAGTCTTCAAAATGTACTTTAAAAAAGAAAGGAAGGAAAAAAGAAAAGAAAAAAAAAGATTTTTCACCTCCAGAACCAATTACTTCTTTCTAGCCCTTCCAAAATGCCTTCTAAAGACCATCTTTATTCATTCCCCTCACTGCAGTATTCTCTCCCTCTTTAAAATATATGATTATTTATCTCCTTAACGTTGGTCACTCTCAGTATAATGTATGTTCCTTGAAGACAGAGACTACTTTTCTTCCCTCTCACTACCTCTGTCTCTGTCTTTCTCTGTCTCTCTGTCTCTATCTCTCTGTCTCTCTCAGTGTCTCTTTGTCTGTCTCTGTCTTTCTCTTTCTCTACTCCCCTCCCTCTCTGCTCCAGCAAGACCAAGAGACAATTGACTTTACTGAATATATAATTGGCTTTGGAATCAGTAAGAGTTGGGTTTAATTCCTGCTCCTGATGCATCCTGGCTGGGTTACTCTGGCTAAATCATTTAATCTCTCAGTATCCCAGGCAAATAAGACTATAAACTGAAAAACTGGTAACATTCCAAATTGGTAAAAAATGTTCCTCAACCTAATGAAAGGTCCAGTAAGGGAATAAGATGATGGTGATGGTGATAATAATGATCATGGTGTTTTATGTAGTGCTTTAAGGTATATGAAATGTTTTACATGTTACCTCATTTGATACAATGACCCTGTAAGAGAGGTGTTATTATTGTGAACCCATTTTACAAATAAGGAAACTGAGGTTGCAGGAGTTTAGTGATTTTTGGGGGGATCACATGTCTCCAGTAGTACTTAAACTCAGATTTTCCTTGCTATCTATAAAACTGTGAATTCCTTGAGAACAGGGATTATCTTTCAATTTTCTTTGTATTTCCAATACTTATCTTAATAGTAGGTCCTTAATAACTGTTTATTAACAATTTCCTGGCTTCATATTAGTTACTTTATCTATTGAGCCATCTAACTGACTTAAGTGGAAAAAATAAACAAAGCCTAACACATGGCGAATACAATTCATAATTGTTGAACAGTGTAAAATTAAATTGAATCTTCTGTTGCATTGCAAGAGAAATGACCAAGAATAGGGTGATAATCTTTTCACCTGATTACATTTAGAATTAAAGTAATGAATCCAAAGGAAGATCTAAGGTCTTGTAGAGAATGCATCAATTTCCTTGAGTTGAATGACAGTTAATATGAATATAATAGACACAAGAAGAAAAAATGGAGTGTATTAAGGTTTCTAGCAGTCATTGGAGCTGTCAGTATTAAAAGATAATCTTCTTCCCTGATGAAATCACATCTCAAGAGTTGCCCTTTTTTCCTGAGTTAGGTTGAGTATATGTAGAAATGCTGTGATAAACAGATATTATTTTTCACCCAGTCATTAATCACAGGTGGAGTTAACATGCTCAGACCAAGGGATTAATTATACTTCGTGAGCAGAGAATTCCATTGAATAACTTTTCTTTCTTTCTTTTTTTTTTTTTTAGTGGGGAAAAGGCTAGGCCATGACTGCTCAGTGGTTTTACCCTCACGTGTCTATGAACTTGAGTTGGGTGGGATTCAAGACAAGGAAATGCTTCCTAGTAAGTCTGGAGAGGGAAGAATTAAAGTTACGTTCCTCTTTTCATTAGCAAACCCCTTAGTTTCTACCAAAATTGTTAAGGTGTACATTCATTTCTTTACAGACATACATCTAGAATGTCTGATATATATTGTATGAATACAGACACGTGTGTATGTGTGTGTGTTTATGCTTGTGCATTAAAGTGTACATGAGTATATATATACTGCCCTCATTCTCCTTTACCTCTCTAGCCTTTGACACCTTCACTTCATTAAAAATCTTCTCACTCTCAGTTTTTAGGTCACCTCTCTCCCAGTTCTCCCTCTACTTGACAGACAGTTCCTTCTCAGTCTCCTTTTTCTGTATCCTTATCTGTGTCACAGATATTAACCATGGTTGTCCTACAAGATTTTTACCTGGGCCCTCTTCTCTTCTCTCTCCATACTACTTCACTTGGTGATTTCATTAACTCTCAGGGATTTAATTGCCTTCTTTATGCTAATAATTCTCAGATGGACATATTTTTCTAACCTCTATCCTGATTTCTAGTTTCACTTGACCAGCTATCTTTAAGACATCTCAAACTGCTTGTCCGGTAGAAACCTTAAACTCACATATCCAAAAGTGAGCTTATTATCTTTTCCCATAAACCCTTCCCATTCCCCAGGCTCTCAATCTTGGTGTCATCCTGTACTGCTCATCTCTTGTTTCCTCCATCCTATATCCTCCTATATCCAATCTGGTTTCAATGTCTGTCAATTTCTCTTTTACAGCATCTCTTCACTATTTCCCTTAATTCCTCCAACTGTGGTTATTCATCTTTTACTTTTGAAGACCAATAACATCATGTGGATCAATAGCATTAGTGAAAAGGATTTCAGTGAGGCAGAGCTACTTAAAGTCATCAGCCCCACTCTCTCCTCCAGTCATCAGAGTCCAGTGGCAAGACATACATCTAGATAACTGCAATGGCCCAGGATGTAGTGGGAGATCTTCCCCCTTATACTACAGTACAAACCCCCATCACCTTATGCTTAAAAGTAACCCATAGCCTCTTGATGAATCTGCCTGCCTCAAGAGTTTCCCCACAATAAGTGAAGTGTAAGTCTTACAATTTCAAACACAAACACACCATACTCCCTCCATCCCCATCACTATCAGATTCAAATATAAAATACTCTGTCTGATGATCAAATTCTTTCATAACTTGGCTCCCAATCTCTACTTTTCCAATCTTTTTACACTTTACTCCTAACCACATGCTCTGATTCCCCTCTGTTCTTCCATGAACAAAACCTTACACCTCTTGGCTAGGGACATTTAATCCTTCTGTCCCCCATACCTAGAATGTTCTTTCTCATAATCTTCACCTAATAGCTTCCATTAAGTCCCAAATAAAATTACATTTTCTGTTGGAAGCTTTATAAATCCTCTTAATTTTAGTGCATCCTCTCTTCTCATTATTTCCTATTGATTCTAATTATACTCTATTCTAGTACATAGTTGGCTTATTTATGTCTATTTGTTTATTGTCTCCCCCTTTAAATTGTGAGCTCTCGTTGAAGGCAGGAACTGGTTTTGTTGTTTTATTTTTGTTGTTGTTGTTTGTTTTGTTTTACTTTTTTTGTATCTTCAGTGTTTATTGACTGACAACAAAAATGATTTCTTCAAGACTAGAAAAAAGTTTAAGATGCAAAGGATTCTACGGAGACAAAATTGATAATACTTAGACAATCAGTAGATGTGAGAGATGAAGAGACATATGGAGTGTCAAAAAGAATTGTCAGGTGTCAAGCCTAAGGAACTGAGACTCTATACCACTGACTAAAGTAAGCAAGTTAGTAGGTTTAGAATAAGCAATGGGACAGTCAAAGAATCATGAGATTTGCAGAATCTCAGCACTAGAGAGGATTTCAGAGGTCATGTAGCCAAATCAATATGTGAACAAGAATCTTCTCTCAAACATTTTAATGAGTAGTCATGATAATACTATCTAAAGTAATTTACTTATTCATTGTCATACCAATCAGTCTACCAAAGATTTACCTTATAAAACTAAAAAGAAATAATACCAAAATCCATCTGAAGGGACAAAAGGTCAAAACTGTCAAGGCAATCAAAATAAATGTGAAGGAAAGAGGCTTAGCAATACCAGAGCTCAAACTATATTACAAAGTGGTAATTATGAAAACGGTTTTATACTGGATAATAAATTAGTGGTCATCTAGCCTTCACTTAAATACCTACCATTTGTAATTCATTGCACTTTGGAGAGCTCTAACTGTTCATAAGTTATTTTTGTTGTTTTCTTTCTCATGTCAACCCTAAATCTGGTAATACTCAAATTTCTTCCATTGCTCCCTTTTTTTGACTTTGGAATCAAGTAGAGAAAGTCCAATCTATCTTCTACAAATACTTCAAGATTAGATATCATGTTCCCTCTGTCCTCTAAGTAGGGACAGCTAGGTGGTATAATGGATAGGATGTTGGGATAGGATCATTGTTCAAATGTGACCTCAGACACTTACCAGCTATGTGACCCTATGCAATTCAGTTACCTTCTGTCTGGTTCAGCTTCTTCAACCGCCAAATAATTGAGTTGTTCTTGAGGGCCAAAGGAAATATTATCTTAGTACAGTGCCTAGCCCATGTTTGTCCTTTCTTTTTAAATAGCACTGACGATATCACAGGTTGATGTCTTGATTTGCTTGTGAATTGAATTTAAGAGAGGCAGAGCTACACAAAGTCATCAGCTTCACTTTGTCTTCCTGAGTCATCAAAGTCTAGTGACTGGCAATGGTCTGAAATACAGTAGACAACCTTAGCATCTGTGATGTCTGACCAAGCCCTTAAGCACCCTACAATGCCTGCCTCAGCTGCTTTCATGGCCAGTGGAACAAATTGTTCTCATCTGCCCATTGTGCTGAGAAAGTCTTCATATGTTAGGATTGACATTCCCCAAACTCACCAACAGGTCTAAGGCCTGTTGGTTATGATCAGACTGATTAAGCCTCCCATTGTCTGCAAGATGCTTTACTGGGATGTGGCCGTTGTACATGCTATGGCTTCCTGGAGCCACAGGTGAGAATTGAGTGAAGGTGAACACCTTCACGTTGTATATACTTAATGAATCTTTGTTCCTTTCCCTTTTCCTCTTCTCCAGGCTAAAAAGCTCTAATTCCTTCAGAAATTACCATATATCATTATCTCAAATCATTTCATCATTCTAGCCAGACTTCTCTGGATATTCTTCCTACTTATCAATATCTCCTTAAAATGTGACTCTCAGAACTGAATGTAATATTCCAGCTTTAGTCTGAGCAGGGAAACATACAGGAGAGCTAGCTCTCCTCTATTGCAGAGAGGCGTTATGTCTCCTTTAATGTAGTCTATAATTGAATCCTACTGAAATGTATTGAATTCCCTTTGTAGTTCATTTCTTCTCCTAGCTCTCTCCAAAGTTCTCCAGATTCTCTTAGACATCATGCTGACAGCTGGGAAAGGGGAAATAAAGGAATTAATGATTCATGTCTTCAAGCATTTCAGTAGGAGCTAGGGACTGGGTCATCTGCTGAAATGAGATGGGGTAGAATTAGAGGTTTGAAAAGAGATGTTTTGGAATGGTCACAATATAGATTATGAGGAAAAAAACAATGAATGAACAGATTGCTACGTCACAGCTGAGGTCCTGTTGAAGCTAAAAGGGATGAATTTTTAATGGACTCATCCATCAGCTTCATGACTTCCTTCAGCAAGGCTGAATAGTACAGTCATAAGGGAGGTAAGGCAGATGGCAGAGGTCAGCCAGGGTTGGATCCACCAATTCTGAACATCTGATATCTAGTAGATATAATAGTCACATCATTGACATTAATCTTTGTAGTCAGTTATTTACATAAAGATCAACTAATCAATGAGTATTTAATGAGTATCCTAATCACAACAGGTTTGGTAAGAGCTAGAAGGAAACCAACTCATGACTAGATACTTATAAGTAATATAGAGAGGTATAAGACAGAAGAAAGGATCTCTGCCTTCAAGCATCTTATAGTCTAATTTTACAAGTAGCATTCCCCAGTCTCCCCCCCCATAACTTTTCCTCTCAGTATTTTCCATTTCTCTTTCTCCAGCTGTCTCTTGTCCCTTTATTTTTCTGTCTATCCCTTCCTCCTTCTCTCCCCCTCCTTTTACACATCATCTCTTCTTTCTTTCTCTCTCTCTGTCTCTGTGTGTATGTCCCTGTCTTTCTGTCTGTCTTTCTATTTTTCCTCTCTCTTCTCCTCCTTCTGTTCCCTCCCTCTCCCTTTTTCTGTCTTTTTTCTTTTTCTTTCCTTCTCTCCCTCTCTTTCTCTGATTCTTTTTGCTCTCTCCCACCCCTCTCTTTGTCTCTTCTTTCTCTATCTCTCACTTTCTCTTTCTCTCTGTCTTTCCTTTTCTCTGTGTGTACCTATATACATGTATATGTATATAAAGAGATGTGTGTATATATCTTCTACATAGCAATTTGTATTATCATTCCCATTTAGAATGTAATCTCCTTGAGGGCAGAAACAATTCTTCCTTTCTCTTTATATCCCCAGCACATTGTCCAGTACCTGGAGCATATAGACAGCATTTAAGAAATACATGATTGTCAATTAATTGACTGGGTAGACAAAAAGAACAAAGCTAAACAGGCATTTATTTTTCCTGAGGCTGGGGTTAAGTGACTTGCCCAGGGTCACACAGCTAGGAAGTGTTGTGTCTGAGACCAAATTTGAACTTGGGTCCTCTTGAATTCAAGGCTGGTGCTCTATCCAATGTGCCACCTAGCTGCTCCTAAACAGGAATTTTTAATGCAAAATTTGAAGTGTGAGATTTTAGTTCAGAAGAAAAGAAGGATGAATCAAACCTGAAGGAATCTTGTGATCATTGTTAAAGGAATCATCATGGTTACACTTGAGAAGAGAAGATTCATGTCTTCAAGTATATGAAGGGCTATTACATGGAACATATGATATATAACATATAATAGGTACATTCTACTTGATCCCAGATGGAGAACTAACAGCAATTATTGGAAATTATGGAGAAATGCTTGAGCATCTGATATCAGGAAATCCTTTCAAACAATCAGAACTATGATAAAGTGGAATGGGCTGCTTTAGTAAAGAGTCAATTCTTTTTAAAGAGAGACTGTAAGAAAACTTGACTAGTACATTATAGAAGGGGTTTTCATTCAGGTACTGATCAGGCTAGAAGGCCTATGAAATTCTCTGAGAGAGGATTCTTAATGGACAAAATGAGGTTTCTTAGGGTCCTTAAAAGATAAGTTGGATTCAAATTGGCAGAAGAAAGAAGGCAGGCATTCCATATAAGAGGGACAGAAAAGGAGGCAAGTGTGACCTCACTTCCATTATTAGTCTGGCCTAGTCAAAATAAACAATCAAACATTCAATCAAGAAGCATGGATTGAGTTCCTACTATGTGCCAAGCTCTATGTGACATAGTGGTATTTCCCAAACACTGGGGATATAAAAATGAAGCAGGAAAGTTAAAATTGAAAATAGAGAAATCATGCTGCTTCATTGTATACCATTTAGACTGCATCCTATACCATGCAGCTAATCTAACACAATCAATTTCAAAACTATTCCACATAATAAAACATTATCGTTTAATATCAAGATATAAAATCAATGATACAAAAACCACAGTATTAATGTTGAGTCCCCCAATGCTCTATAATTCAGACATAAGAAAACCATTCAATTGGAATCAAAATTGCTTTTGACGCTTAAGAATACAATGTCCTAAAATACTAGGACGTTTATAAAAATCAAATTGCCAGAAATGGTGAAAATCGAAGTCATTCAAGGTGGGTGGAATGTCTTCTTACTATCTCACTAGACATTGTGAGGAAAGACATTAAAAAGAGTTATATGCTCATAGTTTATTTAGATATTTGATACAGTTTATTTAGAGTTATAAATTGAAATGTTTGCTTTGAAGGAAGCAGTTACATGAATAGAGCTCTATCTAGGATTTCTTAATGTTGGGGACAATTTAATGAAAGAGAAATGGGGAGAAACTTATTCTGGGAGAGTAATTAGTCAATCTCTGAGAAATTCATACTTTTAACTTTAGGATACTTAGATGGGAAGCTAAGTGGCACAATGGATAGAATCAGAAAATCATGTCTTCCATGAGTTCAAATTTGGCTTCACACTTCCTAGTAGTGTCATCTTAGGCAAGTCACTTAAACTTAGTTGCTTCAGTTCCTCATCTATAACCCCAAATAGGGTCACAAAGAATTGGACATGACTGAAATGACTGAACAGTAACAAATTAAATAGGAAATGTAGAGTCTGGAAGAAGTGTACCACAGAAAGCAGAGCCTGAGGACGTTGACCATGGAGAGTGGTACCATGCTCATAGACTAATCGAGGGCTAACAGGGAGTGAAAATGGTAAGTTTCATGGGAGAAAACATCTTTCAGAGCTAAAGCACATTCTCTAGGATTTGCCCTGTACCAAGACCCCATTTGTCTTTCTGCTATCCAAAATAGTGACTTTAGGAAAGCTACTTGATAAGCTCCCTTGGGCCTCAGTTTCCTCATCTATAAAATGATGAGCTTAGAGTAATGCTCTAAGATTCCTTCCAACTATAATTATATGACAATAAATTCTCTAATTTCTATATTACTAATAGACCTTCAATGTTGCCAGTACATTCCAAAATTGGGCATCCTGGGGAAAATTCCTCTTCATCCTTCTTTAGTTACTGGTCTAAGAAGTCTTCTTGCTAACTCACTTAAATCTTGAAATCCATTAATGAGGATTTGGAGGTGCTTTGGAATGGAGGTATAAAAGTGGGAATAAAAATGAATCTGTCAATTGTAAAAAGCCAATATGTCAATATGTAAAAAGGGATTCTAAGTAGATGCATTATTTGTTTATGACATGCAGATTGATCATTCTTTTTTTAATAACTGTAAAGAATTTGGTCTAATGGATGTGCTAACCTCCCGAAAGCAAGTGGTAAGAAAGATTAGTCTTGTTCTGCATGGCCCTAGAGAACAGAACTGGAAGCAATAGATGGGAGATACATAATGGATGGTTTCAGTTTGATATCAAGAAAAAATTCCTGACAATTAGAACTGTTTATGATGACTCATTGGATAGAGTACAGCCTGAAGTCAGGAAGATTCATCTTTGTGAGTGGTCTCAGACACTTACTAGCTATGTGACCCTATGCAAATCACTTAACTCAGTTTGCCACAGTGCACTAATTTATAACATGAGCTGGAGAGGAATATAGCAAACCATTCCAGTATCTTTGCCAAGAAAACCCCAAATGGGGTCATGAAGAGTTGCACATGACTGAAAGCAACTGAACTGAACAAGAGGAATGGGATACCTTGAGAAATGACGAGTTTGTTTTTTTTTTTCCTCATTGAAGGTCTTTAAACAAATAGATGATCACATATCAATTATGTTTTCGGATATTAATTGGATCCAAGCTCCCTTCCAAATCTGATTTCATAGAATCATAGTTTCTATGACATGTCAAAATGAGGATTTCTTGAAACTATGAAAGCTTTGAGTCTTGGTGTGGAGTTAATCAACTGGAAGACCAAGCTAAGAAGGCACAAACAAAGCCAAGTGGGGATTTGGGCATCTCTAAGGGGAGCCTGTTTTGCTCCCTGCCATTATGTTATCCATGAAACAATCACATTGTGTATTAGCATGATCTTATGTATAAGGCCTGGCTGCTAGCCAACAAAGTCTTTAAAAATCTCATTGTTATTAAGGAAAATCATTTTAGCTGAAACATGAATTATATGGTTCACTGGGTTTTAGTAAACAAGCTTGTTCCAAACTAGAAAAGTCATTTCTAAAAACAATTAGCAATGAATTAAATTTAGTACTAGGAGAGAGGCCCAGTACTTGGGACACGGGTATTTGTAACCAGAGAAGTCAAAAGAGTCTCAGAATGGCATGAACAAAAAAGAACTATAGCCCAAAGACAGATCTCCTAGGAGGCTAAAAGAGGAGGTAAACTATTATAAGAAAAAAAACAACTTTCAGAAGCTTTGAGATTATTTTGATTCGTATTTAAATTTTAATGGTTTTAAAATCTAATTGATAGCCAAGCCATAACTACAGATTCTTATTCTTGGGTTAGGGTTGGAGGGGGAAGCTAGGTGACACAAAGACAAAAGTAGCAGACCTGGAGTCAGGAAGACAGGAGTTCAAATCTAGCCTCAGACATTTACTAGCTATGTAACACTGAGGAAGTCACTTAACCCTGGTTGCCTCAGTTTCTACATATATAAAAAATACTGGAAAAAGAAATGATGAACCTCTCTAGTATCTTTGCCAAAAAAAATCTCAAAACAGGGTCACAAAGAGTCAAACATTTCTCAAATTACTGAATAAACTCAACAAAGTTGGGAAGGAAAGAATCCTTCCTCACACTATAAGGTTTATATTGTTGCTCACATGATTCACAAATTTCTCTAGAGTATGGAAGGAATCTCAAGTCAATTAATCCAGACCATTCCTTGTTCTCCAGATAAGAAAATAAAAGACTCAGGTGAAGTTCTTTATCTAGGGTCACACATAGCAAATGTAGGAAGTAGAATTTTTTTATTAATTTTATAAATATAACATTTCTTTGACAGTACATAGGCATAAGTAATTTTTTTTACAACATTATCCCTTGTACTCCCTTCTGTTCTGAAATTTTCCCTTCCTTCCCTCAAACTTTGACAAACAAGAAAACCCAGGTTTATTTTTTTAATTATCTGGAATTAAGAAAATGATGGAGCAAATGTTAATAATACAAATTAAACTTCAAACTGCATTGCACATAAATTTTTATTCCAGAAAAATCAATTGTTTAACATATACTAACACATCATATCTTAAACCCAGCAGAAATTTGGAGAGAAATTCAGCCTAAAGTACTAAGAATTTTCTACAGTGGAGCATGGGGCAGGGAAAACTTAGACAAGGATGGGGAATAGATACAAGCAAAGGAGGATGCATGCCCCAGGAATATGCTGTCAGTGTCATAAAAATTTCCAGCTCTAAGAAAAGCCCATAATGCCACCCTAGTTACAACTCTATTGTCCTAAATTCCTGTAGGCTCTCTGCACATATATGTTAGGTTCTTATTAGGTGCTAAATCCACACCTTTAGTTTGTACCTTTAAAGGAGTTTACACCTTTGGAATACCCACAAGCCCATTCTCTGGGAGGATAAAAGGAGCCAGGATTCAGGAAGAAGAGGATTCAAGATTCTACCTTCATGCTAACTAGAGGCTTTGGATTCAGAGGGAGCTAGAGACTGAAACTGGCTGGAGAGATTCTAACAGGAAAAGATTCAAGACTTTGAAAGACACAGTACAGAACTAAAGCAAAGGCTGCCTCCCCAGAAGCTCCCCAAGAGATCTCCTCCCAGAGAATGATTGCAAATCTAGAGACAACAGAACATTACACATATATTGCAATTTCTCCCCATCATCCCATTGCAGATTTAAAAAAAAATAATCTGTATAAGATATATTTAAAATATCAGGATATATAGGTTTTCAGGAAGAACTAGAATTTCTGATGTGAGGATTTACTCACCCCTTTTCAGGTTTGCTCATCCACCTTTGTTCACATGCCTCATTTTTATCTGTGGCTTCAAGAAACTATGGAATGCCCAGTAGCCACATTTGAGTAAAATTGTTCTGCAGATAAGCTAAAGCAAGCAGAGGGTAACCAAAGGCTTCAAACCCATCAGTGAGATAAGGGACACCTATCCAAAGCATGAGAAGACTTCTTCTAGTAGAATGAATGAGGAAAACAATTTGTTCCAGAAGCTATGAAAGTGCTGTGGAAAGCTCCAAGCTTGATAGATATCAAAGACCACAAGGTCATCCACTGTATCCTGGATCAATTGCAGTTGTCCTGAATTTTATTTTGCCCCTATGCTTGGATGAATTTGGAAGCAAGAGTGAGATCAATAACTTTGTACAACTCTGACTCACTTAAATCCAATTCATTCAGGAGTCAGGACCACCCTTTAATGTCTTTGGTCCTCTTCAAAAACAAAGGACAAACAACAACAACCCAACAACCCATTTTGTTCTTTTAATTAATGAGTTTTTGGCTGCTAAGATAGCATTCAGGCAGACTGCTCTCTGTTTCTAACTTGTTCTCCCTGCCTGACTGGCTAGACATGGGCTGCCGTGCACCAACATGAGTAGATTCAATTTCAAAACTTCAAATAATGGAGAGAAAGAACAGGTAACATTTCAGAAAATGTAATTCTACAGGGAAAATCAGTTCTAAGGATATAAAATAAAAAAAAAAAACTTCAAGAATGAAATATGTAATGAAATGTAATTGTTTAATTTGTGTAAAATGTGTAATTCAATTAGGAAGAATCATACAAGTTGTCTGAAGAGGCATACATAGGGATCTCAACATCAGTCAGTAAACAAGGATTTATTAAGTATTTATTATATAGTATACAATGTTCTGCGCCTTCATACTCAGAAAAGAGATCTTGGGGGGAAGATATGTACAAATATGGCAAGATAGATGGATAATAGAGAATGAAGAAATGAGCATAGCATGATTTCTATAGCATTCAGGAGTTATAAACTATAAAAGTTCTAAAAACCTATTAAGTACCCATACCAATATGGTAGCCACTATGAGTGGGTAATAGATGTGGCAAGAGGCTGCCAAAGAAGAAGAGATCTAGTTTAGGCAAAAAATGGAGCAAGTCAAAGGTCTTTAGAGATCAGCAGACTTTTGAATGGTTTCTATACTTCCAGACTAGGTAAAATAGAACTATTAGTCTTTTAAAAGGCAGGGAGGGAGTTGTCAAAGATCAGAAGATGAAAGTGGTGAGGGAAGGGAAGGCTAAGTCAACAATAATGGTTTTATGTTTTGTGTGTGTGTGTGTGTGTGTGTGTGTGTGTGTGTGTGTGTGTGTGTGTGTTTCAGTTATTGGGGAAAAGAAGATGATCAAAGAAGGGCTAGAAAGACTACTTAGAATAGATGGGATAATAACAATAGAGAAAGGGCAGGGCTGTTTACCTCTAATTTTGTTTTTTTCTGTCAAGGAAATTGACCTTGACATTGAAAATGACAGAAATAAAATGATTAATAGAGAATTAATGTTTAGCATAAGTGAGGAAACATAAAAAAAAAATGCATTTAATGGCCCTTGATGAAGAAAGCAGAATAGTACAATGTTAAAAAAAAAAAGCCCTGCTTTTGGAATTTAGAGGACCTATGTTCAATTTCCACTGCTGATGATTATTATCTCTGTGTGTGTGCATCCTTTACAAATCATTTAACTTCTTAGAGTCCAGTTTTCACATCTGTAAATGAGGTGGTCATACTAGGTACCCTCTGAGCTCCAAATCTATAATCCTAGGAAATTCAAGTCATCCATCCCAAAAGAACTGGCAGCTATGGCTGTAAAGGTATTGTGGGTGATATTTTGGATCAAGGAAAGTGGGAGAAGTAATATGAGACTTCAGAAGGGGAAACATGCCGATTTTCCAAAAAAAAAAAAAAGGAACAAGAATAGAATCTAAAAAATATAGGCCATTGAATTTGACTGCTATTTCTGGTAAAATACAATAACAGATCATTAAAGGGTGGGCCGGTGAAATCTTGAAAAGAGAGCAATGATTACAAAGAGCCAGTATGAATTTATCAAAGTCAGGTCATGCCAGACTACTCTTAATTCCTTTTGTAACAAGAAAAATGAACTGTAGGTCAGGAGAATGCCATAAATATAGTTTACTTAGATTTTAGCAAACATAGAACAAAGATTTTTATTCTATTTTTATGGAAAATATGTGGTGGTGTAGACTAGCTAGCAGTATAAGTACATGAATTTGGACTGTTTGATGGACCAAATTCAGAGTATGGAGTGGTATGATGTCAATATGGCAGGAAGTTTTCAATTCAATAACAGTAAGATTTGTGGTTGGCCCTTGGCTGTTTAATATTTTTATCAACAACTTAGATAAAAATATAGAAGACATGCTCATCAAATTTTTAGATGATACTAATCTGAGGAAGAGAGCGTTAATAGACTAGATGAGAGAATCAAAATCCAAAATTGGCTAGAGAAGCAAAAGTATTCTGCTGAATCTATTAAACTAAAGTTTAACGTGGCTAACTATAAAGTCCAACGCTGGATTCAAAAATCAATTTCACAAGTACAAGAGAAAAGCATAGGAAGAAGTAAGTTTGAAAAAAGATCTGGGGCTCTTAATGGACATAAAGTCAGTATGAGTCAATGGTGTGATGGGCAGCCAAGAACCAATGCATTCTGAAAGTATTACTTCTAAGAATAATCAGTCAACTAGAAATTTTTAAGTACCTACTATGTTCCCGGTATTGGCCATAGAACCTGGGATACAAAAAAAAAAAAAAAAAAAAAGAAAGGGTTAGTCCCTCTGTACTCTGTTCTCCTCGAATCACATCCTAATGTTGTGTTCAGTTCTGGGAAGTTTGGTTTAAGAAGGTCATTGATAAAGTGAAAACTAAAGGAGAAAACCAAGATAGTAAAGATCCTTGACTGCAGATCAAATAAGGATCACTTGAAGACTGGGCATTGGTTAGCCTAGAGAAGATAAGATTCAGAAGAGGCATAATAGCTATCTTCATGAGAAGAAAGAAGAAAACAGGGAAATAAACAAGTATTTACTGAGTGTCTACCATGTAGAAAACATTTTACAATTATTATCTTATGTCTTATCATGTGGAAGTCAAGTCAACAAACATTTATTAAGCATCTAATATGTTCCAGGTAATATGTTAAGCCTAAGCGAGGCAAATAAAGACTAAAAACCTCCTTTTCTCCCAAGTAGCTTATAGATTAATGGAGGATTCTGGAAGCCAGCCATTCATGATTTGCTTAAAATAGCTGACTCAACAAAATTTGGATTTTTGGATACATTATGGACAGGGACATAATAATTATTAACCAACATTTATATGGAGCTTTAAAATTTGCAAAGTGCTTTACAAATATTATATCATCTGATCCTCACAACAGCTTTGGAAGGTAGTGCTATTATTATCCCCATTTAAGAGTATAGGAAATTAAAGCAGAGATCAAATGACTCACCTAGGGTCACACAGCTAGTAATTGTCTGAGATCAGATTTGAATTTGGGCATTTCTTATTCTACATTTAGTGGTCTATTCACTGTGCCCTCTAGCTGCTTGCAAAATCTGCTATAATGGAAAAGGGTCAAGTTTTAGTCATAGATTTAAAGCCACAAATTACCTTAGAGGCTATTAGCCCATTCCCTTCACTTCAATAATGAGGAAGCTGAGATCTATAATGTTTAAATGAATGTCCCAAAGTAAATGGCATGGAAATAGATATTCACATCTCTATAAAAGCAATAAATAACAATTCTAAAACAATAACATAATCATGAGTTTGTATCCATTATGAACCAGCATTGGAATGGCCTCATACATATTTGGTATTCTGCCCTCCAATCTCCAAAGCCATACATTGCCTTCCAAATAATCATCTTCTAATCTATCATTTTGATCATGTCATTTCTTAAGCTCAAAAAAGCCCAAAATTTTAGTATCTTCCCACTTTCTATCAAATATTGTATAAACTCTTAAGGTCATCCATTCAATCAATAAACATTTATTAAGTGCCTAATATGGACCAGGCACAAAAAGAAACATAATGCAGTCCTTGCTCTCAAGGAGCTTACAATCCAGTGGAAAGACCATATGACAACAAATATATACAAGGCAAATTATATAGAAGATAATTAGGAAATAGCTAAAAGAATGAGGCTGATTCCAGGCTACCTTTCCAATGTGGATATACTATTCTCTTCTGACATAATCTCTTTGCCATCCATACTTATCTCCATTTCCTACTCTTGCTCAATCCTCTTCTATCTTTGTGCTTTTTCCTACATGGAACCTCCATGCCTAGAATATCCTCCCCAACTTCTAACCTGATATTCTTCTATATATTGGATACTTTATCTTCCTATCAACAATTATTTATTAAGCACCCATTATGTTTCAGGCACAAAGACAGTAATGGAATTCTTCATTTTCCTAAAGAGTTGACATTCTATCTACTCTAAATTTACATCTTCTTAACTCTAACATCTGTTTCAACTTAACTGGAGATATTACTCATTTCAAGAACTTTTCTTAGACTGATAACTTTTCTCTGACTTCTCTCTAGATAAAAATAACTTTTTCCCCTCCTCAAATGATTCTCCTGCCTGTTCTCTGTTATCATGCCTTCTCTTTTTCAAGAGTTATTTGGGGACTTTTCTTTTACCCTCTCCCAACCTTATTCCATTAGGATACTGAAACCAAGGTCTAGATAGATCATATCTAGTTTTATAACCCTTGAGGTTGGTAGTGCATTATACACAATAGGCTCTTATTAGCTATTCCATGAAAGAGATAATAAATCCTCTCCTCATCTTTGAATTTCAAAATATTAGCAGCCCTAATAATGATGATGATAATTATTATTATCAATAAACTCAAATGTTACACAATTATTTTCATCTTTGCATCATAAATCTAGAACTGAAAGAGAATATAAAAGCCACCTAGTACAACTCCCTCATTTTGCAAATGAGAAAATTGAGATTGAGAAAGGATTTTAGTAACAATAATGATCATGATAATATTAATAATTATATCACTTCTAGTTTTCAAAAAGCTTTACAAATATGTGATTTTATCATCACAACAATCCTTAGAGATAGGTGCCATTATTATTACCATTTTACATAAGAGGAAACTGATGCGAATAGAAAGTAAGTAATTACCCAAGTCACACAGCTGGTATCTGAACCAAGATTTACATTCTGCTCTTCCTAACTCCAAGACTTATGCTCTATCCAACTTATCACTTGACTACCACTTAGCTAGTAATTTGTTCAAAATCATAGGGCAGCAAATAGCAGAAATTTATATCAGGGTTAGGAGAGGTAAATCCAGTATCCTTTCCATTTTATTCTGTCATTGTTTTTAACTTATTTAGTTGTGTCTGACTCTTCATGACCTTGAATGTTTGTTTTTGGTTTTGTTTTGTTTTGTTTTGTTTTTTTGCCAAAGATGCTGAAGTGGTTTGTCATTTTCATTTTCTTTTCTACTGGATTAAGGCAAGCAATGTACCCAGAATCACATAGCTAGTAAATGTCAGAGGCCAGATTTGAACTCAGATAATCCTGACTTTCAACCCAGTGCTTTAGTCATTGAGCTACCTAGCTGCCTCCCTACATCTTTCTATTGTGTCCTATATCTAAATAAAATCGTGACCTCTTTTTGTTGATGGACACAGAGGATACATCTTTGTAATATAAAGATCCTTGAACTAAGTATCGAGACCCAGCCCTGATGCTGTCCCGCTGCCTAAACTTGAACAAGGCCCAAGTAGCCAGTCTGTAGAACAAAGGAATTCGACCTTAAGAATTCTACACTCCTCCATTCAGCCTTTCCATGCTATAATTCTATAAAGGAAGTAATATGGTACCATGAAAAGAGTACTGGAGTTAAAGTAAGACAATCTGAGTTTGAACTTTTTATTCCTCATATATGCAATGATGAATCTTAATAAGGCAGCCTCTGTGCCTATAGCACAGAGAACAAGCATTGGATTTGAAATGACAAAACCTGGATTCAAATTCTGTTATGTATCACCTTTGTGACCTTGGGAAAATCAGGTATGCTTTCTTTCTCATGTTTCTCATCTATAAAATGAGAGGGCTGGTTTAATTCTATAATCTTACAAGCTTTCTAACTCTAATATTGTGGGGAGCAGGATAAGATCATGCAGATAGGAGTCTAAGATTTGGGTGAGAATAATTGTCAGAAATGGGAAAAAAGAAGCCACTTTTCACGAGCTTTCCAAAATAGCAGGTAAAAATCAATACCTTTCCATTCCACAGACCCTGAATTCTCATTTCATTCTGTCCTAAGGCAGGGAGAAGGGAGAAATTGTGACCTGGCCTAAATATGTCTTTGTCAGAGAGATTAAATAAAATCTAGAGTTAACAGCTATAAAGCTCCCAGCATCATTCCTGCCATTCACAGGGGTCTTTTACAAAGTGTGTTTGAGATCAAGAAAGACTGTAGCTCTGGGAAGGGTAATACAGAGAGGCTAACAAGCTAGGTGCTTCAGTGTGAAAGCAGCCCAGGTTCAGGGATACATTCATAGGACACAAAGAGAAATTGGTCTTGATCCCCTGTGTCAGTTCAGACAGTGGGCTCAACTGGTGAGGTCTTCAAATTAGCAACATCCAACATCACTAAAAGAACAGTTTCTAAATTGAAAAGAAGGAAAGGAAGATAGAAAGGAAATATACTCTATCTCTCAGCTCTGGCTATCTCTCCTGTATGTTTCCCCACACATACCTCCCCCCTCTTATATTTCTTGGCTCCCTTTCAGTCTTAACTAGAAATTTATTTTGTATAGGAAACCTTTCTCAAATCCTTCTTAATTATAGTAACTTCCCTCTTTTTTATTTTATTTTATTAAAGCTTTTTATTTATAAAACTTATGCATAGGTAATTTTTCAACACTGACCCTTGCAAAACCTTTTGTTCAAAATGTTTCCCTCTTTTTCCACACCTCCTCCTCTAGATGGTAAGTAGTTCAATACATGTTAAATATGTTAAAATATATGTTAAATCCAATATATGTATACATATTTATACAGTTATCTTGCTGCACAAGAAAAATCGGATCTAAAAAGAAAAAAAATCTGAGAAAGGTAACAAAATGCAACAAACATCAACAGGAAGTATGAAAATGCTATGTTGTGGTCCACACTCAGTTTCTACAGGCCTCTCTCTAGGTATATATGGCTTTCTTCATTACTGAACAATTGGAACTGGTTTGAATCATCTCATTATTGAAAAGAGCCACATTTATCAGAATTGATCATTGTATATATATAGTCTTCTTGTTTGACTTTGACTGCAGACACTACCTACTTATTTGACCCTGGATATGATACTTAACCTCTCTCAGTCTATTTCTTCATCTATAAAAATGAGAATAATTAAAGGACTCACCTGTATTGTGGGATTAAGGATTGTATATAAAGGATACTATGTATAAAGGGATATTGTGATATATAGATATAGATATAGATATATATTTTCTCTCAATTTCTTTATTTCTTTCTTTATTTTTTTACTATAGCTTTTTATTTATAAGATATATGCATGGGTAATTTTTCAGCATTGACAATTGCAAAACCTTTTGTTCCAACTTTTCCCCTCCTTCTCCCAACCCCTTCCTTCAAATGGCAGGTTGACCAATACATGTTAAATATGTTAAAATTTAAGTTAAATACAATATATATAGTATGTATGTATATGTATATATTTATATATGTATATATATATATATATATAGCATTGTCTTTTATTGGCAAAACATCAATAAATGAAATAATTATTAGCATTTTGATGTGTACAGTTCTAGATGGAATGAAAAAGAAAAGTGTTCACAGAACCCTAGAAATCTCAGTAGCCATCTAGTGCAACCAAAAGAATCCAAACAACAGTTACCCAACCTCTGCTTTCAGTCATTTTCAATTATGTTTGACTCTTTATGATCCCATTTAAGTTTTCTTATCAAAGATATTGCACTTGTTTCCCATGCAGCTCATTTTATCTCTATTTGAAGATCTCCAAACAGCAAGAAGCCACCAGCTTTCTAGGCAACTCACTCTTCTTTTGGACAAAAATAATTACTGGGAAGGGTAATTAGGGAATATTAGGGAATTAGTCTCAGTTATTCATAGTTGTTTGTCCATCAGAACCAAATAAAATGTCTTTATATGAAGGTCGTTCAAATTTTTTAGCACAGATCTCATCTTTCCTGAATTTTCTCTAATCCTGGTTAAACATCTCCAGTTCCTTCAACCAGCTTCAACACTGATGATAACTTCCTCAGCTTGAAAAGACAAGACAAGACTAAAGTGGAGGGAGAGTTAGTGCTTGATTTTTTTCTTTGCAGGTGATTGTATACTCAATGCAGCTTCTGAAGCTGAGATGCAATAAAGTATGGGTCAATTTTCTGCTGCTCGTACTAATTTTGGCCTAACAAATGATATAAATTCAAGGCCCTTTGCCAATTTTGTGCCCTCCTCTGAAGACTTTCTGCTTATTTTGCTGGGCCCTAAAGGGAAGAACTAGGAATAATAATGAGAAGTGGCTTAAAGTATAATTTAGAAGTTCAACTAAGACTATGAATAGTTTAGCTAATCTCAGCAATACAGAGATCTAAGACAATTCCGAGGACTATGGATGAAAAATGGCAGTCACCTCCAAAGAAAGAGCTAAAGGAATCTTAATGCAGATTGAAGCATACTTTCTTTATTTTCTTCATTGTCTTTTTAGTGGGGGTGGTGTTTTCTTTCATAACATAACTGATATGGAAATATGTTTTGCATGATTATATACATATAACCTATATTAAATTAATTGCTTTCTCAATGACAGGAGGGAAGGAAGAAAGAAAATTTGGAGCTCTAAAAAAATGTTTAAAGTATGCTTAAAAAATTTTTACATATAATTAAAATAGTTTGAAGAGGTTCAAGTAAGAAAAAAAAACTTAAGGATAATTAATTATAGCTATCTAAAAGTAGATTGGGCTGCCTGGGAGACAGTGAATACCACAACAATAGCATATTTTTATCAGAGATTGGATGGCCACTTATTCAAGATTTATACAAGAAAATATTTTTTACATGTTTAAGTTAGACTATGTGTTATCTTAATTCTCAGAAACTCTGGGATTTTATATGTGTGTAAAAGAACTTTGGGACCTGTCGAGGATAATGCTTATTTAAAGAATTGGAATTGTTCTCTAGTCATGGTGACTGTTTGAATGACTTACCCTAATGTCTTCTGGAGAATGAGCTAGATAATATACTGTTATTAGGTCCTCTAGAATCATAATTGGTAATATTGTGTTTATAGTAATTGCTTATCAGAGTTCTTAAATCTTTCAAAGTATTTCATTTTTATAGCATCAATCGTTCTCCTAGTTCTGAGCACTTTCCTCTGCCTTAGTTCATGAAATTCTTCCCTGTTTTATCTGAAACCATGCTTTTTGTTGTTTGGTCATATCCAACTCTTAATGACCCCTTTGGGGTTTTCTTGGCAAAGGTCATTTAACATTTCCTTTTTCAGCTTATTTTACAGGTAAGGAAACTGCAGCAAGTAGGATTAAATGACTCGCCCAGGATCACACAGCTAGTAAGTGTCTTAAGCCAAATTTCAACTCAAGATAATTGTTTCTGACTCCAAACCCAGAACTCTTAGGTACTGCACTACTTAGCTGCCCCTCTGACACCATCCCCTTTCTTATTTCTTATGGCACAATAATATTCTATTTTTCATGTAATATAAATTAGTATCTCCTGACAAAGAAGTGATGGACTGAATATGTAAAATGAAACATATCTTTTTAACATAGTTGATGTGGGGAAGTTTTTTGTTTGTGTTTTTGTTTTTGCTTTGACTGCATATTTATTACAAGAATTTTATTTTTCGTGTGAAATAAAATAAATGCTTCATAATTTTTAAATGATTAAAAATAAAATAAACTCTTAATATGATGCAATAAAAGTCATTTCTATAGGCATAAGTAATCCAGAGAATTGAGCATAGACTTGAGTATAGTGCTATAATAGATACTTTCCTTATCAAGTCATTTTTGTGGATTATAGCATCACACCAAAAGTTCAGGAGAGACAGCCCTTGCCCTTTAAGAGTTAACTTTGATTCACTCTTTGCTGTAATCATCCCTGACATTTATAGACTGTTTAGTTTTCCCAGTGTTTGTCACCTACATTGATCTCATGCGCTTCATTTATCTCATGTGAACTTCACAGCAACTTTGTAAGATAGAAGAATCAACAGATCATGGATTTAGGACCAGAAGGGATCTTAAAAGGTCATTTAGTACAAGCCCTTTACTTGAAAAATGAGGAAACAGATGGCTGGAAAGTTACTAAAAGTCAGGAGGTAATGTGGTATAATGGAAAGATAAGTAGATTTGGTAGCAGAAGGCCTATGTTCAAATCTCACATCTATGATCTTTGACAAATCCTCATGACTGAAAGTATCAAAGAATATCAAAAGGCTTAATCAATAAAAGTTGTATACATACCTCTGTCCTACTCATGGAATTTCTCCTGAAGTTATCAGTCAACAAACACTTTGTCAGCTGTTCCTTAGCCCTTTCTGAAGCCATACTGGTTTTCAGATAAATGATCATCTTCCAGTTAAAGGATTAGCCTATTTAAAGAGGGACTCTGGCAAGAATCTTTCTGACAATGACAGAGAGAGAAGACTTCCTCTGATTTTCACAGGACAACCTATGTCATTTTTCTTTAGAGAGATGGACAATGGAAACATCCTTGAACTCCCAGGAGATAATTTCCTCTTGTCATATAGCCTGAAAGATTTTAGTCAGCCTTTGTATGAACAGTGGACCCCCTATCTTATAAATCTTTGCTGGAATAGAATCAGCATCCGGTACTTTGTCACATGAGAGGAGCCTAATGTCATTCAATACCTTTTCTTCAGTTGGAAGTTCAGCTTGAAAAGGATTGACTTCAACCTGAGATATATAGTCAGTGGCTTCAGTATTAGTTGATGATAATCTTTGAGAAGACTACTCTCTCCAAGGACATGTTCTTCTCACCGATCAATATGGCTCCCTATGTGCTGAGCCTTCAGTCAACAAACATTTATTAAGTGGCTACTATATACCAGGCACTATGAAAAGTTCTGGAAAGTCAATCAATCAATTATCATTGATTAAATATCTATAATAAATCAGGAACAATGCTAGATTTTAGGTATACAAGCACAGTGAATAGAATAATCCCCAACTACTCTGAATGAGAGGAGAAAAGAGGGGAGGGGAGGAGAGGGGAAGGAAAGGGAGGGAAGAGGAGGAGGGGAAGAGGAGGGGAGAGACAGACAGACAGATAGACAGACACTGGGACTGAGAAGGAGATAGAGACAGAGACTGAGACAAAAGACAAAAAAGATAGAGGCAGAGGTACAATAAGACAGAGAGAAAGAGATAGAGAGACAAAGACAAAGATAAACAGAGACAGAGACAAAGAATAAAGATACATAAATCCACATATGGACATAAGTATATTTGAGAAGAAGGAAAACCAAAGCCAGTCAGTAAATAGCAGGATAAGGATTTTTGGCAGTCCAGGGTTTCTGACTCACTCTAGAGGTCTTTATATTACCCCCAAATTCCCTTTGTTTGCATCCTCAAAAAGAACACAAGGTCATGCTAAAGAGTGACTTTAAAACATACAAAGACTACTGTGACATTGGAAAAGAATGGAAACCTTCCTTGCTAATCTGTATGCTGATTGGCCATTACCTTTGGAAGCCAATTTCTCCTTCCCACACTCTCCCCACTCCAGTTTGATTCACCCACAAGGTCACCATTTTGGAGGAAATAAGAGGTACCATCTTTAAGGAAAAGATGACTGGGAGGCAAGTGTCCACTCAAAATCACACAAAATGAAATACTTGACACTAAATGTTGCTTATCAAGCTGCCTCAGGAAGGATTAGGTTTCACATGATTATGTAAATATGAATCAGATACATCCAAACCACAACCACCCATTTGGAAAAGTGCCAGAGCTATAAACCTCAGGAACTGAATAATTGAGATCCATTCCCATGAATGAAAATAGAAACACACTCTTATAAGGCATTATTTATTATTATATAAAAAGGAGAAGCATTTAAATCCACATTTTCACCCAATGGCAAAATCCTACTCCCAGACATCAGTGTCAGGGATACCCCTGTATCTCATCCCTATCTCCTTCTGCTTTATACAAGCTTATTTCTCATTTCAAAAATATACTCTAAACACAAAATTATGCAATACGAGGATTGGAAGGAGCTTCATCAACCATCTAACCCAACCCATACACCAAAGAGATTCCCATTATGATATAACACAAAAGTCATCATCTAGTATGGGCTTGAAAATCTCCAAGGAAAGAAAACTCATAACTTCTTGAAGTAGTCTATCCCACTGCACTAAATAAAGTAAAGGCCATCATTTTTAAAAGTCTAAATTCTATATAAGTTGTCCCTAAAATGTACTCCCTGTGAATCAGGGTAAAGACCATATATATAGAGAGAAGGGGACAAATATGAGAGAGGAGCTAGAGAGAAAAGTGACCAAGTTACATTCTCTACATAGCTGTCAATTTTTTTTTCCTTAATCATAATTTGGACTGATTCCAGCAAAGGGACACAAACTTGACACTGATTACTAGAAGTAGAAAAAAAAATAAAGGAGGGAAATATTTATCCTGGAGAAGCAAAATCTTAGGAAGGAAAGTTAAAGGCAGCTAGATTGTATGCTAGACTTGGAGCCAGGAAGATCTGTGTTCAAATCTGGCTGTGTGACTGTGGGCAAGTCACTTAACTTCAGTCTGACTTAGTTTCCTTTTCTGTAAAATGAGGATCAAAATAGCATCTACCTCCCGGGGTTGTTATGAGAATATTTGTAAAATATTTTCAAAAGCTATTATTATTATGACAGCTATTTTCATTCATTTAAAAGGTCATGATATGGAACAGGGAATAAACTTGCTCTGCTTGATGCCAGAAGATAGATCTAACAGCATCAGGTAGAAATCTCAGTAAAGCATATTAAAGTTGATACCAGGAAAAACTTTCTAATAATAAGGGCTAGTTAAAAGCAAAATGGACTGATGCTTGCTAACTCCTCACAAAAAGTCAAAAAATGTTAGATAAGCTCTTGTAGGGTATATTATAAATGGGAGTCTTTTTTTTTTCCAAATATGACTTAGACTTAATGAAACTGAATGTCCCTTTCAACTCTGGAATTGTGAGATTTTTGTGAATTGGTGGGAGTATGGAATGTTCTTCAAATACTTAAGGAGCTATGCTATAGAAGACAGATGGGACCTGGTCTTTTTGATCCTAGAAGACAAAATTAGAGAAACAGATTGAGTTTGAAGTAAATTCATCTCTATAATTATAGCAATCTAAACCTGCAAAAGTCCTGCCCAAAGGAATACCCAGTCTTGTTGAGGTATTTGTGGAAAAGGATTCAAATTCACAGACTCAAGAGATGTAGAGCTAGAAGTGAACTTATAGACTTTGGAGTCCAACTACCTTATTTAATAGATGGGGAAAATGAGGCACAAAGCGGGTTTGGGCTGACTGAGGAGTATCTCATTTGATCAATAAAGGCAGGGAGGGAAGAGATAGCTTTAGATTTCAACTTATTTTTCTTGCTTGCTATATGTTTACTTCTATTTGGAGAGGTTGGCTTTTGGGTTTCTTTTTTTTTTTTTTACCTCTTGTCTTCTAAATTTCAGCCGTAATCACCCTATTCTAGTTATGGCTCTGGATATATTAAACAAAATGAGGTGGGAGTAAGCATCTTTCCTTGTCTGAGCCTCTGTTGCCCTTTCTGGAAAGTGAGATTAGCCTAAATGGCCTCTTAGGAAGTAGACTGACTTATACTAAATAGTATATTATATATTAGTATAGATAGATAAACAGATAGATAATAAATTATATATTAATATATTACTACTAATAATAATACACAAATAAAAATACTGATCATTTTTTCAACATAAAAAGAACACTGAAATCATCTTAATAGCCAACTTACCAGCCACATAGGAGAATTACTTTTCTTACTCTACAATCATTTCTGGCAATGTTTTAGGGGCAAATTTTGTTTTTTTTTTTTTCCTGTGGCAAACTTTCTTGGGTCAGCAGAGAACACAGGAAAAAAGATAACTAAATATTTATATGCAATAGGAGAAGTTTGAAATCTGTCCCCTTAATTTAATTACTATTGTCTCAGACTATTCAAGGAAGGTTTTCAGGATCAAGGTAACATATGCCACTCATAAGCCTAAGTGTGGGATAAGATTGTAAACTCAATGAAAGTCAATAGTGTAACATGCCAGGTGAGAAGAAGTGTTATCTTCAACTGCATTAAGAAAGACATGATATGGAGGGGGCGGAGCCAAGATGGCGGAGAAGAAACACACTACTCAGTGAACGTCCTCACTCCCTCACAACCAATTAGATAAATTAAGTCTCAAAATTAGCTCAGGACTGATAGATACCACAAGGACTGGAAGCACGACTTACCAGCTGAAGAGAATCTGGAGTTTCAACAGGAAAGGTCAGTTCTCAGGGGAGGAATAAGAAAGACCAGCACAGACGGTGGGGTAGGGGCACACTGGCGCCCATTGCGCTGGGAGGGGCTCTGGGATCAGAGAAGCCACTGAGGTAAAGGAATCTGGCACAGGCTGTTAGCTCTTCTCTGCTAATTATTTAGCAGTTCAGAAGAGAAAGCCAAAATATTTTAAAACTCAGATTAGATTTCCCCCCCCCCCCCCCCCCCCCCCCCCCCCCCCCCCCCCCCCCCGCCACCCCCTGGGGTGACTCGGCAGACTCGGCACCAGGGGGTGTGGCCTCAGCTACCTCCTGAGAATAGTTAAGAGACTGACAAGTGGGTGGATACGGCCCAAGGCAACACACATGGCCTAGCTTAGCTGGAGGGAGTGGAACTCAGCTCCAGGAAGTCCCAGAGAAGCGGAACCTTTGAACTAGGGACCGCGGTTTTCTGGCAGACACTTCCAGTTTGAGCGCAGGGGCTTCTACGTCACCTGCTGCAGACATCCACTCCCCACCCGGACACATAGGCTGAGCTTCTTGCTGTCTTCACTATTCTACGCCCTCAAAGCACAGCAGTGCTAATCACCTCTGAGGCCCCTCCAGGGAGGGGGTGGGGAACTCTCTCCCAGAGCTCTCTCTTAGCTCGGGCGCAGGGGCCGCTGCATCCATCTGGTCTGGGAGGAAGCTGGTAAAGAAGTAAATAATTTCCTACCCCAGGGACAGACCCCAAAACATTTTTTAAGTATGAGCAAAAAAGCTAGAAAAACTATAGATTCCTTCTATACAGAGAAAGAGCGGGTACCCAACCCTGAGGAAGTTAACAGCAAAGATTCAGAAGATAACAACCTAAGGGGAATGATTCCTGCCCCCCCATCACATAACTCTCTCCTAGAAGAAGCTCTTAAGAAATTGAGGGAGATCGAAGAAAAATGGGGCAAGGAAAGGGAAGTTATGATAGAGAATAACAACGTCCTGAAATTGGAGTTGGAAAAAATAAAGAATTCACAGGAGATGCAGGGAAACAAAATAGTGAATTAGAAAAGGTTAAAAAAACACAGGAAAGTAGGATTTCTGAATTGGAAAAGATAAAAAAGTCTCAAGAAAATAGAATTTCTGAATTGGAAAAAGAAAATAATTCTCAAAAAAAAAAAATTAGGGAAATGGAAAAAAATTCAATAGAGCAAAATAATTCATTTAAAAACGAAATTGGGCATTTACAAAAAGAACTAAAAACTGTGAAAGAAGAAAATAACTCCTTAAAAGTCAGGATGGAACAAATAGAAATGAATGATTCACAGAGAACCCAAGAATCAGTCAAACAAAACAAAAAAAATGAGAAGCTGGAGAACAACGTCAAATACTTACTGGGAAAATCTATAGACCTGGAAAATAGATCTAGGAGAGATAATCTGCGGATTATTGGACTTCCAGAAAACTATGACCAAAAAAAGAGCCTAGATTCTATTTTACAGGAAATTATCAAAGAGAACTGTCCAGAGATAATAGAAACAGAAGGGAAAGTAGATGTGGAAAGAATTCATCGAACTCCTTCTGAAATAGACCCTAAAAAAAGAACACCACGGAATATTGTGGCTAAGCTGCAGAATTACCACACAAAGGAGAAAATCCTGCAAGCAGCTAGAAAAAAACAATTTAAATACCAAGGTGCCACAATAAGGGTCACCCAAGATCTGGCTGCCTCCACATTAAAAGATAGAAGGGCCTGGAACCTGATATTCCGTAAGGCAAAAGATCAAGGACTGCAACCAAGAATGAACTACCCAGCTAAGTTTAGCATCTTTTTCCACGGAAGAAGATGGTCATTCAATGAAACAGAGGAATTCTATATGTTTCTAAGAAAAAAACCAGACTTAAACAAAAAATTTGATCTACATCCACAAGACTGAAGAGAAACAGAAAAAGGTACACAGAACCCTTGAGAACTGTAACTCTGTTGTGGGTATATAAAAAATACTCAAGGATAATTTGATTTTACTGATATAAAAGAAAAAAAGGGGGGTGTTGTAAAGGGAAGGAGGTCGGTTCAGAAAAAGGGGAAGGAATGATAAAAAGAGGGAAACTACATCCCAGGAAGAGACATAGAAAATACACCATATCTGAGGGAACTTAGTGAGGGGGAGAATCATTGTGTGAATCTTACTCTCATCAGAAGAGGCTCAAAGAGTAAATAATTAACATATTTGTTTTTCAGAGAATTTTCTCTCACCTCATTAAAAGGGGGGAGAGGAAAAGGGAAAAGGAAAAGGGGAATAAGTGAAGGGACTTGGAGGGAGGGGGGAGGGATCCTAAAAAAAAAAAAAAAAAAAAAAAAAGAGGGAGGGTTGCGCGTCACAAGGGGGGTCTATAAATTAAATATCGGGGAGGGGGATCAGGGGGGTCAAGGGAAAAAAGCATAATCTGGGGATAATACGATGGCAGGAAATACAGAATTAGTAATTTTAACTGTAAATGTAAATGGGATGAACGATCCCATCAAACGGAGACGGATAGTAGATTGGATCAAAAAGCAGAACCCTACAATATGTTGCCTACAGGAAACACACTTAAAGCAGGGAGATACATACAGAGTAAAGGTAAAAGGTTGGAACAGAGCCTATTATGCTTCAGGTAAAGCCAAAAAAGCAGGGGTAGCTATCCTTATCTCAGATCAAGCAAAAGCAGAAGTAGATCTCGTTAAAAAAGATAAGGAAGGAAACTATATCCTGCTGAAAGGTAGCATAAATAATGAAGCCATATCAATACTAAACATATATGCACCAAGTGGTATAGCATCTAACTTTCTAAAGGAAAAGTTAAGAGAACTGCAAGAAGAAATAGACAGTAAAACTATAATAGTGGGAGATCTCAACCTTGCACTCTCAGATTTAGACAAATCAAACCACAAAACAAACAAGAAAGAAATTAAAAAAGTAAATAGAACATTAGAAAAACTAGGTATGATAGACCTTTGGAGAAAACTGAATGGCAATAGGAAGGAATATACTTTCTTCTCAGCAGTTCATGGATCCTATACAAAAATTGACCATATACTAGGACATAAAGATCTCAAAATTAAATGTAGGAAAGCAGAAATAATAAATGCCTTCTTCTCAGATCACAATGCAATAAAAGCTACATTCAGTAAAAAGTTAGGGGTAAATAGACCAAAAAGTAATTGGAAACTGAATAATCTCATCTTAAAGAATGACTGGGTGAAAGAGCAAATTATAGAAACAATTAACAATTTCACCCAAGATAATGATAATGATGAGACATCATATCAAAATCTTTGGGATGCAGCTAAAGTGGTAATAAGGGGAAATTTTATATCTTTAGAAGCTTATTTGAAGAAAATTGAGAAAGAGAAGATTAACGAATTGGGCTTACAACTTAAAAGGCTAGAAAAAGACCAAATTATAAACCCCCAACCAAAAATTAAACTCGAAATACAAAAATTAAAAGGAGAAATCAATAAAATTGAAAGTAAAAAAACTATTGAATTAATAAATAAAACCAAGAGTTGGTTTTATGAAAAAGCCAATAAAATAGATAAACCTTTGGTAAATTTGATCAAAAAAAAGAAAGAGGAAAATCAAATTGATAGTCTTACAAATGAAAAGGGGGATCTTTCCACCAATGAAGAGGAAATTAGAGAAATAATAAGGAGTTACTTTGCCCAACTTTATGCCAATAAATTTGATAACTTAAGTGAAATGGATGACTTCCTCCAAAAATATAGGCTCCCTAGATTAACAGAGGAGGAGATAAATTGCTTAAATAGTCCCATTTCAGAAAAAGAAATAGAACAAGCTATTAATCAACTCCCCAGGAAAAAATCCCCAGGGCCAGATGGATTCACATGTGAATTCTACCAAACATTTAAAGAACAATTAGCCCCAATGTTATATAAATTATTTGAAAAAATAGGGGATGAAGGAGTCCTACCAAATTCCTTTTATGACACAGACATGGTACTGATACCTAAACCTGGTAGATCGAAAACTGAGAAAGAAAATTATAGACCAATCTCCTTAATGAATATTGATGCTAAAATCTTAAATAAGATATTAGCAAAAAGACTTCAGAAAATCATCTCCAAGATAATACACTATGATCAAGTAGGATTTATTCCAGGAATGCAGGGCTGGTTTAATATTAGGAAAACTATTAATATAATTGACCATATTAATAATCAAATTAATAAGAACCATATGATCATCTCAATAGATGCAGAAAAAGCATTTGACAAAATCCAACATCCATTCCTACTAAAAACTCTTGAGAGTATAGGAATAAATGGATTATTCCTTAGAATAATCAGGAGTATATATTTAAGACCGTCAGTAAGCATAATATGCAATAGAAATAAACTGCAACCTTTCCCAGTAAGATCAGGAGTGAAACAAGGTTGCCCACTATCACCATTACTATTCAATATAGTACTAGAAACGCTAGCCTCGGCAATAAGAGCTGAGAAAGAGATTCAAGGAATTAGAGTAGGAAATGAGGAAATTAAACTATCACTTTTTGCAGATGACATGATGGTATACTTAGAGAACCCCAAAGACTCTGCTAAAAAGCTACTAGAAATAATTCAAAATTTCAGCAAAGTGGCAGGATACAAAATAAATCCACATAAATCCTCGGCATTTTTATATATCACTAACAAAATGCAACAGCAAGAGATACAAAGAGAAATTCCATTCCAGACAAATGTTGATAGTATAAAATATTTGGGAATCCATCTACCAAAGAAAAGTCAGGAATTATATGAGAAAAATTACAAAACACTTGCCACAAAAATAAAATCAGATTTAAATAATTGGAAAGACATTCAGTGCTCTTGGATAGGCCGAGCGAATATAATAAAGATGACAATACTCCCCAAACTAATCTATTTATTTAGTGCTATACCAATCAGACTCCCAAGAAACTATTTTAATGACCTAGAAAAAATAACAACAAAATTCATATGGAAGAATAAAAGGTCAAGAATTGCAAGGGAACTAATGAAAAAAAACTCAGAGGAAGGTGGTCTAAGTGTACCTGATCTAAAGCTATATTATATAGCAGCAGTCACCAAAACCATTTGGTATTGGCTAAGAAATAGACCGGTAGATCAGTGGAACAGATTAGATACAAAGGACAAAAAAGGGTACATCTATAGCAATCTAATCTTTGACAAACCCAAAGATTCCAACATTAGGGATAAAAATTCATTATTCGGAAAAAACTGTTGGGAAAACTGGAAATTAGTATGGCAGAAATTAGATATGGATCCACACTTAACACCATATACCAAGATAGGATCAAAATGGGTCCATGATTTAGGCATAAAGAGGGAGATAATAAATAGATTAGAGGAACAGAGGATAATCTACCTCTCAGACTTGTGGAGGAGGAAGGAATTTATGACCAGAGGAGAACTAGAGATCATTATTGATCACAAAATAGAAGATTTTGATTACATCAAACTAAAAAGTTTCTGTACAAATAATACTAATGCAAACAAGATTAGAAGGGAAGTAACAAATTGGGAAAATATTTTTAAAAACAAAGGTTCTGACAAAGGTCTCATTTCCAAAATATATAGAGAACTGACCATAGTTTATAAGAAACCAAACCATTCTCCAATTGATAAATGGTCAAAGGATATGAACAGACAATTCTCAGAGGAAGAAATTGAAACTATATCCACTCACATGAAAGAGTGTTCCAAATCACTACTGATCAGAGAAATGCAAATTAAGACCACTCTGAGATACCACTACACACCTGTCAGATTGGCTAAGATGACAGGAACAAATAATGACAAATGTTGGAGGGGATGTGGGGAAATTGGGACACTAATACATTGCTGGTGGAGTTGTGAAAGAATCCAGCCATTCTGGAGAGCAATCTGGAATTATGCCCAAAAAGTTATCAAACTGTGCATACCCTTTGACCCAGCAGCGCTACTACTGGGATTATATCCCAAAGAAATACTAAAGAGCGGAAAGAGACATATATGTGCCAAAATGTTTGTGGCAGCTCTTTTTGTTGTAGCTAGAAACTGGAAGATGAATGGATGTCCATCAGTTGGAGAATGGTTGGGTAAATTGTGGTATATGAAAGTTATGGAATATTATTGCTCAGTAAGAAATGACCAGCAGGAGGAATACAGAGAGGGTTGGAGAGACTTAAATCAACTGATGCTGAGTGAAATGAGCAGAACCAGAAGATCACTGTATACTTCAACAACGATACTGTATGAGGATGTATTCTGATGGAAGTGGAAATCTTCAACATAAAGAAGATCCAACTCACTTCCAGTTGATCAATGATGGACAGAGGTAGATACACCCAGAGAAGAAACACTGGGAGGGGAATGTAAATTGTTAGCACTAATATCTGTCTGCCCAGGTTGCATGTACCTTCGGATTCTAATGTTTATTGTGCAACAAGAAAATGATATTCACACACATGTATTGTACTTAGACTATATTGTAACACATGTAAAATGTATGGTATTGCCTGTCGTCGGGGGGAGGGAATAAGGGAGGGGGGGTAATTTGGAAAAATGAATACAAGGGATAATATTATAAAATATATATATATATATAATAAAAAAAATTAAAAAAAAAAAAAAAAAAAAAAAGAAAGACATGATATGTCTTCTTATACCTTACACTCCACGTACTTGCCATGTACTCTGTAAACTAATGATGTTGTTGTTCTGCTTCTCACACAAGTCCATCTGTGAAAAGATAGAAGGAAAGATGTAAAGAAAAGACAACCCATCACTCAGCCCCAGGCATTTTAATTGGGATGCACTGTTGCTTAAAAAACTCTTCCTCCTCATTTGTAACTCCTGGCTTCCTAAAATTTTAGCTAAAACCCTATCTTCCAATTGCTGTGTAATGCTAGGACCTTCCCATTGACTTTCAAGCCCTATTTATTCTTAATGTTTTTCTTTGTACATAGTTGTTGTCATGTTGTCTCTTCCATTGAACTGTGAACTCCTTCAAAGGGTTATAGCCCACTGGACCCAGATGACTCTGGAGGAGAAAATGAGGTTGATGACATTGCACAGCTCTCTCTCCCTCAAATCTAATTCACTTACATGGCATGGCATCACCTCCCTGTCATCATTCTGGAGAGCTATGTGGAACTATTCCCACAGAGTTATTGATGAGATATAGATAAGGGGTAACTAAATGAAATTAGGGTTAATTGAGGTCTAGTGGCAGGTTCGGGATATAGGAAGTCAAATGGAGCTCCCCTGCAACTCCTTTGGATTCGGCTCAAGGATACAAAGTTAAATGAGGCAGCATTTGTGGCAGCACAAAGTCCCCTGTAAAGGAATTTACAGGCCGGAAAACCTAGATTGATAAAAGAAGTTTATTATGGGGGTTTGGAAGTAAAGTTAAAGTCTAGTTAATAGAAAGTGTTAAGTAAAGAGAGAACACCAGAACCAGAAGTTCCAGTAGACAGAGAGTCCTTGGAGTTCCAGGCATGGTGCTAGCATATTTCAACCCTCTGCAAAGAGAGGACTCCAGCTTGGCTCTTTCATAAGGAGAGATTTGGGTGGAGTCCCAGCTTGGCTCCTGGCTGAGTTCCATAAAGGGCTAGAATTTGCTAGGTGGGGGGTGGGAAACCTGAGCAGATCATTAGAATGGGGGCTGGGACAGCCCAACTTGGCTCAGATCTAATGGGGGTTGTGAGAGCCCGGATATCTCCTATTGGAATTCAAAAAGTTGCTTTTGACCAGAATTTGTGAATCAAAAGTCTTAGCTTCTTCAGCAAGGAGGAGTTGGGAATCAGAAAGGAATAAATCAATCTGAAAGGGACCACAACCCACATCACTATAAAACTATACATACCCTTTGACCCATTACTAGGTCTGTATCCCAAGGATATCATAAAGGAGGAAAAAGGACCCACATGTGCAAAAATGTTGTAGCAGCTCTTTTTGTGATAAAGAGAATTGGAAAATGAATAGATGCCCATCAATTGGGGAATGATTGAATAAGTTATGGAATCAGAACAAGAAATACGTTGTATACAATAACAGTAAGATTGTGTGATGATCAACTGTGAAATGCTTGATATTTCTCAGGAGTTCAATGATCCAAACAATCCCAAAAGACTTTGGACAAAAAATGCCAAACACATCCAGAAAAAGATCTAAGGAGACTGGATGTAAATCAACATAGGCTATGTTGACTTCATTTTTCTGTTTTTATTATCTATCACATGGTTTTTCCCTTTTGCTCTGATTTTTCTCTCCCAATATGATTCATAAAGCAATATCCATTAAAAATAAATAAACTGTTAGACAACATTAAAAAAGAATGAAGGACAAATAACATCTATAAGTAGGGGCTACCCAATTGAAGAATGGATAACACAACTTATTTACTTCCCCCCTTCCCTCCTTCCCCTTCTTCAGGTTCACAGACTGCATTTCTTTCAGACCAAGTTTAAATCCCAAATCACTCAGACTTTCTATAGTTGGATTACAAAAGGATCAGAGCAAACCCACTAGGTCTTTATTTTGTCCCAGATTGCCTCAAAATGAGGGTAACATACAATCATTGCTGTTTTGGCCCAGAGGGTTTTTCCCTTCCAAAGGAATTATTTTTTTCAAACTAGGTTTTTTAAAAACCAATACTTTGCTTCCTTTCTTACTTGTCTACTCTTAATCACTGAATGGCTGTTGCCTAAGTTAAACTAATCTGTTGAAGACCTTAGCTTATAAAGGCCAAGATCTCCCACTGCACCAGGGCCATCTCACCTCATCCTGACCCATAAATCCAGATGGCTCTGGAGGAGAAATTGAGATCAGCGGCTGTGCCTTCCCTCACTCCAATCTAATTCACTTGCATGCCATGATATCTCCTCCTTTGATGTCATGATGTTCTTGGAAAATGAAGGACAAACAACAATAGTTCTTAACACAGTGCCAGGCATATAGTAGATATTTAATAACTGCTTGTTGACTGACTGACCAAGAAAGTAAGAATCACTTTTGTTCTTTGTTTTGCTAAAATCACATTTGGGAGTATTGTTTCTGTGCTTTTACTATACTTTGAGACAGACAGTTAGGAACAAAAATAGGTCCACAGAGAGGTGAAAAGAAGATGAGAGTTTGGATAAAAGAAGGGATGCTTAGCTGGGAGAAGATTGTAAGAACAAGTTTTCAAGCACTTAAAGGGCAATCAAAGGAAAAAGGGATTTGGTTTGTTCTTCTTGATCCCAGGAGGGAAGAAGGAAGGAAAATCTGCATAAATTGCAGAAAGTCACATTTAGGGTTTACCTGAGAGAATAAAAGAATTCTAATAGAGCTATACTGTGTATAAAATGAGCCACCATAGGAAGTGATGGGTTCTCCAACAACATGTCCAAGCTCACAGAGAAAATATCTCGTATCACAGATATACATATACATATACACACACACACAGACACACACACACATATATATTAGTGACTGTGTGTGTATATACACACATGTATACATACACACATATATACACATATTTATTTATTTTTAAAAGCAATATTTTTTAAAAATCCCTCATTAGCTTCTGCCTCTCATGTGTTTTGATTACATCTGGTCTGATATCTGACTTTGAAGGAAAATTTCATTTCTTCACTATAAAGCTAGACTTACTCATAGGCCAGACAGGTTCATAGGCCATGATGTGGTTTGCTTTGACTTTTTTTTAAGGTAATCAGAATCAAATCATTTGCCCAAGGTAACTGCTAGTAGGTGTCTATAGGCAGATTTGAGGGCTGATTTGAACTCAAGGTCTCCTGGCTTCATGGAGGAAGAAGAGAAGAAGGAAGAAGAGGAGAAAGAGGAGAAAGAGGAAGAGAAGGAGGAAGAAGAGGAAGAGATGGTGATGTTGGTAGTGATGGTGATGGTGATTTTTATTCCAATGATATGGCTGATGTATACACCAGATATTGGAGTAGGTCAAATGAAAAATTCACAATGGCCATTCTCTTTGGCAAAAGGCAGTTTTATTCAGAGGAGAGGTTACAGAGAAAATGAAGAGATATGATGGACACCAGCTCTCACTCACAATCCCCCTGTAACTATGAATGCTTCATGCTCCTTGAACTCAAAGTGGTTTGTAATGAAATGCTTGCCTTTGGCACAAAACTATGGTCAAGAAAAAGAAATGAGATCCCTGACTTCAAAGAAGCTGCATTCAGTTTTTTTTATTATTATTATTGAGAGATTAACAACCATCAAAACATACAAATGTCCCAATATATGAAAAAGAAACGTGAATATTATAAAATTCTGTTACCAGTTATAACTCAAGTCTTAAGAACTCAAGTCTTCATCATCTCTGCATTTGTCTACAAATAGGAAGTGATTTGCACATTAATGGTACTCAAAAGAATGATTGAAAATAGAATATCCCTGGATGGGTAACCCATTAAGCTTATGCATCCATCAGTCATAGAAACATAGGAACTCAGATCAAAAGAAACTTTACAGATCTTCTTGACCAACCAACACACTCAGAGTAACAAGCTGTACTTCAACATCTCCAATAAGCAGTGGTCCAGTCTCTCTACTTGATGATCTTCAGCAAAGGAGAAATTAGATTTTCTAGAAGCTGTCCATTCTTTTAAGATCATTTCTCTCTGAAGGAGCTCTTCTCTCTTTCTGTCTCTCTCTCTGACTCTGTGTGTGTCTCTGTCTCTCATTATCTCTGTGGGTGGTTATCTCTCTGTCTGTCTCTCTTGCACCTCCTTCCTCTGTGTATTTGAATCTGTCATTGTCTGACTCTTGTGTCTTTGTCTCTAGATGTATATGTGTGTATCTCTCTGTGTCTCTGTCTCTGTTCTTCTTGATCTAACTGTTTCTTTGTCTCTCTATCTCTAACTTTCTGTCTCTGTGTGCATGTTACTTTGTTTCTTTGTTTCCATCTCGTTCTGCCCCAGCTCTAGTTTTTCAGACTGTTTTTAACTGCTAGAAAATGGGATCTAAGAGCAGGAATGTCGAGTGATCATGGATGACGCATCTAATCTCGCTGGGGCCCAGTTTCCAAATCTATAAAATATGGGGACTACATGAGATCATCTGAAAACCACTCACTAGTTTTCAATCTATAAACTTTTGATCCTTCAAAGCTCATCTCAAGTACCTTCTCCTATGCTAATCCTTTTTTAAAAAATCACTTCCAGATGCCAGTGCCTCCCACTAGAGAAACTATTTTATCAGTGTTTGGCATTTTTAAAATTTTGTGTTTTATAAATTTTGTACTGAGGACCTCACACAAGGTTTAGCACATAGTAGGGGTTTAATAAGTGCTTATTGATTGGTTGACTAACAATCCATCTTTTTGACATTTCTATTTAGATCAGGCTGAGAGATTTCTTCATGAAGATGTCAACTAGTAAGGAATGTGGACAATCAGGATCACAGTTACAGAATGTAATAGCATAAAATGTTAAACACCAGTGCATTAACCAAAATGCTTGCAAAGACCATGAAAACTATCTATCAGATAAATGCAGCAGACTCACTTATTGCATACACTATTAGGTGTTAAATATTTGCATATTTAAACTCTTTCTCTTGAAAGGAAATCTTTCCTTTATTCTTTATGGGTCATTTACTTTACTGCAAGTTAAGCTAACAAGAAGAGGAAAAGATCTGATATTCTCTCTAATATGTTACTTATTATAAATATGTATGAGTTTTTAGCACATTGGTGCTTTGAGCAAGTGCAAGATGCCTAAAGACCAAAATGGTTCTCTCCTTGAAAATCTGGGAAAGGGTCAAATAGAAGGCTGTTATAAAACCTTCCTGGAAGTGAATTTTCTTTATCTGTTGTTTTCTCTAATGTTATCCCAATGTTTTTCTCTTGACACCTAGGGAAATCACAAGGAAGCATCTAAACTTTTCAAGTGGCAGCTAGGTAGTGCAGTGGATAGAGGACTGGGCCTAGAGTCAGGAATTTATGGTCTCCGACATTTACAACTGTTTGTCCCTGGGCAAGTCCCTTAAACCTGCTTGCTTCAGTTCCCTCATCACAAAATGAGCTCTAGAAGGAAATGGCAAACCATCTCAATATGTGTTCTTAGAAAACCCTAAGTGGTATAATGAAGAGTTGATAATCACTGAACAACAACAACAATTTTCAAAAACCATCTTTTGCAGAATAGTATAGGATGACAGATTTAGAGGACTCAGTGCAAATCCCTCATTTGATTAAATAAAGGTCCAGAGCATGCAAATGACTTACTCATGATCACACAAGTCAAACTGGTCAACAAAACTGGTGTTTGAATCCAGGTTCCTTGACCCAGGATCCTATTTTCTTCTCACCATGTTATACTATAGCATTTTTCTAGAATGGAAATTCGAGGTAATCTTGAAAAAAAAAAAAAAAAAAAAAAAAAAAAAAGAATCAGGTTTTCCTCGCTCAACTTGATTCTTTGATTTGCCTTCCTTGGAATGATGCCCTACCCCACCTCCCAATTTAACAACTTGAGACTGTGATTTGAAATGAAAACTTCAAGAAAACTCTCTACTTGAAGTCAAGTTAGCTACAAGAAAGAGCAGGGATCCATTCAGGTCTTCTGAGTCTCTAGGAGGGAAAAAACATAGGAATTAAAAAAAAAAAGTGTCAGTCAAGGGCATTATATCTCAGAACTGTTTGTTATTTCTATCTTTCTTCCCTTAATTTTTCTTTTCCTTCCTTTTTTTCCTTTCATTGTATTTCTTTCTTCCTTCCCTCCTTCCTACTTTCATTATTTCTTTTTTTCTTTTTCTTTTTATCTTTCTTAATTTCTTTTGTTCTCTTCCTTCTTTCATTCCTTCTGAGCTTTCTTTCTTCTCCTTTACTTCTTGCTTTATTGTACATTTGTTTTTTTTCCATTCTTTTTTTGCCTTTTTTCTTCTACTTTTCTTCCTTCCATCCTTTCTTTTTTCTTTCTTCTATTTTTCTTTCCTTTCTTCCTTACTTTTTTCTTTTCTTTCTTTCTTCTACCTTTTTTCTTCCTTCCTTTTAATTTTTTCTTTCTTTCTTTCTTCTATCTTTTCTTTCTTCCTTACATATTTTTGTTTTCTGAGTGACTTGCCTAGGGTCACACAGCTAGAAAGTGTTAAGTGTCTGAGACCAGATTTGAAATCAGGTCCTCTGACTTCAAGGTTGGTTCTCTATCCACTGTACCACCTAGCTCCCCTTCTCCCCTTTCTTTAAGACTAGATCTCCCCATTTCCTACTACTCATTGACACAGAAGTTTTGATATGCTCCAATGCCAACCCTTTGCCCCTCCTTAGGTACCCATTAATCCCGCATTCTTGAGGACTCACCTTATTATTATCAGATTTATTGCAGAAACATGGTTAGTCTAGTACCCTGCAAATCAAAATTCCTAAGCAAAATCAGTTCACCAGTCTAAACCTTCACAGTAGCAGGGGTAAGAAACATGTCACGATGCCCAATAACAGAATTTTTCGGAGCTAGAAGGGACTTCACTGGGGTTTAATTTACCATAACCTCAACAAACGATCATATCTAGTTTTCTAAAACACTTCCTGCAAGGGGAAATCCATCACCTCTAGGCAATCTACTTCGCATTAAGTTACCTCTAATTGGTAGGAAGCTTTTCCTCACATTAAGCCTGTTTGCTCTTTTGAAATGTCTACCTGATCTTCTTAGTTCTTCCTTTTAGAGCCAAGCAGAAAGTGTGATGTTTTTTCTAGGGAACAGACCATGAAATACCTGAACATAATATTTCCCCATCATTCCCTATCCCTTTTCTCAGGCTTCTCTTCTGCAATCTAATTTCCCAATCCTCCTATTATATATTTTTATACCCTTCATCATTTGGTTCACCATTCTGATCTCCTCTGGGACCCCCTCCAACTCACTGATGTCCTTTCTATAGTAGGATTTCCAGAAGTGAACACTATAGTTCATATGCTGTCTGGTCAGACTGGGAATAACAGCACAGCCACCTTCTAATAATAATATCTACATAATGTGAAGAAGTAGCAGAGAATAATGAACAAAGAATTAAGATTAAGATTAAGAACTGGATTGAAAAGATTGATAATTGCTGTCTCTCACTAGTTGCATGATCATGGCAAATCTGAACCTCTTATTGAAGATGCAAATAATGGCACCTATGGTATTCACCTCCACTGAGATATTATGATAATCAATTGTGAACACATCTGCAAATGTTTTAGACTGTTAGGCTATCTATTCCTATTGGTTAATGACTCTCCTACAAATTCTCAATATTTGGGTATGCTCAGTTGAAGAAGCACTGGGTTTGGAATCAGAAACCTGGGTTTAAATCCCATGGTTGCTGTTACTATTATACTACTACTACCACCACCGCTGCTGCTGCTGCACTATTGCTACTACTACTACTATTGCTACTGTTACTACTAATACTATTATTGTACTAGTAATAGTAGTAGTCATAGTAGTAGTATTACCACAGCTACCATTGCTGCTACAACTATCACCACTATAGCTACTACCAGTATTACTACTACAACTACTATTGCCACTGCTATTACTACTATTGCTAGTACCACAAATAGTATTACTACTGCTATAATACTACTAATGGTAGTATTACTACCACTGCAATTACTGCTATTACTGCCACTATTACTACTTCTATTACTACTACAACTATTACTACTATCACCACTGCTGCTACTGCTACTCTTACTATCATTACTACCTTGCTGCTAATAGTAGTACTACTAGTATTTTTATCATTATTTGTAACATGCCCTCCTGGCAGTTACAATTACTAGTCTGCCCTAGGCCCAACAGAGTACCTTTCACCACTGACATTTGCAGTGTGAACTCTACCCAGCTCGCCTCCTCTGAGGCCTTCAAAGGTCTCTGGCCATGATTTCTTGAATCTATAGTTTAATAACCAGTAGCGCACTCAAGAACAGCCACGTGTAAACTTAAAAGCCTTTATTATACCTATTCACATAATGCCCTGACTTATTGCCTGACTTGTCAGTTCCCTAGTGAACACCTGGTCAGAAGACCCACGTATTCACTACCAAACTCCTTACCTCTTGGCTATCCATCCACTTGGCTCAGCTACCCCAGGTTAGGGAGCCAGATTAAAGAGCGCCAGGTTAAAGAGAGCGACTGCTGTCTGCAGTGGGCTTATAAAGGGCCTGTGAGTTCACACACACAGCCAATCAGCAAGAGAGTCATCACCTATTGCGAAGCTATCTCAATGTGACCAAGATCCCACCCAGAGGGCAGTCCTAATATCCACAGAGATTACTTCCTGGGGCACTCAATCTCCCGTTGTGCTGTGCCTGCCCATTTAAAGGGCCCTTACAATTCCCTTCTCTTGTTTTGCAGGAACCTCATCCTTACAACTATTGCTACTACTGCTACTGTTGCTGTTATTGCTGCTATTAGTACTACAATTATATTATGTATGGTTATATTTCATTACAATGTTATTTTATAAGTGATTATATAATTATATTAATTAATATAAATTTATTAAGAACCTACCACATGCCAGATACTTTACTAATAATATATTGTAATGCTGGAGAAACTGAAGCAAGATCGAGATTAGAGAGTTTTAAATATTTTATTTGGATTTCTGAGGAGAGATTTTCTGGGACCAAAGGATCCATTTTGGTCCCAATGATGATGTCTCAAAGCATTCAGCATCAGCATTGAATGTGAGATTCCAGTGAATTATATATGTGGCTCCAAGATTGGGGAGACAAAGGCAGGGGGTGGAGTCAGAACACCGAGAAAGGGAATTTCTAGGGATGGACCATCAATCTGATGTGGGTTGTGGTCCCTTTAAGAAAATAGTCCTTTCAGAATGATTTATTCCTTTCTGATTCCCCACCCCCACCAAGCAAATTCTAGCCCTCACTGAAACCCAGGGAGGGGCCAACTTGGGACCCCTTAGGTAAATGTATCCTTATAAAAGAACCAAGCTGGAGTCTTCTCTTTGCAGAGGGTTGAAACATGCCAGCACTACAACTGACACCAAGGACTCTCTGACCACTGGAATCCTATTTTCGGTGCCCTTTTATCTCTACTTTCATCTTTTACTAACTAGACTTTAACCTTACTTCCAAACCCCATAATAAACCTATTTTATCAATATAGGTTTTCAGGCCTGTAAATTCCTTTACAGAGGACTCTTGCGCCACTACTAGACCTCATTTAACTCTGTATCCTTGCGTTGAATCCAAAGGGGTTGCAGGGGATCTCTATTTGACTCCCTGTACCCTGAACCTGCCACTAGACCTCAAGTAAACCCTAATTTCATTTAGGTACCCCAATTCTAAACCCCATCAAATCCAGTTCTGACCTACTTATGGGGATAGGACCATAAATTTGGACAAACTGGGAGCAAAGGGAGTAGTCAGTTAGAGACATGAAGTCTGGAAGTAAGAGATAGAGGAATCTCTATTAGGTTTCTGAAGTAGGACTTCTGGAATTTTATCTTTTGGAATGCCAGACTAGCCAAATCTCTATAGCCCTAATTATCCCAGTCCTAATGATCAGGAAGGGGGGTTGCAACCAAGGAGATTGAGGCAGAACAATTCAAGGAACTGAAGCAGGACAATTTTGGGAAACCTGAGCAGGACAATTTAGGGAAACTGAGTTAGGACAATTTAGGGAAACTGAAGCAGAACAATAAAAGGAAACTGTAGCACAACATTATAAGTATTTATATAATACTTTGAGGTTTACAAAAACTCTATAAATATTATCTTATTTCTAGACATGTGACTTAGATATGTGGCCATTTTTATCTCTCTGGGGCTTAATTTTCACATTTATAAAATGAAGTTGTAGAATTAAACCAGTGTTTTTTTTTTTTGTTTGTTTTGTTTTTTGTTTGTTTGTTTGTTTGTTTTTTAACTTGGAATCTATGGACCTCCAAAGGATGGGGGGGGATTACATCTTTATTTTTATTCACTTCTAACTGATTTCACATTTCCTTCAATTATGCATTTTAAAAAGACAATATGCCAAGAAGCAATTCTTCAGCTTTCCTAATACCAAAGAAGCTGATAATATAAAAAAAGTTGAGTTCCCCTGGACTATAAGACCATTTAGTTATCTTTTAGCTTTACCTAAGATGTGAGTTCAGATCTCAACTCTTATACTAACAACTTGTGACTCTGGGCAAATTATGTAACCTCCCTGGAGCCTCAGTCTTACATATTAAATGAAGGACTTGGACTCTGGGGATTTTTTCAACTCTAAATGTATGTTCTTTACCTCTCTGAGCCACAGTTTCCCCACCTATAAAATGAAGGGATTGGGTAAAAGAGACTTTGCAATGGCCCCAGGATCTAGAGTTAGGACCTGATGTACCATCTGTAGCCAGTTATTCTGGACACTTTTGATGGTATTTGAGATCTACAGACTTTTTGCCTGGTAAGTTCCCTTCTTGATGAAAAAAAAAATTATGGAGACATACTTTAGCAGCAACCCCTGCCTTCAGTCACTACTGGCTTCAATCATTTTGGTATTCTTAGGAGATTTTCTAAAGGATGTCTGGAAGAAGTATGTATGGAAAGGAGGTGGGAACCACATTATTTTCGGATTGCAATTTTGGCCCTTTTCAAGTTAACTCATCTTTGAGAAGCTAGTCTCAAATTGGAAGGATTTTATAGGGCTGGGTCAAGGCAGGGGTCAGGGTAACAGAAGGTTGGGATGTCATCTTCTGATCTTTTCACTGCTTGGCCTCCTGAGGATTTATTTCACCCCTGCTCTGATGGCAGTTTTGTTCTCATCTTCTGAAACATCCAAAAGAATGAGCTGGCCCCTTTACCCCCTGTGATATCCTCTTCCTCTTGGATACAACCTGCTGCTTCTGAAACTCTTTAAACTCGGCTCTTGAATTTTATGTCCTTCAAAAGTGGATTTTCAGGGAACATGTGGAGGGGAAATGCTTCCGGGAGGTCACTGGGGATTTGGCTATGTAACTTAATAGGGATCCTAGCTCTCTGGTTTTATATCTCTACATCCCATTGTCCACTCCTCAAAGCCAAAGAGCAAAAGGCCTCAACTAGACCTGCTTCAGCCCTCTGGGGCCAAGCAGAAGAAAGCTCATCTCACCTCACTAAGACAGCCACTTCAAATACTTGAATGTAACCATCATGTCTTTTTATCATGGCTAACTCTTCTCAAGTAATTATCTTTTCTATAATAGGCAGGATTAAAAACAATTGTTCCTACATTATCTCATCTCATGCTTCCAAAAAACCCTTTAGAAGGAGTGTCCTAGATAATTTTTTTTTTCTTTTTTTGGTCTGATACTGTAAGTTCATCTATATATGAAACTCTTGATAGAGAAATTCTCAGGGTAGAAATTCCCTGAACCAAAGCAGGTAAGCAACTCATTTAATTGGGTTAAATCCAGCAACGTCTTATCATCTGCTATGTCAGGCCCTAGGCTAGGTGCTAGGAACACCAAAAGCAAAGTTTTTATTCTCAGAATTCTTTGGGCACTTTTCTCTGACTGTCTCTCATGCCTGGACAGCTCTCTCTCCTCCACTCCAATTATTGACCTCTCTGGACTCTTTCAAGTCCCTATTTAAACTCTACTTCCTATAGGAAGCCTTCCTCAACCCTCTTAATTCTAGGTCCTTCCTCTGCTAATTATTTCCAATTTAACCTGTATAAAGATAATTCATAGATATTAGCTCACTTGATGTTCTTCCATTAGATTTTAAGCTCCTTGAAGACAGGATCGTCTTTATCTCTTTCTACATCTCAAATGCTTAGACAATACCTGATAAATAGGCATTTTAAAAATGTTTATTAACTAACTGATAGACAGATATGTCCTTGGAGAGGTAACAGAGTAGTAGGAGTAGTTGTTGGGGTGATGGACAAGAATACCAAATGTAAGGTCAGCAAGAACTGAGTTCAAATCTAGCCTCAAATACTATTCAACTATGTGACCCTGGTCAAGTCACAACATGTACTTCCTTCAGTTTCTTTACTTCCCAAATGGGATAAATAATAGTACCTATCTCCCAGAGTTATTGTGAAGATCAAATGAGACAATATTTAATACACAGTTTGCACAGTGCCCAGAACATAATATGTGCTTAACAAATGCTTATTCCCTCCTTCCCCATAGCAAAAAAAAAAAAAAAAAAAAAAAAAAAAGTATTGCATCTTGTATCAAAGGAACTAGGTTTAAATCTTAGCTTTATTTCTTACTGTAAAACAGTAATTATTTGCCTGCTCTGGACCTTAATTTTCTTAACTATAAAATAAGGACATAAAACTAAATCATCACTGAGATCCCTTTGGGGGTTTTCAATTGTTTTAATCTCTCTATGACCTCATCTGAGATTTTCTTGGTAAAGAAACTGGAGTGGTTTGCCATTTCCTTTAATAGTTCATTTTACAGATGAGGAAACTGAGGCAAACAGGGTAAAATCACTTGCCCAGGGTCACACAGCTTGGAAATGTCTGAGATTGGATTGGAACTCAGATCTTATTGACTCTAGGCCTGGCATGCTATATCAATTTTGGCACATTACTTATGATACTGATGGGGGTTGAAGTCCCTTTAAGATTATCCAGTCCCAGCCTCCCCCTATCAGCTCAGGTTCCCCTAGCCCTCACCTGATCTAAGCTAACTGAAAAGCCCGCCAGAACTTGGTACCGCTCACAATCTTTTGGGTATAAAAGAGGTGAGCTGGAACTCCCTCATTATAGGAGCCCTCCCAGCCAACACATGGTATCGTTGCATCCATGTAGGGGTTCCTGTCCACCCAGCGGCCACCTTTGGCCCTGGCATCTTTCTAACTTCACTTTACTTCCAAATTCCTACAATAAACCTTTTATTTATCAGTCTAGGTTTTCAGGCCTGTAAATTCATTTTACAGGGGACACTGCACCTCATGGGATTATCTTATTATCTATGCTATGAGAAATGGGATTCCCCCTTTCCTTTCCCTCATTAATACTAGTTTCTGAATGGAAATAAATTATTCTCTCTCTCTTTCTGTCTTTGTGTCTCTCATTCTTATCTCTGTCTCTGTCTCTTTCATCTTTTTGTTTCTCTGTGTGTGTCACTCTCAGTTTGTCTGTCTCCCTCTCTCTCCCTTTGCCTTGTCTTTTTCCTCTCCCTCTCTCTTTCTCTCTCTTTCTTCCTCTTCTCCTCTGTCTCTCCTTTTCCCCTCTCTCCCCCTCCTCTTTCTCTCTTCCTTCTTTTCATTCTTTCTTCTTCTTCTTTCATTTCCTCTCCCCTCCTTTTCCTTCTTTTTTGCTTCCTCTTCTCTCCCTTTCCTTTCACTCCTATACTTTTCTCTCCTCTTTCTCTCTCTCCTCTCCTTCAAGTATGTGTGTATGAACATCAAACTTCCCTTCATATTATAATTGAATCCTCCCCTAGGAAATGTGCCTGCATGTGTGTTTGTGTATGTTAACAATAGAACATTAATCTCTAACCTATAGACAAGTTGCCCAACCTGTAAATGCAAAAATCTGAGACAAAGTTACTTGCCCTAACTGACAGATAACCTGGGGACACTGTGCCTTAAAACCAAAACTTACACCCAGGATTTTTCTGATTCCCAAACTACTCCTCTGCATTAAGCTTTTATTTACCAGGTTTTATTATCCATATTTTGCTGCTAAGGAAACTGAAAGCATGACTTATATAGGTCTTATATAGCCAAACAACTAGTAGGTCAAAAGAGAGCTTCCAACTCTCAAATACAGGGCCCTTTCCATTGGCCACGCTGCCTCTCATGATTAATGATTAAAGTTGTACTCATACATCTAGAACTAGATGGGATTAGACAGGACACTGGGGCTGTTCCACCCTCCTCATTTTACAAATAAAGTAATTCTTAAAGGTGACTTGACCTACCCAGAGTCACATTCATGGGAAATAGAGAAAGAATTAGGGTTAGCACCCAGGGCTTCCCATTTCGAGGTCAGTGTTATTTCGATTGTGCTTCCTCATAAGATTGATTCTAAAATTTTGCTTCTACTTTGGAATACCCTTTAACAAAGCCCCTGCTGTTGATGTTCAAAAAGAAATTTACTGTTACTCTGATCATCTCTTCCAAATGGATGTCACATTTTCCACTTAGTACATGCCCTGGCCGTTCAGGAAATTATTTCAGGTAATGTCGTCTAATGAACCTTATGATATAATTAAACTGCAGTAACCTCTCTCCCCACCCAATCTTCCCCACTGTGAGTTAATGCCAATTTAAAGCTTAAATCAGTCAGGAGAGACTGATAATGAAACACCTCTGGAATAAAACCGAATATGAACTACTTTTTTATGATTTCCCCCATCAATCCCCCAAGATAAATCCCTCTCAAACCACCAGGCACCTGAGTAGACACATGAGCTCCACCTCCCTCAATGATCACTTGCCTGGGTCACTGGTATTACACTCAGATCACTGAGGTAGGTATTTATTGGATTACTTTATAGCTCTTACTATTTTCTCTCCATCTGAAACAAAAGCTAATACCCATGCCTCAGACAAAGTTAAACTAGATTAGATTGCTGAGTTGGAAACCATTAGAAATTACATTCCCCAAAGAATTAGTACCTTTTGATGAAACTTAGAGTCATGAATATTTGCAGAATCTTTTTAGCATTTTGGTTTTTTTCTTCAATGTGCTAAATTTGGCTCATCTGCAAGGGATTCTGGATCTACTCTTAAATTCCATAAAGGACAGAGTGCTAGATGAAAACTCAAGGTAAATAATGTACTGTTTTTTAAAGACTCATTACAAAGGCACAGTGCAGAGAGGGGACCTTAGAGTCAGCTAATCATGAATTTGGATCTTATCTTAGACATTTTATCAATGCAGTCCTGAGCAAGTCACTTAAACTCTGCATTTCAGTTTCCTCATCTGTAAAATGAGGTGATAATAGCACCTTTTGTTTAAAAATCAAATAAGATAGTATAGAAAGTAATGACTTGGTAGAGTGAAAAAATATGGAAAGACTTGAATTTATGAAAGAAAATATTATCCACTTTCAGAAAAACAAAGGACAAATGAGCATAATAAAGTCTTAAATAGGTACACCTGGCATAGTTGTATATGTCTATATGTCTATATGGTTATATGTGTTTGTGTGTGTGTATATATATATACACACACACAAACACATATAACCATATAGACATATAGACATATATATATATAATAAAGGTGTGCATGTATACCTATATGTGTATAAGTAGATCTATACATACATATATATATATACATACATAAATATATAAATACATAAATCTTGATAGATAAATAAGATATTCATGCTTAATTGTAACCTTCTTGTTGGAGGGCAGAAGTAAAGGAGAATTAAAGAATAAAGTAAAAAGTACACAGCAGACAACAAAAGAAAATCTATAAGGAAGCAAAGAAAAGATGACCAACTCTGAAGGTAATGTGTAGTATTTATTATATAGGCTTTCTAGAATGTATTGCTTTATATTTTGAATTCTCTTTTATTTTCTGATATGCATTTGGATTTTTTTCTTTTATACTTTGCATTTAAGATTAAAATAAATAAATTTAATTTTTAAAATGGTGGGAGCAACTAGATGGTGCTGTGGTTAGAACACCAGACCTAGAATTAGGAGGAGCTGAGTTCAAATTCAACTTTAGACACTTGACAAGTTACTATTATAAATTATGGTAAATGAAAGTAATGGAACCTTATTGTTCTATTAAAAAATGATAAAATGATTTTAGAAAGACCTGGAAAGATTTACACGAAGTGATATGGAGGGAAACAAGTAGAACCAGTACAGATCAATCACAAAATTGTGCCATGAACAACTATGAAAGATTTGCTTTTTCTCAGTAGTTCAGCAATCCAAAACAATGCCAAAAAACTGGATAGAAAATGCCATTTGCATCAGAGAGAAAATTATAGAGAATGAAAATAAATCAACACATGCTATGTCCACCTTTTTTCTTTTTCTTCTTTTTTTTTTTTCTTTCATGGTTTTTCTCTTTTGCTTTGATTTTTGTCTCCCAACATAATTCATAAAGAATGCATATTGCAAAATTAATGGACATGTATAACTAGAAAAATAAAGGAAAACAAACAAAGACAGTGAAAGAAAAAAAAAATTTGCCATCTTACATTGGCATAATTCCTGATGTCCCCAAACAATTACAATAATAACATCACTGATCATAGATCACTATAACAGATGTTATAATCATCACCATCATTATAATAAGTTAAATATGTCACAAGAATTACTAAAATGTAACACAGAAATATGATATAAGCATATGGTCTTGGAAAAATGGGGCCAATAGACTTGCTTTAGACAAGATTGTCACAAAGCTTCAATTTGTAGAAACAAAAACAAAAACAACAAAAACAGAAATATTTGCAAAGTACAATAAAATGAAGAGTCCCTGCATAAAGCAATCTACATATAAGATAAATAAGAAATCATTAACAAAGAAAAAAACATTAGAATTAAGAGAGATTGAGAAAGGCTTTCTTTAGATGTTTAATAAATATTTGTTGAGTTAAATTGTTTTCATGTTTTCCATGATAACTTTGAACTACTACCAAAATTATTGTTAATCAGCAGATCCCAAATCCTTAGCCATTTTCAATTTGTAGAAGGAAGTAAAAAGCTAGTGTTATCACCAATTGCTTTACTTATTCTAACACCATTAGATCTAATTAGTGACATTAACTCTAACTTTAAAGGATCCTTCATGGGCTCTAATCACTTATTGAAATCAACAAATAAATCAATAAATCAACAAATGAATAAGAATTGTTTTAAAAATTATTATTTCAAAAGTCTGATGGATCCTACCAATGTGATACTTTCTACAAAAAAAATTGGGGTATTCCTTATGTGGGGATCACAACCTGTCCACATCTACTCATCCCATGGGATTCCCATTCATGTCTGGTATTAGGAGTCTTCTGAATGTGGCAGGGCAAAAACTCTCATGTAGCTCTGAATCCCAAGTCCCATCATGACATGGAGGCTATTCCAGCAGCCAAAACCTATGCTAAGTTCTGCAATTCTGGAATTGTATCAAAGTAAGGAATCATGATGGACCATCCATCCTTCACTAGTCATTCATATATAGATTGATGCTTGACACATGGTAAATACTTAATAAATGATAGATAGCTTCTTGATTTGGTAGACTGAATGACTATATATATATATATATATATATATATATATATATATATATATAAAAGTGGGCATACCATGTATTGATTTATTCTCTATAGTTCTCTCTCTGGAAGCAGATGACATTTTCTATCCAGTTTTTTCGGATTGCTTTGGATCACTGAACTGCTGAGAAGAAACAAATCTTTCATAGTTGATCATTGCACAACTGCAAAATTGTGCTGGTGCTACTGGTTCTACTTGTTTCCCTTAGCATCAGTTCATGCAAATCTTTCCAGGCCTTTCTAAAATCATTTTATCATTTTTATAGAACAATAAAGTTCCATTACTTTCATTTACCATAATTTATATAAAAATATAAATAGTCCCTGTCCTAAGGAACTTACATGTTAATAGGGTGACATCACATAAATAAATATGTATAATCAAGATATGGTGAGAGGAAATAGAAGTTAATCTCAAATGGGAGGAACTAGCAGCTAGGGAATTAAAAAATGTAGAAAAATAGGATTTGGGCTAGGTCTATTTTTTGTTTGCTTTCATATTTTAATTATGTCAAAAATAGTTTTTAACAATCATTTAAAATTTTGAGTTCCAGATTTTCTTTTCTCTTGCCTCCCTTCCCCGAGGATTGAGAAGAAAAGCAATTTGATAAAGTTTATACATGTGCAATCATGCAAAATATAATTCTATGTTAGTCATGATGTGTGTGTGTGGGAGACCAAAACATTTAAAAACAAGGTAAAATTAGCATGCTTTGATCTGTACTCAGACTCCATCAGTTCTTTCTCTGGAGGTGGGCAGCATTTATCATCATGAGTCATTCAGAATTGTTTTGGATCATTGTATTGCTGAAAAGAGATAAATCTTTCACAGTTTATAATCATACAGTACTGCTGTTACCATGTACGATGTTTTCCTGGTTCTGCTCACTTCACTTTACATCAGTTCATGTAAGTCTTTCAGGTTTTTCTGAAAGTGTTCTGGCTCAACACTTTCTACAGAAAAATAGTATTCCATTATAATCATATACCACAAGTTGTTCAGTCATTCCCCAATTGATGGGCATTCCCTTGGTTTACAATTTTTGTCACAACAAAAAGGGCTGTTGAACTGAGTCTTTTGGGAAGCCAGCCTGATTAATTTTGATGAGATTTATTACTAGGCTGACTTTGGAGAAAAGATTCTTTTTTACTTTGGGGGTAGCATGGAGGGAAGACACATACCAATTGGTCAAGATCATTATCTAGGTCATTGAGAGGCAGTAACCTATATCAGTAAAGGAAGATTCCCACAGATCATTGAAGTATTGGTATATAAAAGTAAAAAGCACAAAAATGAAAGCACAAGGGACTCAGACTGTGCATTTGGAGACTCCATTTAGCTAAGTACAGAAAAAAAGCTCATCACCAGCAAGTTGGCTACTAGGAAAGCATTTCTTTACCATGGCAACCATTGAAACAAAGACAAACTTTAAAAAAAACAAAAAACTCAGAACCCATTATTTTGTTGAATAGTCAGCATTTCAGAGAGTGTGTGGGGAGGTGCTATGTGCTGGAAGACCACCTTTGGTATTTGGGGAAAGATGAGTTAACATGATGAAAAGCAAATTCAGCAGTGACCTGGAATGGATGGCCCTCACTCCCTCCTACACATGCAGATGTTTGAATGCCAGCAGGCAGCAGGAAAAAGGACCACGTGGGAAGCATGTCCTCATCAGCAGCAGTTGAGAGAGATGAAAAGTACTGAGATAAACACCTGGGGGAGGCTGCCAGATTCCAATCAGCGTTCTCCGACAGTCAGTCCAGCTGCAGCTAAGGAGACACTGCCTCTGATTTACTATTCAGGGGGCACTCTGGAAGACAGGCGACAGGATCGATGGAGAATATAACCCCAAAATAGAAAAGATTATTAGAATGAGCCATGATTTGAAGTCTACAGTGTGTTATCTTTTCAGGGAACTTTAGAAATGATTCATTCCCTAGGAGAATAAAACCTTACAAGGAACCAAAGGCAGGATAAACTGAACCGAAAAAAAGAGATTTCTGGTGTAATAGGTAAATAGATATAGAGGCAGAGGACAGGGCTTTGTTACTTGATATTTATGTCATCTTGGACTAATCGTTTAATCTCTCCAAGTCTCAGTTTCCCAAAATTATGTATCTCAGAATTCAAAGGAAGATCAAGTGACCATTAATCCCAACCTGAACTTTATAGAGAACCTTCTTTCTAATATATTAGACAATGTCAGCCAGTCTTTCCTTGAAGTCGTCCAAAAGATGGAGCCCATTATATTATGAGGCCGCCCATTCCATTTCATAATTGCTAGAATATTGTTCTTTTTACCAAATTTTCATCTGAAGTGATGGGCTTGGAATATATGACTTCTAAGATCTTTTCCAAAAGGAATCTATAATTCTATGGTTTATTAAAATTGGATATAACTCAATCAATCAACAAGTATTTATTGAGGACTTAAGTGTCAAGTATTCTACTAGGCACTGCAAATAGAAAGACAAAAATAGAAATAATTTCTGCCTCAAATTGAAAAAAAATACACAAAAGTTAATATTGAAAAACATCCCCTCTGTATCTTGTTAAATATGAATTCTAAGGGAATGATTGAGAAAATATTGCATTGTAAACAGATGGCTGATACATCCTTTGGTAATGTAGAAGAGTCCAAAGGTCAAGAATATCTATTTCCCACAAATCCCTGAATCCTTCCCTTGGGATTAACCAAGAAAGATATTTTAAATTGTAAAGGCACCAGGCTACACAAATAGAAACTGAGAGAATAATTTGATACAAATTATATTGAGTTTTGGAAATGATCAGAATCTTCTTTTTCTTTGTGCCAGAGAACTTGTAGAAAATTAGGACAAAGTATTCTTACAAAGTGAAAGACCACCAGATCCCAAAGAGCAAAACCTGCCTCTGGATCCCAAAGAAAGAAAATGAACAAGCTCCAAGCTTGGAGCTCTGATGTAAAAGAGTAATGGTGGGGGGGAGGAAAAACAGAGACAGAGACAGAGAATTACAATTATAAATGGGCTTTTGGTTTTGGGTTTGGGTTTGGGTTTTTATCCAAGAAATAAAAACAATTTTACTTATAGCCAGATAGCTCTTGGCTCCTGGAAGAGAGCCTGGAAAAGTGTACTTTCACAAATATACTCAAGTTAGTTGAGCTCTTCATAGATTAAAAGCCTCTTAATCATGTCTACCCAAAAAGTTTCTCTTTTCCTATATAGCTCTGGCAATAAGAATCCATTGTACAAGTCCATTATTTGCCGCTGGAACTAAGAAGATAATCATCTCAGTTTGATAGAGTTAGATGCAATGATAGATGGAGCTTCAAAGGGTTGACAGAACAATTTTGTTCAGATAGGCATCTCAGAGTTCAAATGTTTAACTGAATCTCAAGACCTTTGAAGACTCTCTTCTGCCCATCATTTTGTCAGGGAACACTTTTGTTGCTTTATGGTGCTATTATAGTAATATATTACTGTCTTCAAGGATGCAAGTCAGTTACTAGGAAATGGGGAAAAGCAAGGGGCTAAAATAAAGAACTTTTTTTTTTCCTCAAAAGGGCTTATAAATAAGAAAAATGAGAGCATGAGATCATGGGTTTATAGAATAGCATAGAATATAGAACTTGTTAAGTAGGAAACATGCTAGATTTGTAATCAGAGGACCTGGGTTCAAATCCTAGCTTCATAAACTTTGCAACTTTAATCAAGTCACCTTCCTCTCTTTGGATCTCAATTTTCTGATCTGGAAAATTAAGGAATGAAGCTTCTTAAACTTGTAGGTCATAATGTTGGGTAATTTAATGTAATAATTGTGAAAATTTTTGCAACAATAAAAGGTTTCTGAATATTCTGCATCATGCAGTATCAAATATTTTGCCAAGATATCTCATGATGCTTGCTAACTAGGGGGAAGAGGAGGAGAAGGAGGAGGAGAGAGAAAAATTTGGAACACAAGCAATAGCAAACCTTCTTTGTATGTATTTGGAAAAATAAAGTAACTATTTAAAAGAAAAAAATTTTCATCAACAACAAAAAAGAAAAAGTCCAGTCCAAAAAAAGATTTAATTCTTTTATATAAATAAATAAGCATACCCATCTCAGTAAGGAAGTTTGCATTCACCTATGGTAAAAAAAAAAATATATGAATCTCAAAGAATTGTTTTAAATAAATTTCATTATGATTTATTATCAGCGAATGTTTGGTTTGTATACCTATTTCATATACATATATATTTGGGGTCACATAAAATTTTTCAGACAAAAAGGAGTCACAAGTGGAAAAAGTCTAAGAAACCCTAGACAAGATTGTTCTAGTTTTGGGTTAATGAACCTATGAACCTATGGATTCATTAGTGTCAAGACAAGGATTTTAAAACTTCCTCATATGTATGACCCTAGAAAAGTTATGTAAGTAATCCAACTCTAAGTTTGATCATCTGTAAAAAAATGTGGATAATAATAGTACTTATTTCACAGAGTTATTTTATAATGAAAATATGTTTTATATATGTTAAGTTTATATATATATATATATGTAGGTATGTAAATATGTATGTGTATATACATATATGTACATATTTATTTGTAATTTGCAAGTGCTATGAAAATGACAGTCATTACTATCAAAACATGCTTTCTATGAAAACCTTGTCCTCAAGATGCTCCATTGGAATCTTTTCCCTCCTTCTGATACTGAAATGAGGGACTGCAGGTGGAGACTCATATGTGCTGTCAGAGTGGCTCACCATGCTAGTTAACTCTACTTATCTATCTGTTAGAAGAGAGGACTCATTTGTTGTAAGAAAATAGAAAATAATCCATGCATGTATCTGGTAAATAAAAACTATTAAAAAAAGAAAATTGAAAATATCAAAAATTATCTCTAACATAAATACAGAAGACATCAATAAAAATGACTTAAAAAAATTAAAAGACCCCATCAATCCCAGTCCCAAAAAAGTAGCCAGGGAAATCTGTTCACAGAAAGCCATCGAAGCAAAACATCACTAATTCTACCCAAATTCATTCACTGAGATGGGTGTAGAGAAGCTATATTCTAGAGCATCATAATTTGATGATAAGCCCTATGGTGACATAGAAAGAGAGCTGGTTTGGGAAGCATATAATCCAGATCCTAAACTTGGCTCTTTAATTTATCAGCTCTGTGACTCTGGCTAAACCCATTTCTCTCTCTGATTCTATTTCATCATTTGTAAAATTTCTATTTTCAAATTTGCTCAATCCCCAATGCAATTTTTTGGGCCCAGTGCTCTTTAACACTTTTATCAATTATTTGGATAAAGGCCTGGATCAACAAATTTAACAGTGACCACTAACCTAGAAGGGAGCACTAAATTAATCCAATAGATAACAAGAGTTAAAAGATAAAATTATCTTGATAGATGATGGAGCTTTGAATTGACTCTAAGGAGATGAAATTCAGTAGGGATAAGTATAACAATTTTGCACTTGACTGCAAAAAAATTCAACTCTGCAAATATATCAATAGATAGCAATTGTTTTGGCTAAGATCTTGGGGGGCGGGAAGCACTGTTGCTAGTGAACTGCAACCTCAGTATTGATCAGTAGTACGATGTAGATGTCCAAAAAGCTACTGCAATCTTGGCTTTCATTAGGAAGGGACTAAGTCCCAGGAATCAGTGGGTAATAGTCTCATTTTACTCTGTCCTATCAGATCACAGCTGAAGTAGTGTTGTGTTCTCTCCTGGGTACTGGAGAGTAATTAATAAACTTGAAGGGTGGAAAGGGCATGAAGTGGGAAGAAGAGGACAACTCTTATGGCAAAGTGCCTTGAAAGGTTTATTTTTTGTAATTTTATTTTTATTTTATCTTTCATTGTTTCTTTCATTGTTCTAAATGATCTAAATTCAGTATGTAAATCATATAAGAAAATGTCTGAAGGAGGGTAATAAGGCTAGTAAAAGAACTTGAGTATATATGTCATAGGAGAACTGAATGCCAGCTAGTCAGTCAATCAACAGACATATTAAGCTTTTATTGGTCATTCTTGTGCTTTAGGAAAATCAATATGGTAGTTGAGTGGAGGATGAACTAGATGGAGAAGATACTGGATTCCAAGACCCACCAGACAGCTCTATAATTGCACATATGAGGCATGATGAGAGCTTCCACGATAGTGGCCATGTCAAAGGAGAATAAGGACATTTTATAAGAAAAATTCTAAAGAAAGAGATGACAAGGATAGGGTATCACTAAAGAGTCACAGATCACAATGAGGATTTGTGCTTGGGTCATTGGGAAGAAAGTATGTGGAAACTTTATTGCAACCAATTTTTATGAAGCTCAGATGAGATGGTGAACGTGAGAACTCTTTATAAACCCTAAAGTTTCAAAGCACCCAGAGTTTGATAAGGATGAGAATGGTGATGTTCAAGCTGATAATAATAAGATTTTTCTGCTCTCAATCCTCCCAATAAAGCCACACTTCTTCATTTTTAATGCACAGGACCTAGGAGCTACCATTTTGAAAATTAGCTTTCCATAATGGCCACCATCATTAAGGCTCATTTTGAAAAAAAATATTATAGCAACAACAGTCTTTCACTTTTTATGCTTCTGAATTATATTTCTTTTTATAATGTTTTATTTTTCCCAATTACATATAAAACATTTTGACATTTTTTTAAATTTTGAATTCCAAATTCTCTTCCTCTCCCTTTACTCATTTTAGATATGGTAAGCATTTTGATAGATGTTATACATATGCAATCATGCAAAACGTATTTCCATATTAGTCATGTTGTGGAAGAAAACACAGTACAAAAAAAACCCTACAAAAATAAAGTGAAAAATAGTATGCTTCAATATGCATTCAGACTCCATCAATTCTTTCTCTGGAGGTGGATAGCTTTTTTAAATCATGGGTCTATTGGAATTGTCTCGCATCATTGTATTGCTGAAAATAGCTGTCATTCACAGTTGATAATCATGCAATATTGCTGTTATTGTATCCAATATTCTCCTGATTCTGCTCAATTCACTCAATATTATTTCAAGTAAGTATTTCCAAGTTTTTTTTTCCCTGAAATCCATCCACTTATCATTTCTGATAGTACAATAATGTTCCATTATATTACTTTACCATAATTTGTTCAGCCATTTCACAACTGATGGACTTCTCTTCAATTTCTAGTTACTAGCCACCTCAAGAAGAGTTACTATAAGCATTTTTAACATGTGGGTCCTTTTCCCTCTTTTATGATTTCTTTGGGATATTAATCTTCTGATTCAGCAATATGGACAGTTTTATAGCTCTTTGGGCATGATTCCAAATTACTCTCTAAGACTGTTGGATCAGTTCACAACTTTACCAACATACATGAGTGTCCCAGTTTTCCTATATTCCCTCCAACATTTATCATTTCCCTTTTTTATCACATCAGCCAATTTAATACATTTTAGATGGCACCTCAGGGTTGTTTTAATTTGCATTTCTTTAATCAATATTTTTGGATTTGAAGCATTTTTTTCATTACTATAGATAATTTTGGTTTCTTCCTACAAAAACTAACTGTTCATATCCTTTGATCAGTTACCAATTAGGGAAAGACTTGTATTTTGATGAATTTGATCCAGTTCTCAATAAATTTGAGAAATGAAGCCTTTATCTATCAGATATTTCACAAGATTTTCTGAATTTTCCTTTTCTAATAGCTCCTCTTTCTATTCCCAGAAGTTCAACAATACCCCTAACCTGAATTGCTGAGGAAAAAGCAATGAATTAGCTTTTTAAAATGTCCTCTTAGTTCTTCAAGGATCTTTACTTTTACCTTGTTTTTAGTACAATCTTCACTGTAACCCATGAATAAATGAATGAACCCAATGAAAGAAAAGTGAAGGGCTGCTGAACAGAGCACAAATATTGTTGAGTCAACCCAATAGAGATTAAACAATAATGAATTTAACCTGGAGAAATAAAAAGCCAATGATCTTGAGGAGAAAAAAATATTACAGTATAAAAATAAGTTTCTATCATTAAAAAAAAAAAACCTCAAAATATTCTGTGAAGCAGATATCACCACCAAAAAACACCTCTCAGATACTACTAAGAAATAGAAAAATTGATTTATGGAATACACTGGTAAGTGAGACCCAGAAGTAATCAAACAGAGCAGCCAAGTATTCAATAAACACAAGAATACAAAGTACTAGGGTAAGAATTCCCCATCTGACAAAAGCTTCTATAAAACAAAAAAAAAAAGTTTGGCAGAAAATAGGTTTAGAACATCTTATGTCATAATCAATCATTCAAAAGCATTTTCTTTTTTTTTTTTTTTTTTTTTTTTTTTTTTTAAATTTTTATTTTATTTTATAATTATAACATTTTTTGACAGTACATATGCATGGGTAATTTTTTACAACATTATCCCTTGCACTTACTTCTATTCAGATTTTTTCCCTTCCTCCCCCAAACCCCTCCCCCAGATGGCAAGCAGTCTTATATATGTTAAATATATTACAGTATAATTTAGATACAATATATGTGTGTAGAACCGAATTTTTTGTTGCACAGGAAGAATTGGATTCAGAAGGTAAAAATAACAGTTTACATTCATTTCCCATTGTTCCTTTTCTGGATGTAGCTGGTTCTTTCCATCATTAATCAATTGGAATTGGATTAGCTCTTCTCTATATTGAAGATATCCACTTCCATCAGCATACATCCTCGTACAGTATCATTGTTGAAGTGTATAATGATCTTCTGGTTCTGCTCGTTTCACTCAGCATCAGTTGATGTAAGTCTCTCCAAGCCTCTCTATATTTCTCCTGTTGGTCATTTCTTATAGAACAATAATATTCCATAACATTCATATACCATAGTTTACCCAACCATTCTCCAATTGATGGACATCCATTCATCTTCCAGCTTCTAGCCACTATGAAAAGGGCTGCCACAAACATTTTGGCACATACAGGACCCTTTCCCTTCTCTAGTAGTTCCTTGGGGTATAAGCCCAGTAGTAGTATGGCTGGGTCAAAGGGTATGCACATTTTGATAACTTTTTGGGCATAATTCCAGATTGCTCTCCAGAATGGTTGGATTCTTTCACAACTCCACCAACAATGCATCAGTGTCCCAGTTTTCCCACAGCCCCTCCAACATTCATCGTTATTTGTTCCTGTCATCTTAGCCAATCTGACAGGTGTGTAATGATACCTCAGAGTTGTCTTAATTTGCATTTCTCTGATCAATAGTGATTTGGAACACTCTTTCATATGAGTGGAAATAGTTTTAATTTCATCATCTGAAAATTGTCTGTTCATATCCTTTGACCATTTATCAATTGGAGAATGGCTTGATTTCTTATAGATTAAAGTCAATTCTCTGTATATTTTGGAGATGAGGCCTTTATCAGAACCTTTAACTGTAAAAATTTTTTCCCAATTTGTTACTTCCCTTCTAATCTTGTTTGCATTAGTTTTGTTTGTGCAGAAACTCTTTAATTTGGTGTAATCAAAATGTTCTATTTTGTGATCAATAATGGTCTCTAGTTCTCCCTTGGACACAAACTCCTTCCTCCTCCACAAGTCTGAGAGGTAAACCATCCCATGTTCCTCCAATTTATTTATGATTTCGTTCTTTATGCCTAAATCTTGGACCCATTTTGATCTAATCTTAGTATGTGGTGTTAAATGTGGGTCCATGCCTAGTTTCTGCCATACTAATTTCCAGTTTTCCCAGCAGTTTTTGTCAAATAATGAATTCTTATCCCAACATTTGGGATCTTTGGGTTTGTCAAAGATTAGATTGCTATTTTTATTCACTATCTTGTCCTGTGAACCTAACCTATGCCACTGATCAACTAGTCTATTTCTTAGCCAATACCAAATGGTTTTGGTGACTGTTGCTTTATAATATAGCTTTAAATCAGGTACACTTAGACCACCTTCCTCTGACTTTTTTTTCATTAGTTCCCTTGCAATTCTCGACCTTTTATTCTTCCATATGAATTTTGTTGTTATTTTTTCTAGGTCATTAAAATAGTTTCTTGGGAGTCTGATTGGTATAGCACTAAATAAATAGATTAGTTTGGGGAGTATTGTCATCTTTATTATATTCGCTCGGCCTATCCAAGAACATTGAATGTCTTTCCAATTATTTAAATCTGACTTTATTTTTGTGGCAAGTGTTTTGTAATTTTGCTCATATAATTCCTGACTCTCCTTTGGTAGATATATTCCCAAATATTTGATACTATCGACTGTTATTTTGAATGGAATTTCTCTTTGTATCTCTTGCTGTTGGATTGTGTTGGTAATGTATAAAAATCCTGAGGATTTATGTGGATTTATTTTGTATCCTGCGACTTTGCTAAAATTCTGAATTATTTCTAATAGCTTTTTAGCAGAGTCTTTGGGGTTCTCTAAGTATACCATCATGTCATCTGCGAAAAGTGACAATTTGATTTCTTCATTTCCTACTCTAATTCCTTGGATCTCTTTCTCGGCTCTTATTGCCAAGGCTAGAGTTTCTAGTACTATATTGAATAGTAATGGTGATAGTGGGCAACCTTGTTTCACTCCTGATCTAACAGGGAAAGGTTCTAGTTTATCACCATTACATATGATGTTTACTGAAGGTTTTAAATATATGCTCCTTATTATTTTAAGGAATAGTCCATTTATTCCTATACTCTCAAGCGTTTTTAGTAGGAATGGATGTTGGATTTTATCAAATGCCTTTTCTGCATCTATTGAGATGATCATATGGTTTTTATTAATTTGATTATTAATATGGTCAATTATACTAATAGTTTTCCTAATATTAAACCAGCCCTGCATTCCTGGTATAAATCCCACTTGGTCATAGTGTATTATTCTGGGGATGATTTTCTGAAGTCTATTTGCTAATATCTTATTTAAGATTTTAGCATCAATATTCATTAAGGAAATTGGTCTATAGTTTTCTTTCTCAGTTTTCGATCTACCTGGTTTAAGTATCAGTACCATGTCTGTGTCATAGAAGGAATTTGGTAGGACTCCTTCAATCCCTATTTTTTCAAATAGTTTACATAGCATTGGAGTTAGTTGTTCTTTAAATGTTTGGTAGAATTCACCTGTAAATCCATCTGGTCCTGGGGACTTTTTCTTAGGAAGTTGGTTAATAGCTTGGTCTATTTCTTTTTCTGAGATGGGACTATTTAGACTACTTACTTCTTCCTCTGTTAATCTGGGCAAGCTATATTTTTGAAGGTATTCTTCCATTTCATTTAAGTTATCAAATTTATCGGCATAAAGTTGAGCAAAGTAGCTCCTAACTATTGTTCTAATTTCCTCTTCATTAGTGGTGAGTTCACCCTTTTCATTTTCAAGACTATCAATTTGCTTTTTCTCTTTCCTTTTTTTAATCAGGTTTACTAAGGGTTTGTCTATTTTGTTGGTTTTTTCATAAAACCAACTCTTAGTTTTATTAATTAATTCAATAGTTTTTTTACTTTCAATTTTATTAATCTCACCTTTTATTTTTTGAATTTCAAGTTTTGTGTTTGTCTGGGGGTTTTTAATTTGTTCCTTTTCTAGCAATTTTAGTTGTAAACCCAATTCGTTGGCCCTCTCTTTCTCTATTTTATGCAAGTAGGCCTGTAGAGATATAAAACTTCCCCTAATTACTGCTTTGGCTGTATCCCACACATTTTGGTATGATGTCTCATTATTGTCATTTTCTTGGGTGAAGTTATTAATTATGTCTATGATTTGCTGTTTTACCCAATCATTCTTTAGTATAAGATTATTTAGTTTCCAATTATTTTTTGGTCTATTTTCCCCTGTCTTTTTATTAAATGTTATTTTGATTGCATTATGGTCTGAAAAGGATGCATTTACTATTTCTGCCTTACTGCATTTGATTTTGAGGTTTTTATGCCCTAGTATATGATCAATTTTTGTATAGGTTCCATGAACTGCTGAGAAGAAAGTATATTCCTTTCTGTCTCCATTTAGCTTTCGCCAAAGATCTATCATATCAAACTTTTCTAGTATTCTATTTACCTCTTTGACTTCTTTCTTATTTATTTTGTGGTTTGATTTATCTAATTCTGATAGTGCAAGGTTGAGATCTCCCGTTATTATAGTTTTGCTATCTATTTCCTCTTGCAGCTCTCTTAATTTCTCTTTTAAGAATTTAGATGCTGCACCACTTGGTGCATACATGTTTAATATTGATAGGGCTTCACTATTGATGCTTCCCTTTAGCAGGATATAATGCCCTTCCTTATCTCTTTTAATTAGATCAATTTTTGTTTTTGCTTGATCTGAGATGAGGATGGCTACTCCTGCTTTTTTGGTTTTGCCTGAAGCATAAAAGATTCTGCTCCACCCTTTTACTTTTAGTTTGAATGTCTCATCCTGTTTCAGGTGTGTTTCCTGTAAACAACATATAGTAGGATTCTGACTTTTAATCCAGTCTGCTAACTGCTTCCTCTTTATGAGGCAGTTTGCCCCATTCACATTTATGGTTAGAAGGACTAATTCTATATTGCTTGCCATCCTATTAACCCCTGCTTATGCTTTTCCCCTTTCCTTCCCTTTTACCCTCCTATCCAGTATTAAACTGGTAAACACCACTTGCTTTTCACAGCCCTCCCTTTTTAGGATCCCTCCCCCACCTTAAAGATCCTCCCCTTATTTTATCCCTTTTCCTCGAAATTACTGTATTCCCTTCCCCTTAGCTTACTCCTTCCCTTTCACTTTTCAATGAAGTGGAAGAAGTTTCACCATAAATCGAATATGTCTATTGATACACGCTATGTTCATCTCCCTCCTTTCTTTCTCTCAGATATAATAGGTTACCTTTGCCTCTTCATGAGATGTAGTACCACCACTTTATACTTTTTTATGATATAATCTCCTTTCCACCTCTAGTTTCTAAGACAAATTGTACATATGTTCTTTACATATTTTTTTGACAGAAGTATAGTTCTCAAGATTCTTTTTACCTTTTTTAGAAGTCTCTTGAGTTCTGTATTTGAAGATTAAACCTTTTATGTAGGTCTGGTTTTTTCATCAAAAATAGATGGAATTCATTTATTTCGTTAAATGTCCATCTTCTTCCCTGGAAAATGATGCTCATTCTTGCTGGGTAAGTCACTCTTGGCTGCATACCAAGTTCCTTAGCCTTTCGGAATATCATGTTCCAGGCCCTGCGTTCTTTTAATGTGGACGCTGCTAGATCCTGTGTTATCCTTATTGTGGATCCTCCATATCTGAATTGTTTTTTTCTAGCAGCTTCCAATATCTTTTCCTTTGTCTGATGGTTCTTGAACTTGGCCACTATATTTCTTGGCGTTTTGATTTTAGGGTCCCTTTCAGTAGGTGATCGATGAATTTTCTCAATGTCTATTTTACCCTCTGTTTCCAAAACGTCTGGGCAGTTCTCTTTGATAATTTCCTCGAAAATGGTGTCCAAGCTCTTTTTTTCCTCCCATTTTTCAGGGAGTCCGATTATTCTCAAATTGTCTCTCCTGGATCTGTTTTCCAGGTCTGTTGTCTTTCTGGTAAGGTACTTGACAGTCTTTTCAATTGTCTCATTTCTCTGGTTTTGCTTGACTCCCTCTTGGTTTCTCCTTGAGTCATTCATTTCTACTTGTTCCAGTCTAATTTTCAATGATGTATTTTCTTCACTCACTTTTTTTATATCTTTTTGTAATTGTCCAATTGAGTTTTTATCTTCTATGGAATTTTTTTCCATTGTATTTTTTAGAGAGCTGATTTCTTTTTCCAGCTCTCTAATCCTGTTTTCCTTGGAGTTGTTTACCTTTTCCAGCTCACTAATCTTGTTTCTCAATGATTTGATTTCTTTATCCACTCTGTCTTTGAATGCATGGGATGACTTCTCCAGGCTCTCTTGCCAAGCTTCCCTTTCCTTTTCCCATTTCTCCTCCAGCTCTCTTGTGAGAGCCTTTTTGATTTCCTCTATGAGGTTCTTTTGTATTGAGGAGCAGCTTATATCCCTCCCAGGGGATACATCTGGGGACAGTCTGTTCCTAGTCTCCTCAGCATTTGAAGTCTGCTCCCTCTCCACACAGAAGCTGTCAATGGTTAGAGCCCTTTTGAATTTTTTGTTCATTTTGTCAGAGTAGGAATCAAAGAAAACAAACTGACAAGAGAAACAATTGGTCTGTTTTGCGGGGGATAGGGCTGGATGGTATTAATGGGCTTCCTCTACAGACTGGGGGTAGGGCAGCAGAGAGCCACTAACAGAACAGCAATGACTGTACTGAGTCTGCGCTCTGAGGCTCCGAGAACGCACCGAGTCAGTCCAGGTGGGGGTTGGGGGTGGCCAGGCTCTGAGAGACGCTGGCTTTCTGGGGTTTTAATCTTCACCTCCGGGTTTACACCCTCTCCACCGCTCCTGGCTTGCTGCCAAGACGGAGCATCCACACTGGGGCAAAAGCCCTTTCACAGAAACTGCAGAGATCACACCCCTCCCCCTCCGGTCTGAGCTGTGTGAGCTGCCTGTCTTGCTCTGGCTGTCTGCCCTCAGTCTGCGCCCAGTCTGATTGACCCTCCCCCGAACAAACACAGACCTTTTCTGGCGACTTTCAAGGATGTCTTCTCTTGGTGATAATTTGTGGATTTCTTTCTGGGTCAAGCATTAAGTCAGAGGCTTGTCATGAAGTAAGTTCTGAGAGAAAACGAGGAGCTCAAGCAGCTGTCTGCCTCCACGCCGCCATCTTGGCCGGAAGTCCAAAAGCATTTTCTAAGTGCTTATTATGTCACAGGGAAGAACTAGGGAAAGAAAGGAAAGCAGAAAATGGTCCCTGCCCTCATGGGGATTACAGTCAAAACTGTAGTATACATCCATAAATCTAAAAGAACATGTGCTTTAATGGGTCCATGCCAGATGCAAATAGGGTAGATGATGGAACCAGGAAAGGCTTCCTTTAGGAAATATTGTTGGAGATGAGAACGTTAGGAATTCTACAAGGTGAGAAGTTGAGAGAGACATAGAGAGAGAGACAGAGAGAGAATTGAACATATTGTCAAATCCTCATCATCTCTGAGCAGTAAGATTAGATTACAAAATATAAAAAGAGAAATAATGTGTTCAAAGACTAAAATAAGCAGGTTGTGAAGACCTTTTAATATCAGAGATTTTATATTCTGTGAGAGGTAATAGAGAGGCACGGGAGTTTATATAGTGAGGGAATTACATACTTATACTTCTGCTTTCGACAAAACTCTTTGGAGGATGGATTAAAGCAGAGACAGGCATTTGACAGACTATCAAATTAGAAGGCTATTGCAATATTCCAGTAGCCAAGTGATGAGAGCCCTGAACAAGGATGCTACATATTTAGGTCTTAAAACCATTAGAATTCAAGCTTTTAGAGAATAAGAATTGTTTTATTCTTTCCATTTGTATTCTCCATGTCTAGCACATTATGTGACACAGGTACTTGATAAATAATGGGATGCTGGACTTGAAGTCAAAAAGACCTGAATTCAATTCCAGCCTCAGAAACAAGTTGATTGATGATGGTTAAGCCATATAATCCCGATATCTTTCAGTTTCCTTATCTGAAAAATGGGATTAATAATAACACCTACTTCCCATGTTTGTTGTGAGAATCAAATGAAATAATGAGTTTAAAATGCTTTGAAAACTTTAAAGTGCTGCATAAATGTTAGCTATTGTTATGAGGAAGATAAAAATCTAAATAATGGGGGAGGGGAGTGAATTTTTAAACAAGAATAATAAATGAATAAAAATTATTAAAATGACAATTACAAAAATTCCTTGAATAAGGAAAGAAATAGTCAGTTGAGAGGATCTTCAAATCAAATTTCTCTGATAAAAATAGGAATTTGACTCAAACATATGACAAAAGCTAATCTCCAATAGATAAGTGCTCAATGCATATGAAAGGGCAGTTTTCAAAAAAAGAAATAAAAGCAATCAACAATCATTTGAAAGAATGCTTCAAGCCATTAATGATGGGATAGATGTGAGCTAAAATAATTCTGAGGTTTCCCTCAAACCCATTAGATCAACAAAATGTTCACTTCCAACCTATACAACTTGGCAAGGGACAACCTCACTGGATCTCAGTTTCTAAAGCTATAATTCTGATATAAAAGACCAAGTCTATTTAAATTTCTCACTTGGGAGAACAATTACTATAGAGGAATCTTCTTAAAGCAAAAATCTGCGATTAAAAGATTTCCAAGTCCCAGAAAAAGATTTATTGGTTTTATAAAATATTCAATAGAAATAGGATTTAAAGTGAGACTATAATGTATTAATTTATTACACATGTGTATATGTAAGTTTATGTGTATACATGTATATGTACATACATATTCATATTTATACATAACTATCTATAGGTAAAATCAATATATCTATCTACCAATATCCATCTATATATACCTCTCTATATAGAAATAGCTATCAATATATATATATATAACAATATGAACATTGATATAGATAGTTATATCTACATAGATGATAAATATAGACATAGATGTAAATATAGATATAGCCTAAGACATCTTGGATATTTATAAAGGCAATTTGGTTGATTGGCTAGTAAGACAACCTCAAAGGTAGGAAGACATGAGTTCAAGTTTTACTTCTGATACATGATCTGGGTAAGTCTCAGAAAAGAGAATTATATCCTTTTATATTGATAAAAGCAGTTCCTTACCCAGAAGCCTAGAAGTTCCCAATGAAATTACTGGTTTGGTATCTTTTACTATATGTCCTTCATTCCTATATGTCCCTATCCAAAGGAAATCACAAATCTGATACCTAATTTTATATGTCTATGTCTATGGTATATTCCTCTTCCCTTTCTCACAATAAAATATAAACTCCCTGAGAGAAATATTTCCCATTTTCTTGGTATCATCAATATTCCAAGCCCAGTGCTTTGCTCACATTAAGAAATGAAAACTTTTTAGATAACATTGTAATGAATCATACAATTTTTGGTTTTACCATGATGTGATTAGACCTGGAAAAATTAGACCATGAAACCTAGGCATTCAATTGTGAATAATATGACACTTCCCTTTTCCATTCAGGTAAAAAAAAAAAAAAAAAAGATTGAATATGGAACAGAATTGGAATTTTCTCTTTTTAACCAACCAGTTGCCTGCTTTTTTTTTTTCCATACAAAGCCATTATCTTTCCTAAAGGTTGGCCTTCAGCTACATAAATACCTGTACTACTATAACCTTATCATTTGTTATGCCCTATCAATCATTCCATACTCAGTTAAATTCATTATTCCCCAAACACACTGCAAGTTCCAGCCTCCACTCATTTGTTCAAATTTTTGCCCAGAGGGCCCTCCGTTTTCAATCTCTATAATTCTAAATTTCAACCATCTTTCAAGGTTTACATAAAATTTCATCATAATGATGATCACAGATTTTCCTGACCTATATAAATCATCTGAGTTATCTCCCCAAATAGAATTGAACTATTTTTCATATGTCATTTTTTATAATGTTCTAAGATCATGTTTCCCTTATGGCACTTATCACTTCTGGTGTGTTATAATTATTTCACAGAATTTCAGAGTTAGATAGGACCATGAGGGTTATTCCTAGACCATTAATAGAATTGTAGGATCAGGGCTTGAGATCTGAAAGGAACCTTAGAGGTCAACTGGTTCCACAAGTTCATGATTAAAAATGAGGAAAAGGACAAGTAAATGTGACAAGTCAAATGAATTGCTCAGTCACATATGTAGTAAATGGAAAACCAGGCACTGATTATGTCTCATTTCTCTGACTTGACTGGAGATCCTGGAAGAAAGGAACCATAGAATCACAGAATTTCAGAACTGAAAGGAACCTTGGAGATGTTGATATCTTAATAAAGCAAATCTGAAGTTTAGTTTTGTTTTGTTTCTGTCATCATTTTTCATAACCTCATGCAACATTTGATACTGTGGACATCTTTTCTGAACCTGACTACCACTTTGCCTTCTCAGCCTTCTTCTGTCCCTGCAGCTGGTTTCCTTCTCCTTTTCGTGAAGTCTTCCAAGAATCTTTATATTGAGTAATGACCTTGATAAGTCATGCACCTTTGTTTTAATTTTGCAATCATGCCTCAGCCATCTTCTCATTGAGTTTTCCTGTGAATATTCATTTTGAGGAAAGGCATTGATAAACCATCTTCCATTCATACCTATTACCCTCTGTGAGTAACAGTTCCTCTGTACACACACACACACACACACACACACACACACACACACACACACAAACACACACACAAACAAACACTTTGCAGTTTCCTTTTATGTATTTTCTTCTCCTATTAAAGTGTATGCTCCTTGAAGGCAGAGATTATCTTTTTTTTTTTTTTTTTTTTTGCTTTTTATTTGTATAGACACAAGTGTTTGGAGCTTGGTAAGACATCAAAGATACTAAGGTCATCCACTGTATGTCAGGCTGTTGGTAGTGATCCTGATTTTTGTCTTATCACTGACTTCAATGACTGAAAAATAGAGTAAGGCTAATGATTTTGCACAATTCTCCCTCACTTAAATCTAACTCACACTCAAGTCAAGACATCACTGTGATGTCATTGGTCTTCTTTTTTTTTTTTAAAAAAGGACATGAAATAAGGGACTTTTGTTTATTTTTGATAAAAACACCAGAGCTGAAAAGATCTTCAAATACACAACTCAAGAGCATTAAAAGGTAAAAAGGGAAGACAAAACTACATTTTGAAAGATTAAGATGTTTATATCCCCATGTAAGAAGATGAAATGTATAACTCTTAAAAACTGTTTCTCTATTAAGGGTATACTTAGAGGGTGTAGGTATAATTTGATTTTACTGTGATGGCATAAAAAGAAAACTAAGGGTAGAAAAGAGATTTTACTGGAAGAGAAGGAAAGAGGAGGCAAAATGGGGTGAAGAAGCAAAAAAATCTACCTATTACAATTGAAGTAAAGAAGGGAGAGGAATGATCATTATGTGGACCTTAATCTAATCAGATTTGGCTTGAAGAAAGAATATCAGGTATATGCATTTTGGTATATCAAGTGCTCATGGATAAGGCAAACTAATATAATAAAATGACAATTCTACCTAAATTAATCTACTTATTCAGTGCCATACCAATCAAACTGTCAAGAAATAATTTTATAGAACTAGAAAAAATAATAACAAAGTTCATCTGAAAGAACAAAAGATCAAGAATTTCAAGAGAATTAACAGAAAAAAATGCAAATGAAGGTGGCCTAACCATACCAATTTTAAAACTCTATTATAAAGCAGCAGTCATCAAAACCATTTGGTACTGGCTAAGAAATAGAGAAGTTGATCAGTGAAACAAGTTAGTTTCACAAGACACAGACATAGAAGGGGAAAGGGACAAGAAAGGAGGAGTGCCTGTAAAAGGAGAGGCAGATTGAAGGAGGTGATGATGGTCAAAAGCAAAAGAACAAGTTAAAAACACTGAATTAAATACCAAATTTGAAATTCTGGAAAAGGGAAGATTAATAAAATTGAAATTAAGAAAACTATTGAACCAATAAATGAAACTAAGAGTTAGTTTTATGAAAAAGACCAAAATATATTAAACCTTTAGTTAATTTGATTGGAAAAAGGAAAGAGTAAATCAAATTTCTAATATCAAAAATGAAAAGGGTAAACTTTCTACCAATGAAGATGAAATTAGAGCAATGGAATGATTTTGTTCAATTGTACGCCAATAAATCTGATAATCTAAGTGAAATGGATGAATACTTACAAAAATATAGGTTACCCAGATTAATAGGGGAGGAAATAAATTACTTAAATAGTCCCATTTTTAAAAAAGAAATAGAACAAGCTATTAATCAACTCCTTAAGAAAAAATCTTCAGGGCCAAATGGATTTATATGAATTCTACCAAACATTTAAAGAACAATTAACTCCAAACTATATAAACTATTTGAAAAAATAGGGAATGGTCTCCTACCAAATTCCTTTGATGACATAAACATGGCACTGATACCTAAACTAGGTAAGGTCAAAACAGAGAAAGAAAATTATAGACCAATTTCCCTAATAAATGTTTATACAAAAGTCATAAATAAAATATTAGCAAAGAAGTTGCAGAAAGGCATCCCAGGATAATACACCATTATCAAAGAGGCTTTCTACCAGGAATGAGGGTTGGTTCAATGTTAGGAAAACTGTTAGTATAATTGGCTATATCAATAACCAAACTAACAAATCTAACTAAAAAATTAACAAAAAACTAACAAAAATCTTATGATTATCTCAACAGATGCAGAAAAGGCATTTGACAAAATCCAACACTCATTTCTATTAAAAAAAAAAAAAAAAAAAACTAAAACTAAAGAGCACAGGAATAAATGTAGTTTTCCTTACAATGATAAGCAATATCTATCTAAAATCATCAATAAGTATCATATATAATGGGGATAAACTAAAAGCATCCGTAATAAGATCAGAAGTGAACAAAGTTGCCCACTACCATCATTACTTTTCAATATTGTATTAGAAATGTTCATTTAAAAATAATAGAAGAAAAAAATTAAAGGAATTAGATCAGGTAATGAGGAAAACAAGTTATCACTCTCTGCAAATAATATGATGGTATATTTAAAGAATCCTAGAGAATCAACTAAAAACTACTAGAAACAAGGAATTGGAAAGTGTGTGCATGCTCATCAGTTGAAGAATGGCTGAATAAGGTATGGTACATGAATGTTATAGAGTATTGTTGTTCTTTAAGAAATAAATCAGCAGGATGATTTCAGAAAGACCTCGAGAGACTTATATAAATTGATGCTAAATAAAGTGAGCAGAACCAAAAGAACATTGCACATAGCAACAAGATTATGCAATGATCAATTCTGATGGACATGGCTCTTTTCAACAATGAGGTGATTCAGACCAATACCAATGTTCTTGTGATGGAGAGAGCCATCTTCATCCAAAGAAAAGACTGTGGAGCCTGAGTGTGGATCACAACATATTTTCACTTTTTTGTTGTGTTGTTTGCTCGTATTTTGTTTTCTTTCTCATTTTTTCCCTTTTTGATCCAGATTTTTCTTATGCAGTATGATAATTGTGGAAGTAAATATATAGAAGAATTGTACATATTTAACATATATATATATGTATATATATATATATACATATATATATATACATATATATATATATATATATATATATATATATAATTTGTTTTCTAATGAAGGAGATGGGAGAAAAGTGGGGAGAAAAAATTGGAACACAAGGTTTTACAAGGGTGAATGTTGAAAACTATCTTTGCATATATTTTGAAAATAAAAAGCTATTATTAAAAATTTTTAATGTCAATGAGAAAAAGAAAGCAAAGGTCAAACAACAACATATATCCTGCACTTGACACAGTGGCTGGTACATATAATACCTAATAAATGACTGTTGAATCATTCACTTGAATTCTTTCACAGATAAGTCTCTCTTTTTAGGGTTTTCATAACAGTACTTTCTTCTTGTTTTCCTCTTATCTGCAAACCTTTCAGTCTCATTTGCTAGCTTATCAACTATATAAAAGCTTCTTAAAGTGTGGATTACATATGAGGTTGCATAATAGTACTTATTACCAGAACTGTTTGATTTGTGTATCTATTTTATATATCTATGTGCTTGGAATCATGTAAAATTTTTTTTCTGGTGCAAAAGGGTCATGAGTATAAAAAATTTAAGAAATCTTGATCTACATGATACCTTTTGACTATGAATGTTTTCCAAGGGTCCTCTGGATCCTTTTCTATTTTCTTCACTCCCTTTTGTTGATTTCATCAACACCTATGGATTTAATGATCATCACAGTGTTGATGACTGTCTTTCTAGCCTCATAGGATATTACTTCTCCTTTACTACTCAGTGATTCATAAAATGATCCTTCTGTTTGTTCCTGACACATGGCACTTCATTTCCTATCACCATTGCTTTTGGGGTGGCCATTTCCAATGCTTGGGATACACTCTATCTTCACCTCATAGAATCCCTCTCTTCAAATTGTAGCTCAAGCTCTATCTTCTACAGGAAATCTTTCCCAATCCTTTGCTTCCCCAATTCCCAATTACTAATGACCTCCATTCCTGACATCTCTGCATTTGTTTGTAGTTCTTCTTTTTAATAGTTATTCTAGTTGTACTACATGTAACTCTTGCATCTCCTATAAAAATGTAAGATCCCTCAAGGCATTCTCTCCTTTTATTCTAACATCTAATACAGTCTCTGGCATTTAAAAAGTATTTATCATATGCCTATTCATTGATTGATAATTTTTTTAATCTGGTTCATCTAGCAACTAACAATAACAATAGCTTTATTATATGTGATGTTTTATTTAAGTTTTGCAAAACATTTTACATATATTATCTCATTTGACTCTCACAACCACCATAGAAAGTAGATATTATTGTTATCCTCATTTTACAAATGAGAAGGCTAAGACAGAGAGAAGGAAACTAAGTGACTTGCTCAGGGTCTTACAGCTAGCAGATATTTAAAAAATAATATAAACTCAGGTCTTTCATACCCCAAGTCCCAAATTTTATTGTACCACTAGTTGCCTCATAATTGGGGGAAAATCCTTTCTACTACCTATTCCAGAAATGGTTATCCAGTTTACAAAGGAAGTCCATTCCATTTCACTGTAAGAAATATATCCATCAATACCAAATCTGTCTCTTGGGAATTTCCACCTATTTCTCTTGTATGGCATGATGTAAAGAGTGATGGAGTAGCATCCAAGAACATGAATTCAAATCTTGGTTTAACTTCCAACATTATATCTATATGACTTTGAACAATTTAACTTCTAAACCTAATTTTCTAATTGAGAAATGAGAAGCCTTGATTCTAGTCTAAGTCCTCTTCCACATACCTCCTGCAGTGCTTAAAGTCAGCTTTCATGCCATTGCACTCCCAAGTGGATAATTCTTTCAGCAAAATACCCCCAGTCTCTTCAGACCAGGAAACTATAGTACTATATAAGCATGGGGCTTTTCCCCATTAAGGTTGCCTTTCTCTGCATATTCTCCAACTAATCATGTTCTTTCTTCATCTTCACCTTTCCAATAAAATGAAAGCTCCTTGAGGATAGAGACTATTTTGTTTTCATATCTATGTCTTTAATACTTAGAAAAGTTTCTGGGACATATGAAGGATTTAATAAGTGCTTGTTGATTGGACTGAGGTAACCAAAATGGAACTCATCACTCCAGATATGGCCTGACAAAGATATAGATCAAGAGTTCTGTTACCTCCTAATTCCCAGAAGCTGTGCCTCTTAGAATTCAGACCAAATTAGCTCTTTTTTGCTACTATATCACATGATTGACTTCTACTGAATTTGAGGATCACACTTTTTTTTCTTTGTCTCACCTTCAATGGTTAGCCCATGTTTTTGCACATAGTAGGAGCTCAGCAAATGTTTGTCAAATGATTAAATGAAATAACTTTCTTCAATCCTCTCCGTCCCCTTCATGGATCATATTTATGCATTGTGAGATGAAACTTATAATACTTTAATGGATTTGTTAGTAGCAATTTGGCACAAGAATGAAGAACAGCACTTTAATTACTGTGAAAATGCTTTTGTAACCATTACTGACTGTAATTGATGTCAAGTTTAACTGTGCCTTAAAACTCAAATTGCTTATCCTCAGAGACACTAAGTAATAGCCCTAGTCCCTGACTGTCAGCCAGCTTGCTCCCCAAACTGACAGTATCTTTCTTTCAAGATGAAAAAAAATTATTTTACAATTGGTATGTCCTACATAAAACTCACAAAAGGCAAAGTTGTATTTTTCCAAAGTGAGAAAAATTCTAAGATGATCTTCCTAATCCATTCTATTCTACTCTATTCATTATTAAATGTGGAAGACACTATACTAGGCACTGGGAATACTGAGAACAAAACAAAACTGTTTGGATCCTCTTCTGTTAGGAGGAGGGAATAGTGAGAAAGTAAAGAATACATAGTTAAATGTCCTGGTGGTGATCAATAATTTTCAGTCATTCTAAATGTCTGCAATTTTATTTTGGTGGTTTTCTTGGCATAGATATCAGAATTGTTTGCCATTTCCTTCTCTAGCTCATTTGACAGATGAGAAAATGGAGGTAAACAGGGTTAAGTGATTTGCTCAGGGTCACACAGCTAGGAACTGTCTGAAACCAGATTCAATACTCTATCTACTTTACTACATAGCTGCCCAATTAAGTGTCCAACAATATATCAATGAACATATATTATTTAACTGCTAGATATCAGGCATTGTACTAGCCTCTCTAGACAAAAATACCCAGGAAACCCCACGACACTTGACCCTCTGAATCTCTAGTTTGGTTCAAGATTTAGTTTAAGTACCCCCATCTACATGAATCCTTTTCTTAGTCCCATACAGTACAGTACTGTCCTCTCTGTTTAATTTTTTTTTTCTTGTATTTATTTTGTTTACAATTTTATTCAGTTATATATGTAAATAGAAAAGTATTCTATTCTATTCTAAGTAGAAAAGTAACCTCACATCAGAGGTTGTTTCATCCTTATTTTTTAACATTTCAGACTCTAGCACATTTCCTAGAAACTAATACCTGACAAAAAAAATACCTTGATATGAATAGGTCACATGGAAAATTTTAGAGTTCAGAGGGTTCCCAGAAGTCATCTCAGAGGTAAGTCATACTCAAGTAAGATTTTCCTCCACGATATTTCTGACATGTGGTAAGCCAATCTGCAGGTGTAAAGTATTGCGTGCTTCATGTGTGGATATTTTATTTTCTGAAAAGGAGCAGGGCAATGACAATTTTATGAAATTCAGAGAAAATGCCTCGAGGGGGAAAAATCTAGACAATTCTGTGAAAGCCTAAGAGAAAAGCTGCCCCTCAGATAAAAATGCTTCTTGTGAGATACAAAACATTCTGAAAGCAACAGAGTGAAAGCATTTCCATCAAAGGCAAAACTATTGACTGATTGTAAAGATGGTTGCAATGTAGTCTTTCCTAGAAGTTAATATGAATCTATTTTCTGGACTCTGGAGTCTGTTAGTCAGAAACTCTGCATCAAAGAACTATCTGGAGATTTTGGAACTTTTGTGCAATAATTACACACACAGATATGTATATATATATATATATATACATACATACAAATATGTATATACATATATATATATATGGAGAGAGAGAGAGAGAGAGAGAGAGAATATTTGGCATAAATATGAGAAAATTGCATTTTCTCAGGCCAATTTAAAGATTGGTCAAAAAATAAGTCATAAAATACAGACAAGAGACTGGAGAAGCAAACAAGAGGTGTTGCTTAAAGAAAAGGTGGTATTAAATTATAGAATGGAAAGTCAGATAGGAGCTGAGAACTGTTGACAGAGAGGCTCTGTTGTTGATGAAGGATGAAGGAAGCTGCTCTGATTGGAGTAAAGTTCTGCTGTTTGAAAGTATTGACTAGAGGAAAAGAGACTTCTGTGAGTGTGGATGAAGAACTGTCCAGGGGGGAAAGATTAAGTTGCACTCCAGTGCAAATTGTGGTTTGAAAAAGGGGAAACTACACAAAGACTTGCCTACATTTCTCTCTACTTTGTACTGTTTCTCCAATGGGAAAAACCCTTCAGAGCCTTAGAGTATAAGACCCAAATAGTTTTGTAGATGTAAGAATTAAAGTGAATAATTTTTCACTCAAATAGTGTCATGATGCCTCAAGTCACAACCCAGAAAGCAGATCTGAGAAGTTCTATGAACTCTATGCTTGAAATCATTGTTGGCTAAAATCAGCTTATGGTTGCTTTAGCAGTACAAGAGGAGCAAAGAAGCTATTTCATCCAGAAGGGGAAAAGTAGTTAAAATTAAAAAGAGGAACAACAAATACATGGATCAAACTATTACTTCAAATAGGCCAGGTCTTCTTTCCAGAGTTGTAAGCTGCCCCAGACACATGTGTTTCTCTATTCATGTACCGAATTTCCACTTTTGTTGTTTGTTTTTTAACTTTGTTCTCAATTTGTCCATTATGGATACTATGTGCTTTGGTGGGACAGTGTGAGCTAGATTTGTAGGTCATCTAATAGTAAATATCTTGTAATTATTCTTGGTTTTTTTCTCTTTATTTAATCAAAGTTTCATGTTTACTAATGCTGAGTGAAAGCAGAACCAAGAATACATTGTACACAGTAACAACAAGATTTTGCGATGATCAACTATGAAAGACTTAGTTCTTCTCAGTGTTTCAGTGATCCAAGGCAATCTTAATAAACTTTGAATAGAAAATACCATCTACCTCCAGAAAAAAGAACTGTGGAGATTGAACATAAATCAACACATGGTATGTTCATCTCTTTCTCTCTCTCTCTCTCTCTCTCTCTCTCTCTCTCTCTCTCTCTCTCTCTCTCTCTCTCTCTCTCTCTCTCTCTCTCTCTCATGATTTTTACTTTTGTTCTGATTTTTCTCTCCCAAAATGGCTCATTAAAAAGTTAATATACATATATAATGAGAAAAAAAAACAAATAAAAATAAAAGTTTCATGTTTAACAATTATAATTCCTGTGCATCAATAGGAAATGCACTGGAAGGGGCTCACGAGATACAATTCTATATGCAAACATATCTTTCCTTTATACCAGGCTTATTCTAGAACTCTGAAAGTGAGTTGTTGGTGGCCATAGCTGAAATCTCTTTTTGCAGAATCAGCCTAACATCAATCTGGGTACAAGTAGAGTAAGAAAGCTAGTCCTTGCACATAGGGCGCCCATGACCATACCAGTAACTATATCTTTCATATGTGTATATCCTGTTGAAGGCAAATTAATAAAACTTCCCAAGAAAGCCCATTTTATGTCCCATTTAGGGTCATTCTAATTATTAACATTGTCTCCCTCCTAATCAAGCCTAAATATAGCTCCTTACAATTCATTCCATTTTTTAAAGTTAATATGTTAACTTTTATTTAATTTAATATTTAACTTAATATAATTTGTGTGGTTAAACAAAACATGAATAATCTTGCATCTTTAGTAAAGTCCTAAAGATATCTGAAGATAGTCATCATGTTCCATCTAAATTTTTCTCTACTTCAGTATAAGCATCCTATTTCATCCTATTTCTTCCAATGAATAATCATATGGCCCTTCTTCATTCTGATAGGCCTCCATTGGTTTGTTTTTCACTTTATCAATAGTCTTGTTTTCTCTCATACTGAGAACTGAGAACAACACTCTGGAAGGGGTCTGATCATTGACAGGAGAGTAATGAACTCTCATGTTCTCATACTTGGATATTTGATTCTCAGTATAATCTAAGATATTATTAGTTTTCTTGGCTTCTATAAAATTGACTCAAATTAAACTTCCAGAACTCTGCCTGACAAATGTTTACCTACCTAATTCCTCCACCCCCCAACCCTGTAGAAGGCCAGAACTCTGGAAAAGTATACTTGAAGCAAAGATAATTATAGCAAGGTGTTAATTTAGTATGATAATTGAGATGATAGTTCTCATATACTTAGTACTTAGTATGATGATGTAATGGTTCTACAGTTGGCACATGCTCAGTATATTGTGGTGATGTAATTGTACTAAGTTATAAAAGGGTTGAGAGAACTGGACACAGAGTCAGACTGGTAAACTGCTGGAGGGGACTGGGACAGACTGAGACTGATAGACACAGAGTGTGAAGGAGATAGACTGTAAAGGAGATAATAAAGACTTTGGATACTATTCCTGTCCATCCTCGTGGTGACTATCCTGCTGATCCATCCAGAGATCCTCCACAAAGTTAGCTCCCCAATTTCTGTGGGAGGTTTTTACCAGTCATCTATCTTCTCCACTGATAGTACCTTCTTTCTGAAACTATCTGAACCATATTGTTACTGTTCATATGTTTTTTTAATAAGAATTTAAATTCCTTGAAGGGAGAAAAGAGAAGAGGAGAAGGGAGGGAAGAAAGGGGAGGAGAGCAAATGAGAGTGAAAGGGAGAAGAGAGTAAAGATACAAAGTATTTGAGGAAGGAGCAAACTAGTCATTGAAGGGGATCAAGAAAGACTATATCAAGAGGTAATTCATGATGGAGTCTCAGAGGAAATCAGAGAAACTAAGAATCAGAGCTAAGAAGTGAAAGCATTTCAGACACAGGGGATGGCCAGGACAAAGGCACAAAGATGGAAGATGGACTACTGTGTATGAAGAATAAGAAGGGAACAAAATAGTCTCTTTAGATGATAAAATAAAAGAAGGGCAATCATGTATAAAAAGCATGAAAAGTTAGGACATCCTCATCTGGTAATGAGCTGGAGCCAAACGGAAAAGTTTATATTTTGAGAGGTAAGAAAGGAATATGGGACAAAATGAAGCATACACTGACAATACAGTCTCTGCATTAGGATGTGTGTGTGTGTGTGTGTGTGTGTGTGTGTGTGTGTGTGTGTTTCTCAGCTGTTTTGTTTTGCTATGAGAGAGAGTTCCACTCCAGGCAAGGGATAGTTTAGAGTCCAGGTCCAATAATGATTGTGATGTCAAAACAAAGGCATCAATACAATTCAATTTTTACAAAGCAACTGACAACATGAATTTATACACATTCATTGTACCACTCTTCCCTCTGATCACCCTTACCTATTTATGATTCCAATGCACATTACTCTGAGAGATGCATATCATTCCAGATCAAAATCTCCTCCCCCCAAATAAAAACACTTCATCCCATCACAAAGCTGCCAAAAGCCCTGCCAGGCTGTGCTGTGGCTATTGAGGCTAAATGAGGACAATTAGAGGCACTTGGGGATTGGGAGGGAGGGGGGAGGCTGTGGTGAATGGTACACACAGTTGAGCACTGAAGAGTGGGAAAACAAAGTTGAACATCTGTCCAATTTACCTAATTGTGTAATAAAAGAAGAAAGAATTACATTTATAGGCAGTGGCACTGGAGGTTCACAGGGAATGTCTTTAGCCTTGGGTTGTAAGCAGGAGAAGAGGAAGAATGGTGGAGCTCACTCTGTGCCCTAGAGATCATCTCTAGATGAAAAATGTATAATGGTCACTTGGAATATTCCACAAGAGTCAAAAGACACCATGTCCTTTTTGGATGACTTAGTCCCTGAGTCATAAGGATTCATTCACCAGCCAAGAAATAACCTCTGAGAGGGAGAAAACTTAAGCTTTCCCCTTGAAAAACTCTAAATCTAAGTGGGCAAAGAAACTATCCAGAATAATAACTCTTGGAAAAGGTCATGACTAGGCTTGGGTACCCAACTACATGTGGAAAAGGGGAAATAATAACAATACTATATATTTTGTAGTACCATAAAGTTTACATAACATTTTATATTTTTCACGTATTTTTATAAACATTTATTATCTCTCCTCCTTATTGCACTGCATTAGAAGTTTTTAAGCTCACAATAACCTCAGCAAAGTGCCATTTTGGTTACAGCCAGACATTCATTTCTCATTCTGGATTTTAAGTCCATCAAGGCTGTGGCAGATGGCAGGTAACTAAATAGTAATTTAAATGGCAGTTAGGAGCCATAGTAGATAGAGTCCTGGATTTGGAGATAGGAAGACGTGAGGTCTTAGACACTAGATGTACGATCTTGGGGAAATCATTTGTCTTTTGTCTACCTCAGTTTGTTTATTTGTAAAATGGGTATAATAATAGCACCTATCTCCCAAAGTTTTGTGAGGATCAAAAGTGTAATATTTGTAAAGAATTTTACAAACCTTAAAGAATTATGTAAAAGCTAGGTATCATCATCTCATCACAATAGCCTATAGGAGAAGAAAAATGAAAAAGAATAGAAGGAGGAGAATGAGGAGGAAGAAGAAGAAGGAGGAGGAAAAAGAGAAGTAAATAGAGGAGGAGAAGGAAAAGAAGGAAGAGAAAGAGATGGAAAAGAGATAAAGGAGGAAAAAGAAGAGAAGTAAAAGAAGTGGAATGGGAGTAAGGGGGGAGAAAGAGAAGGAGGAGGAAGGGAAAGAAGAGGAGGAGGGGAAAGAAGAGGAGGAAGAAGAGGAAGAAGAAAGAGGATTCTAAGTGTAATACTCTATCCACCAAGCCTTCTAGGTACCTCAAGGTAGAATGCCTGGTTTTAGGGTGAATCCTATTTCAGACCCTTAGTCGCTATGTAACATCAAGCAAGTCAACTTCCAAAAATGAGTAGTTCCTACATCTAGGCCTGGCCCTCTATTCACTATGAATCTAGATGGTCCTATTTTAGTATACAAGAGAACAAATGGAGAATCTTTGTGTATGAATGAAAAGGGTATTGACAGGATGTTGATAAACTGTAAGGTGACTATAATGTTAAAGGAAATAGTGCATTTTGAGGATTGTAGAAAGAACTGGGAGTGGATTGGTATTTAGTTTGTCTCAATTTTCTTATCTGTAAAAAGGAGGGTATTATAGTATTTATACCTCAAAGACTTGTTAGGAGGAACATATGAAATATGTTAAATATGTAAAGCAAAATTTAAAGCATGATATGAATGTTCTGATGATGATGATGATATAACAGGTATTATACCCATTTATGAATTAAGAACAGATTCATAAAAGCAATGGATTTCCATAGTCATCTAATCCAAGTTACATCTGAAAAGAAATTATTTCTTCCCTATTCCTGAGTGGTCATCTAGACTAAATCTCCTTAAACTATGGGTCCTGACCCTGAATGTATGGCTTACAAAAAATTGGCAACAACAAAAGATTTCTGAATGCAAAGGCCAAATATTAATTCAAAACAAAATGCTTAATCTAATGTGTTCCTGGACATGCTTGCCCATGTTGCATCATGCAACTTCACTGCAATATATAACATGCACTCTTTGCACTGCACATGCACAAATGCCACAAGAAATACCTCAATTCAGATTTGAAGTAAAAATTTCTGGGATGAAAACCATTTGCTACTGGAAAAAAAAGTTTAAGAAGCCCTGATCTAGACAAAGCTTGAGTTTCTCTATACTTTTTCTCCAGGCAATCTCAGTTTTCCATTCAACGTGTGTATTATTAGGTAGAATTTCCCAACAAAAAGCCTAAATCTACATTTTTCAGCCTTTTAAACTTTCATCTATTATTATTTATTCTACCATCTGGAATCAAGCAGAAAAACTCTAATTCCTCTTTCATAGGATGGCTTTCTCAGCTACTTGAAGATATGTCTTCTCTTCTACAGACTAAAGACCAACCCACCTCCAGTTTTCTATAGTGACCTTAAAGCATCTTTCAGTTTACCAGCATCCTTCTTTTAATGCCCTTTTCTTTCATACTTAGTGATTCTCCATTTATTCTCTTTTAATAATAAAATAAGAACATTTAGATGGCACAGTGGATAGAGGGCTGGGCCTGGATTCAGGAATATTCATCTTTGGAAGTTCAAATCTGACCTCAGATGGTTACTAGGTGTGTGACTCTGAGCAAGTTACTTAAACCTGTTTGCTGTTTAAGTTTCCTTATCTGTAAGGTGAATTGGAGGAAGAAATGGCAAACCACCCCAGTATATTTGCAAAGAAGGCCCAAAATTGAGTCAAGAAAAAGTCAGACATAACTAAAGAACAACTGAACAATAATTATGGAATCAGAAAAATTTAAAGGCAGAAATGTATGTTAGATAGACTTTCCAAGCTAAAAATCTAAATCAATTTCTTTGAAACTTTGCAACTTTCACCCACTATTCTTTATCCTACCATCTAAAATCAAGTAGAATTAGGCCATTTGAGCATAAGAGCTTAGGTTCTTATAGTTAGAAGGGACATTCAGAGACATTTATTCCAATCTTCTCTTTTAATCAGTGTAGAAACTGAGGCCAAAGAGATTAATTATTTTACCCGAGGTGCACAAGTGGTAAATAAGGTAGTAAGAAGGGAATTGCAGTAAGGTTCTCTAACTCCAGAAACCTTGTTCTTTCCACTATTCCAAGCAGCCTCATCAGCTGTTGTTTGTACCTTTGTTTTCAAAGAGGATCAAGGACATCATTGGTGATGATGTGCCTTGAAAGTGAACTGAATTGAAAGGAAGCAGAGTTGTACAAAGTTATCAGCCCCATTCTCTCTCCCAGACTCCCTAAAGTCTAGTGGCAAGACAAAAATCAAGATTTTTTGGTGATGGCCCAGGATACAGTGGATGACCCTGGAGTCTTCAATGTCTGACCAAGCTCTGAGAGCTCCACAGTAACTGCTTTAGCCATATTCATGGATATTGGAAGAAATTTTTCTCATTCACCCATTCTTATAGAAGGGGTCTTCACATGCTCAGGTTGACAAATCCCCAAATCATCAACAAATTTGAGGACTGCTGTTTTTCCTCAACCTGGTTTAACCCAAATGCTGAGAAGATTTTATTGAGGTTTAGCCACTGTACATGCTTCAGTTTCTTGAAGCCATAGGTGGATGAATCAGGTGCACACCATAGATAGATCAGGAGCCCTGAAACAGGCTCAGCAAGCCTTTACACCATAGGTCTCCCTGAACACTCCATACATCCCTTATTTATAAAAGAAAGCATGTCCCTGCCCTCAAGTGGTTTACATTCCTTCCAATTAAAGAAGACAATACATAAATAAATAGCAGAATTTGAGCAAACAGAGCAAAAAAAAAGGATATTCTTGGTGGAATTCATCTCTGAGAGAGGAATTTCTCATGTCAAAAAGCCAATGGGGATGAAAGAATTTCCAGAGTGAAAAGGTAGTTGAAATATAGTGGCAAAATTCAGAACCAGAAAAAGCAAGAAGAGGAAACTGACTTCCAGTCATAAAGTGGTCAAGTCAAGATTGGAAGAGTCAAGATTGAAAACTCCTCTTCTTTCCCTGAAATTTTTTGGACAGAGAAGTTGAATATTTTGCTTCCTTTCCATTTATTTTTTTGTTGTTGTTGTTACAACAAGCACTCATTTTCCCAAAGGTTTAATTTTTATAGAATAAAAATCTTACTCAGAAAACTAATGTTGCATCAAAGCTCCCAATCACACAAGGTTCACATTTGGACTTTTGTTGGGCTTTTCACTGAATCCACATTCAAATCATGATTGGATCTGAAGTCAGAGAACCTGGCTTCTCATACAAATTTACTACTTTCTATGTGACTTTCCCTCTCTAGAATCAATTTTCTTATTTGTAAAAAAGAAGTATTATAATAGCTGACTTTCTAGTTCTAGCTAAATGATGAAAAATCAGTGATCTTTTATCCAGTACTTGCTATGTGTCAGGTAGCTAAGTGATACCATAATGCACAGAGCATTGGTTCTGAAGTTAGGAAGAGTTCAAATCCAGCCTCAGACACCCATTGCCTGTATGACACTGGAAAAATAATTTCAACCAGTTGGGCTCAGTTCCCTCATCTGTAAAATGAGCTGGAGAAGGAAATGGTAAACCACTCCAGTATCTTTGCCAAGAAAACAATCATGAAGAGTTGGGTACAACAACAAGTATGTGTCAGGTACTAGGGATTCAAACATAAAAATTAATGTTCCTTCCCTCAAGGAACTTATATTCTATCAGGATATGGATAAGTGAAGCTATTATAATATTAACAGCTTCCTAGTTCTAAAATCCCAATATACACAGTTTCCCCGTTGCTCCTTTTTTATATCTTTTTACACTTCTAATGGAAATCAATGATTCTTTAAAACACCTTAAGAACCTCTGGCATTTACCCAAATCATAATTAATGTGCTGTGTTCAGCCAAGGACAGTGTTCACCTAATTTTTTTTTGATGCATGTGCTGAAATAATAGAAGATAATGAAGGGCTGAAACTTCAGTGAGGAAAAAATGGGTTTTGACAATTCCCCAGAAACAAAGATGGGAAATGTGCACACAAAGCCTCAGACACTGCACCCTCTGGGCACGATGTGAGAGGGGGAGAAGGGAAAGTCACACTACAATAAATATGGAATGGAGCGTAATAGGCTTATTTTTTCCCCTAGAGTAAAAGCCTCAGTTGAAAGAGCTCTAATTAATTCTGAGAAGATGACAAATGGTCAAGGCAAAGCTGATGGCAGTGGCCCTGGTGCTTGACACTCTAATGCAACTTAGGGAAAGCTTGTCAAACCAAGGCTAGGCTCATTTATTTGGCTTCTATGCCTGCCTAAATGGGCTAGAAATAGAAGTTTCTAGAAATACATGAAGGATATATGAAAAAGAAGGGGCATGGATTTTAAGCTAGTGATTCCCATTCTCTGAGGATTCAGTTAATTAATGGAAGATCCAATAATTTCATTGAATTTGAGAGCTATTTATGAGGCGTCAACTAGATATAAGGTGGCAGACACAGAACACTAACTCCATGTACCAGAGGTAGGATTTACCATTGGCCCTTCCTTTGAGGGTAGCACTGGTCATTCTCCTAAGAGGAGACACACATCAGACCAATTTGTATACAGCCTTCAAAGGGAAGCAACATAGTGTAAATTCTGGAAGAACTGAGTTCAAATGTCTCCTCTGACCATTACTTGCCATGTGACATTGGATAAAATAACTCTTTTGAAAATAGAGATAATAGCTCCTAGAGTTTTTTAGAGGGATTTGCAAGGTTAAAAAGAAATAATGGTAAGCATTTCATAACTTTAAAGACATAAGATATACATAATAATCAGTATGAGTTTCATCTCATTCTTTTTCTCTTTTTGTTGATGGTCTGACAGAAAATTCAGATAGAAATATTCAAATAATCTTGGTACAAGTCCTGCACTAATTGTTTTATAGTTAATGTTTTGGAAGCCGGCAGGGTGTAGTAGATACTGAGGTGGTCTCAGAATCAGAAAGACCTGGATTCAAGTCCAGCTTCTGTAACATACTGATTTTGTGGCTTTAGGCAAACCTCTTAAGCTCTCAATGTTCTAGGCAATTCTCTAAGATTATACATTTCAGAGTGATAGGTTTGTGTGTGTGAATGTGTGTATGTGTGTTTATCTATTATTCAATATTTAGCTGTGAAGTAGTTCTGGAAGTACAGAAACAAAGTGATGAATAGCCTTTGCTTAAAAACAGCTTATCTTTATAAATAAATCTCCATGCTATAAGTAACTATACTTGATTAGCATTCAGCCTTGAGTGTTTAACCAATTAACTGTGTCAAAGTTAGAGATTTTTAAAAAAATTATATTGCCCATGATCACCTGGACATGAAATTGAGCCTTAAAATTATGAGGATTTTTCATAGATTTTCTATCTTTCAATACTCATAATCCCCAAATTTCATGGAAGGAAAACTTTTTTTATAATATAGAAACTTTGTGAAAGAAATCAGGACCAGGTGGGACCAGCAAGAGATACACAATATTCCTATAACTCTTGTTTTTTACTGTAGATATCAAAAAAATCAGCTTATATTGTAAAACTTTTATTTATATGAAATAAAGGCTCTGAAATGGTCTACAGAACTTTAAATACGGATAGGGACTAGACTTGTCATTTCATGGATGAAGAGAATTCATCATTTTCTGATCATCAACTCTGATGCTCCCATCTCCTTAGCACTTTCTGCTCCTGGAGTCATACCATCTTCTAATTAGAAAGGAGTTCCTCCCAGATTTTCTACCATTTAAAGAGAGCACCCCAAAAATGCACCTCATCATTTCCCCTAGAGCAACTTCCCTGAATTTCATGATCTCCAGAAACTCATTATTCTGCAAGATGAATTCAACTCTGCAACTCTCATTTCGTACCTAGTAACCTTCTTCTTTCCCTATTCTTTTTAACTTCTTTTAATATATTATCTTCCTCCATTTGATTGTGAACTCTTTGAGGGCAGGAACTCTCTCTTTGCATCCGTAGCATTTAGCACAGTGCCTGACACATAATCAATTTCTATTCACTCTAACCAATGTAGGCTAGCACTTTCTCTGAAATATATAATTTTAGAAAATTGTTGAGCGTTTAAGTGACTTGCCGAAAATCACAAGTCAGAATGTTTCAGTCTTGATTCTAAAGCCAGGTCTTCCTGAAATTGCAGGTAGCTCTATATTCATTATACCAAGCTTGCCTCTAAAACCTTAACTATAAAAGAATTAGAGCAGGACTCATCCCAAGGTGGTTTCTATCTATCATCAAAAAAAAAAAAAAAGATGAAAAGAATGAGCTCATACTCATATTAATGAAAATGGCAATGATAGCAATTGCTATCAGAAATGACAAAAAGGTTATCCTTAAGAAACTAAAACTTATTGATCAATGAAATTCTGGTTGAAAAAAGGCATCTAGCAAGATATTACCTGGTAACTAGAATTAAGTATCAGAAGCATATTATCCATCATCATCTACCATATGATAAATCCTTGTGCTACAAATTTTGAAATAGCCTAGAAAATCAACAAAGCAGCATTACTGAAAAAAAGAACAGCAATTCAGTCATTTTTCAGTCAGGTCTGATTCTTTGTGATCCCATTGGTGTTTTCTTGGCAGAAATCTGGAGTAGTTTGTCATTTCCTTTTCAAGCTCATTTTACAGATGAGGAAACTGAGGCAAAGAGGATGAATTGACATGCCCACAGTCACACAGCTAGGAAATGCCTGAGCTTCTCAGCATATAGTGAATGCTTAATAAATGTATCCATGTTTTCTTGCATCCTTGATTGATCTATCACTGGAACAGTCCCAGATTTGAACAAAGGTCTCCCTGACTCCAAACCTGGCACGGTATCTGCTGTGCCACCTAACTATCCAAGAGGTCATCATCTTAAAATTGTGGCTTGAAACCACCTGGACATAACACCGATACATACAAATTTAAGAACTACTTTTTAATAGCTATTGTCATAGCAAACACTCCTAAACTACAAGTTCCATGGAATGAAAGACTTTTTTTGATAGTCTGCAGCACATTTTGCTCTTTATTGAGACATTATGTTGCAAAATACACTAAGGTGCTTTTCTTATATAAAAAGTATGGAAGAGACTTTAATTAATTTCTCTGTGACAACCACTGAGATCTGACTTCGGAAATTTTAGGCATAATGTCACTTTATGTGTTTTATGGTCTGTGGGGTTGATGAGGTTTTCTTTTTAAATTTTAAAGTTTTCTTTGTTCATGGGTAGGTAAGTATGAATAATGCAACACATACAATACAGTGAAGAATACAGTTAAGTCCAACAACCAGTGTATGATGGGGAAAATGAAGATTTTTCCCTAGAACCACAGTCCCAGGGGGAAGGCAATGATAAAGACCTTTCTTTTATTCTTGAGAAAGCCATGAGACTATACAGACTAAGGGGATTTTAAAATGAAATCAGTTGGGATACAGAATGAATTCCCTTCTTCCCTGTAGGGAGAGGAAGGAAGCAAGACAGGGCAGATCTTTGGCCCACTCAGAAGCTTTCAAAATATAAAGAACTGGCCAAAAAACATCAAAGTCGTGGGAATAAGATGTAATTTCTGTAGGAAACGTCTCAATGGCTGTTTTGACCTCAAAAGGAGAAGTTTCTCTTCTCTATGTGTCAATGTCTAATTGTCTTGAGCTGTAAAAATTTTGGACAAAAAAAGTCTTTGACTGACTTGTTATTAAAATTCAAAATAATGAGTTTTTTCTATTCCTTCCTTCAATTTTCTCTTGTATCTTTATCATCTGAATATCTGTTTTATATATAATGATGTGTTACATATCTATACATACATATACAAGTGTGTATATGTACATATACATATTTCATATACATATATGTATATATGCATGCTTATATGCACATACATATATACATACATATCTATATAATATATCATGTATGTGACAAAATTATGGAAGTAGCATTCTTGCCTTCATGAAGCTTACAATCTAGTAGGATGACATAATGATACATTGGACCATAACACAAAATATCAAGTAATAGGAAACTGAAGAACAGCATAATGCTTCTTGTGAAATCTAAAGAAGGGAGCTATTATTGAAGACAGCAGAATTTAGTGAAAAGAGTGCCAAACTTGGATTTGAACTTGAGATTCCTGGACTTAAATCAGACTTCTGAAACTTATTATAAATGTAACTATTGGAATCATTTTATCTTTTCTTGATGGTACAGTAGATAGAATGTGCGGCCTAGAGTCAAAAAGACTTACCTTGCTGCACTCAAATCTAGCCTGAGATATTAGTGAGGCAAGTAATTTCACTCTATTTGCCTCAGTCTTCTTATTTGTAAAATGAGTTAGAAAAGGAAATGGCAAAAATCCGTTATCTCTACCAACAAAACCCCAGATAGTGTAATATAGAATCAGACATGATGGACAAACAATTGAATAAGAACAGGCTTGAGAAGTGTCCTCGTTTCTGTAGTTCACCCCTAATTTTCAAAGAAGACCACCAAGGACATTACAATAGATAATGTCTTGACTTGTTCATGAATTGGATTCAAATGAGGCCCAGTTGTGCAAAACTTTCATTCTCATTTCTAAGATGAGGGGAATATTACCTGGAGTTACCTGAATAAGCTGTTTTGAGACTCAGAGAAACCACTGTAGACAAAGTGTTATATTAATTATTATTATGTTTACTATTATTTTCTACTTGGGACATCTAGGAAGGCTTCCTGTCAAGCAGTACAGTGCATAAAGTGTGACTTTAGGGAAATAAAACATGGTATTCCAATTCTGGGTCTACTTAATGCTTACTTATCTATTTTCCTCTTAGGACTTTGACTAAATTACCATGTCTGTGTCCATTAAGTAAATAGGACCACCTTTTATTTATAGCTTGAAATCGTGTGTGTGTGTGTGTGTGTGTGTGTGTGTGTGTGTGTGTGTGTGTGTGTGTGTAATCTTTCTTTAGAGGGACTTTAGATATCATTAAACCCAATGACCCTAATTTGATTCACTGAAGCCAGGAAGGTGAGGTTGATATTGAGGTATCTTTAGCTTCCCATTATTCCTTAAGATGTCATATTTGATGATTGCTATTCTCAGTTAGAGAATAGTTAGAGAATATGTATGGATGATTATGCTAATAAAATAAATCAATATTCAGTTATTGAACATCTACTTTGGGGCAAGCATTGGGTTAGATATTGTGGGGGGAAATTCCCCTTCTCAAGAAGGTTACATTTTATTTCAGTAGGGAAAATTGCACATTTATGAAACTTTGGAAGGAGAGGTGCTAGCATCAAGGGCATGAGAATATATTTATGTAGAAGGTGGTATCTGAGATGAATTATAAAGGAAACTAGAGAATATTGAAGACCCATGCCCCTCATACCTGCATCTACCTACCTTGAGAGGAAAGGAATGTGTCAATGAGATTAAGTGGGATGATTTTTCATTTTAAAATGGAATAGAACTCACTTGGTGCTTGATCCTTGAAAAGTCATTTGTACTAGATTGAGAGAGGAGTTTCTGTGCTTTTAATAATTCCAAGTAGAATCCATCTACTGAAGAATTTCTATTCTAACTAAGCTTTATTTTATCCTTAGGGGAGGAAAAGAAGAGCCTATGTAAACATGAGACCTAGTATGACCAAAAGCAATAGATGAGACTGTAAATTCTTTTGAAATATTTGCTCTTATTTTCCCCATTTCTGGAATATTATTTTTGTTCTTCCTGCAAGATCTTGAAAAGTGCATATGGCCCCATATTAAATCTCCAATTGGCCTATGAGAGGTAGCAGTTCATTTTTCAGGTTATCTTTTTCCCACGAAAAATATTTTTCTTATTGGAGATCATAGTTAACATTATTTCCATTCATAGGAGACATTTTTTAAAGATATGGAAATATGTTGTTCACTTTGTAGTTCATGACATAGTTCTTGTGCTTCCCAGTTCAAATTAAATTAAATTGGAAATATTACTGAGTAAAGACTCTTGGTTGATTGGTTAGTTATTGTACTTTCTTCTTGAAGAGGATGAAAATGACATCACTATATTGGAGTCAAGGTATAATATGTTCATTCATAAAGCACAGTGCCTTCTTTGATGCTTGCCATGTAGATGGTACTGTGCCAATAGTTCTCATGCCACAATCAATTCCAAAGTCTCTCCAAAGATATCTTTAAAGTATCCTATATCACTTCTCTTCTGATCACTTATGTAGCTATGGATGACCATACATGCTCATGGTCTATGTTAAGGTTCTGTAACAAAAAATTTTTGAAGTATATGTGACTAAAAATCCATTGATTTCTGATTCACAACATCTTGGGGTAGATGAGGAATAGTGTCAGTGGATGATGGAGGCTGGAGGTTTCCCCTAATCTAGAATGCTACTTGAAAAAGTAATTTATCCAAAGTCAAAAACAGTTAGCAGAATTAAGTCTCCATTTTCTAGCCCCAAATATCATGTTCTTTCTTTCTTACTGTGTTCTCCACATCTTTGAAAAGAAAATTATAACAGATGTACATCATTTAGTTGGCAAGAGACCAAAACCTTAATCCATTCTTGACAATTGGCTTCTCTTGGAGAACCATATTGTTTCCCAATAACTTTATTTTAATAAATCATTTCAGTTGTGTCTGACATTTTGTGACTCAATTTGGAATTTTTTGGTAAAGGCACCAGAGTGATTTACCATTTTCTTCTCTAGCTCATTTTACAGAGGAGGAAACTGAGGCAAACAGGGTTAAGTGACTTGCATAGGGTCACATGGCTAATAAAGTGTCTGAGGATGGATTTGAACTTAGGAAGATGAGTCTTTCTGACTCCTGAGGTTCTACCCTTCAATGCTTTTATCAAACTCTGTGCTTCAGCCATATAATAAGGAGTCTTAATGAAAAGGTTTGGATAATTTCATGTAACCCATTCTCATTACCAGGAAAAGAATTGAAAGCCCACATTCTACTGACAAGGAAAAATAAAATGTTTGTTTTTTCATTATAAAGTAAGTGTGGTAGCAACTTCTAGCCCCCTGAGAAAATTCTGAAACAGGATTTAAAATTGAAGTACATCTTTAGTCCCAAGACTGCACACTGAAACAAACAAATAAAAATGTAACAAACTGGTTTTTTCCTGAAAACAATCCCTCTAGCAAAACTAATGATCACTTCAAGGGTACCTTTAAGATCATAGATTATATGAAAACAGATTTATAGTTAGAAGGGATCTTAGAGGTCATTGAATTCAGCCTCATCTTGTACAGATCTAAAATCCAATAAACATTTAATAAGTACCTACTATGTGCTAAGACAGTAGGAATACAATTAATAATAAGAGTCCCTGGCCTCAAGGATTTTATAGTCCAATAAGACAACATGGAGAATGAGACAGGAAAGAAGGGGGAAGGACTCCAAGAGGTCCCCAATGCATAGGAGAATCTCATTTTGCAAATCTGAAAGCAGGAAAAGCAATAAATGTAGAGGGCAGTTCATTGCCCTCTGCAAAGGAAGATATTAAGAGGAATTTGGTATTCTGATTTCTAAGCCTCCAATCCACAGGGAGAGAAGGCTGAGGGAAGTAATGTCATCAAAGCTGGAGCTGGATTCATAGTAATGAGGTGAGGAGCTTAGCCTGAGACAAACTTCTTATTCTGTCAAGTTGAAACCAGATGAGAAAATTGAGAAGTTGAAATTGGATACCAAACAATTACTAGTGCTTTGACATAAGGGAGGTCACCAATTTACATAATTTATTACATTTACTAAATTAATAAGATTACTACAATTTACCCATTCACTACTCTAATTTACCTGGGATTTAGTTTCATTGTTTCTAAAATGAGGAGTTTGGATTTTATGGTCTTTTGGGTACCTAATGACTGTAATTCTTTAATCCCATGATTCTCTGGCCTCCCATTACCCTACAAGACGACATTAGGTGTTTGATAGTTCTAGCCATACCCCAATGACAAAGACCATGATAGATGAGCATACTGACTGGATTCTGTTTCCCATTTTAAGAACTTTGCTTTGAATGGAAATGCTACCCAGAATTGTCACCGGCTGTTTGGTGCTCCACTCTGGCAATGGGCACGTGGCTTTCACTTATGTAACTTATGTAACTCAGTATAAAAGAGGTATAAAAAATAATGCCCATCTCTTATTGTGCAATTACACTAAAACAGAGGCAGCGCTTCTGGGGCCGGGTGCCTGGAAGAACACTCCGACTCCCTGCTGAGTCCACATGGAGCCTGAGATTAAAATGGCAGCCAGTATAGAGAGATCTCCTTGTTCCTTGTTATCTATTTAAAATATCCTACTTAGGCAAAACAATCTCCTAACCCATACTCAAATGCCTAGCTTCCCACAGACTTGCTTAAAATGCCAAATAAAAAATCTGAAATGATTGGCAAAAATGGCAGTTGCAGTAATAAACAGTTTTAGTCACCCAAACTGGGGCCTACCTCACTGATAATGGAATGCCTTTACTTATTAGTGGGGGTAGGTGAGTATTTTAAGTACCTCCAGTATGGATGGCAGCTAATAAATAGACTTCAAAACTTGGAGTCGAGAAAGATACTTATTATCTGTAAGATCTGGATTAAATTACTTAGTTCTTTGCGCTTCAGTTTCTTCATTTATAAAATAAAATGACTTTTTAATGGTCTCTAAAGTTCCTTCTGACCATCAACCTGTGATCCAATAATTATGCTCTAAGTAGAAGGACTATAACAAGTAGATCTGGCTTTGGAGTCCTGAATGAGCATCTCTCCTTTGTCACTAGCAATCAAACAACAAACATTCTATTAGCCACATGCTCAGTGTCAGGAAGTGTGCTAAATTTTAGAAGTGCAAAGAAGAAGAATTAAAGACAAGGTCACAAGAAGCTGAATTAAAAACAAGGTCACAAGAAGCTGACATTCTAATACCATGTGTGTGTGATCTCCTGGTTTCAGTTTTTTCATCCATGAAACAGAAGAGCAGCCAGGTGGAACTACAGTAGATATAGCACCAGGCCTGGAATCAGAAAGACTCATCTTCCTGAGTTCAAATCTGCCCTTAGACACTTATGAACTGTGTAACTCTGGACAAATCACAATCTTATTTGGCTAAATTTTCTCATGTGGAAAATGAACTGGAAAAGGAAATTGCAAGCCATTCTAGTATCTCTACCAAGAAAACTCTAAATGGGGTCATAAAGAGTTAGACATAACTGAAAAACAATTGAATTGAAAAAAAGAGGTAGATGGATTAGGGGATGTATAACATTCCTCCAAAATTTAAATATCTTATCCTTCCTTTTATAAATAAGGAGGTTGAGATCCTAGAGAATTAAAATGGCTTTAGGTCATATAAGCCAGTAGAAACGGAATTTAGAGTGAGTTTTTCTACCTCCCCAGCACTCATTCTTTCTATCCTACCACAGGTCTTTGGCTTCAAAATAGTCAATCACATTTTTATTTTCAAAGTGCTTTCTTTACCTCAAGTGTTTATTATAATACCTGACATATAGTAGGTTCTAAATAAATGGTAATTGAATTGAACTGAATTAAGGAAATTCATAATACAATTGGTCATGAGTCAATGAATATAGTTTCTGAGGCAAGATTGAAATCTGAGCTTAAACCATGTTTTCTCACACTACCATGAATAACTTTGTCCATTGCCTTCAGAAATGTTAATAATAAAATGACAAGTACCTATATAAGTATAGACAGACAAATGTAAATAGAATTCACACAGGTAGTTAAATGCATGGTAGTTGTAGAAAAAGGGTACTAGCAGGTGAATTAAGAAAAGTCTTCACGTTGAAGGAAGAGAGAATCTATGAGGAGAAATGAGAAGGAAATATATTCTGGGCTTGTGCAAAAATATCAAGATGGGGATGTAGAAAATAGAGAGAAGGCTACATTGGATTGCAAAGACAGTGATAAGGCTGGAAATAGGATAGAACATGGTTGTGAAAGGTTTTAAAAGCCAAATGAGGAATTTGTATTGATTCAGAATCAATGGGGGAGGAGGGAAAAGAATCAGGTTTATTGAGTGGGGGCTTGACATGATCAGATTTTCACTTAAGAAAATCATTTTGGCAGTTATTTGAAGTAGGGAGACCAATTAAGAAGCTGTTACACTAATCTGTGCAAGAGAATGATGAGGGCATGTACTGAGTAGTTTTTTGAGTGGAATGAAAGAGGTTTCATGGAAGCCTTATTATGACTAGAGAAATGGCAAGATTTGGTAGCTGATTAAATATGTGAGCTGGTAGAGATTATCACCAAAGTTACAAAGCTTTTGGAATGAAGGGTTGGTGATGTCTTTGATTTAATTGCAAAGATTGGAAGAAAACGAATGGCTAGAGGGGAAAATATCTCTGAGAATTATAGTTTGAAATATCCCAAAGGCAATTAGTGATGCAAGATTTAAGTTCAGGGGAGAGAATGAAATTGGATACATACATTTTTAAATCACCAGCCCAGGTATAGTCATTTGAAACAAATGAAGAATTAGAGATTGGGAATGTGGAACCATTTTTTTCCTAGGAGTTTGGCTGAGAAAGTGAGGAATATGACAATGCTTATAGGGATGTTAAGGTCTAGTAAAAAAATATTAAATATGAGGGGAAAAATTGGCACCTTTGAAGGCAGCAGGACAGAAAATAGTGATGGGGAGAGGCTAAAAATTAGAAAGATGGGGTGATATGCTATTATTATTATTATGATTATGATTATGATTATGATTATTCTTATTATGCTAGAGAAAATGGGCTAGACAAGCTGGGGCCAGAGTAGAAAGCACTAGACTGGGCCTGGGTCTTAGGGCTTCTAGACCTGGCCATGTTCTAGAAAGTTAATTTTTTATTTTTTTGCTTATGCAAAATAATTGCATAAATTTGCTTATGTTTTTGCATAAAACAAAAGCTTTGTTTTATGATAGCTTTTTATTTTTCAAAACACATGCAAAGATACTTTTCAAAATTCATCCTTATAAAAACTTGTATTCCACATTTTCCCCATCCTTTCCACTTCTTCTGTTCCATAGACAGCAAATAATACAATATAGATTAAATATGTGTAATTTTAAAAAATATTTCCATGTTTATCATGTTGTACAAGAAAAATTAGATCAAAAAAGAGAGGAAAAGCTTGCAAGCAAACAACAAAGATTAAAATACTATGCTGTGATCCACACTCAGTCCCCACAGTCTTCTCTTTGGATGCAGAGGGCTCTCTCCATCACAAGACTATTGGAACTGCCCTGAATCACCTCATTGTTGAAAAAAGCCAAGTCCATCAGAATTGATCATCACATAATCTTGTTCTTAAGTACAATGTTCTCTTGGTTCTACTCACTTTACTCAGCATCTGTTCATGCAAGTCTCTCCAGGTCTCTCTAAAATCATCTTGCTGATCATTTCTTACAGAAAATAATATTTCATAACTTTCATATACCATCATTTATTCAGCCATTCTCCAACTGATGGGCATCTACCCAGTTTCCAGTTTCTTGCCACGGCAAAAAAAGGCTGCCATAAACCAGAAATTTAATTTCTTAAGGCCTATGTTTCTCAGTTGCTATTGCTTGGGGTTTACTTTTTCAAGGTTTCTTTAAAAAAACAAATTCTCAATGTCATAGTCATATTGTCATCTCATGCCTTTGGAATTGTATTTATTTCCAGGTCCTGACTCAGTGGATGGATCATTGGAAATAAAGTCAGGAAAGACCTCAATTCAAATTTAATCACACAAACTCTGTGACCTTAAGCAAGTCATTTCATCCCCTCTCCCTTCCTCTCTCCCTCCCTCTGTCTCTGTCTCCTTCCCTCCCATCCTCTTTCTCTTCTTCCCTTTTTCTTTTCCTCCCTCTCTCCCTCCTTCTCCTCCCTTCTCTTTCTGACTTTTGTCTTCCACCATATCATCATTCAAGCTTACTGACATAGAACATTCTCTGGCATCCTGTCAATCCAAAGCTGCCTTTTAGAGGGATGTCACCACAGCATATGCAGGAGTTTATCTTCAAATGGTTGCAAATCTGTCACTCACAATCCACATAAGCTCCCTATCATACCTCTTCCATTTATCTACAGTGCTGTTGGATGCTAGGTGGTATAGTGGATAAAGTTCCAAGCCTGGAGTCAAGAGGACCAGAGTTCAAATCCAGATTCAAGCTAGCTGTATGATTCTGGGCAAGTCACTTAACCTTATTTGCCTCAGTTTCTTCATCTGAAAAACAAGCTGGAAAAGAAAATGACAAATCACTCTAGTGTTTTTTTGCCAAAAAATCCTTAAATGGGATCACAGAGAATCAGACATGACTGAAATCACTGAACAATAATGCATTATGAAAGGGCTTCCTTTCTCTAGCTGAAGTTGTTCCCTGAGGAAGAAATGAAATATTACTTTTGGGGTATTTTTCATTTTTTTCTTTTACAAAATAATAGTGTTTACAGTTTTTAAAAAATGACCTTAAAGATTATCTAGTCCTACTCCATTTAGTGTGGGAGAAAGCCTGGGCTCAAATCCTGCTTTGAGTAGCTGCTAAGTCATGTGACTATGGGCAAGCAAGCCACTGATCATTACTTAATCTCAGTTTCTTTCTTTTTAAAATCAGAATGATTTTAAATCTTAAATCTTCTTTAAAATAAGAATGAAAATAACTATAGTTCCTACCTGGCTGGATTGTCATGCAACTTAAATGCAGATGATGTACATTAAAGCACTCTGCAAATTTTAAAGTATTATGCAGATGAGAGTATTATATGTTTGGTTCAAAGCACCTCCTGAAGTTTTTCATATACACTGGGTCTAATCCTAGGACTCTGCTCTCAAAAATATCAGTTTCTCTATAGCCCATTGCCCTTACTGGAATTTGTCTTTCAATTGCTTTTCAGTCCTATTTACTCATCTGGGGTTTTCTTGGCAAAGATAATGGAGTGGTTTGCCATTTTCTTCTCCAGCCCAAATATACTATATATGTGTGTGTGTGTGTGTGTGTGTGTGTGTGTGTGTGTGTGTGTATGTATGTGTGTATATATATATATATATATATATATATATATTTTATATATATTCATCAATCACTAACCATTTGATAAGGACAAACTATGTGCCATTTATTGTGTGAGACACTAAAAATATAAAGACAAAAAGAAATAAAAGCCTTTTATCTCATAGAGCCTAGAGTTTATACAAGGAAACAACATACATGGAAATAAATTCATACAAAATACATGTGAGACACTTGGGGGAAGACACTAGTATCTAGGGAGAGATCAGGAAAGGACCCATGAATGAAAAAGCCTTTGAGCTGAAATTTGAAGAAAATTAGATTCTAAGAGGAAGAGATGAGGAAAGAATCCATTCTATAATGGAGAAAAGCCTATGCAAGGACATCAAAATAACTGCATCTGCCTTTTCCCAAATGTGGGTAAGAGAGTCTCCTGTTCTATACAAACCCTTAAGGTATAATATGGTTATTAAGTATAGGACAGCTTTTTTTCTGGTCACAACAAAAAAAGGGGGGAGGAAATATGCATAGTTGTTCTGAACTGATATAGAAATAGAGAGATCACTCAACTGACTGTCGGTTTCATGCACCCTGCTCCTCCAGAAAGGAAAAGGAAATTTGACATTGTTATAAGAGCAACAGTCTAAATTATATTCCAATCACTTGCTCCTAGGAATTCATATACAGGTCTTTCCAAAGCTGTAGTATTACCCTGTTGTTTTCACCCCTCCTGCCATAATCACCACCAGAAACTAGTTTTAGGGGGCTGCTGAACAATCATTTGAGCGATCCCTCTTCCTAAAGCCCTCCCCTAAGCCACATATAAAAACAAGTTCACAAATGCCTTGTGTTTCTACTTTAAGGTGCTAACAGTTGATCCCAGCAAAGTGGGTAAGTGGTAAATTGGTAAAGAGGAAGAAAGATTTTCTTATCTCTCAACAGCACCTGATGCAAGGGGGAAAGACAAAGAGAAAATCCTTAAGGTAAAAAAAAAAAAAAAGTGAAGAGCAACCAAATTATTTTTTTCACAGCAAGAAAATATAAGAGAATATCTGTCAATCATCAGAAAGTGACCCCCATCTCTAAAACCCAACTAATCTTTGAAGGCCTCAGTGAAAATGGCATTATTGGATATGTCCACAGCACATTAGGATACATTCTTCTAGATAATGGTTCTTGACATGTAATCTCATCCTGTTTATGAGGGGAATTCATTACCTATATTAAATTATTATGATCAATGAGATCATATGACAATGTCACATAACATCATAGGATATAATGTAATATATTATAAAATATAAAAGCAATATAAAATAGATTGTATTTAAATATATAAAAATAAATATATATAAATACAGTATAGTATTACATTATATAACGTAGCATATAAAATACAACATACTATTACATTATATAACATAGTAGAGCACGGTGTAATATAATATGTACAATACACAATATAATACCATATAATATATGATTAACATAATATTATAGTGATAAAATTATGATGGTTTTGATGTGGTGACAAGGAAATAGAGCAGTGTTTCTCAAACTTTTGTCCTCAGTATCTCTGTATATTATTAAAAATTGTTGTGGATCTGTCCAAAGAGTTTTTGTCTTTGAGGGTTATTTTTATATATATTTACCATATTAAAAATAAAAACTAATTTTGAATTTCTAGACCCTCTAAAATGGTTTCTGAGACTCCCAGGATTCTCTGGCCCAAACTTTGAGAACCATTTATATAGAATGGGAAATTAAAGCCCGTAAAAAGGAAAGAACTTGTCTAATATCATACATAATCATGAGTAGAAGAATCAAAATTTCAACTCGTGGATTCTACCTTACACACGCTTACTCTGTATACAAACAAAATTTGGTATTGCCTCCACTCCCTACATTTTCTTCTATCCCAATATAATAAGCATAACCAATACAAAATGAAGTTCCACTGAGAACAGGGGAAAATAATCAACCCTATCATTCAAACTGTCAATAAAGGTTCTGATTCAGAAGTCAGATCAGCCTTGCAATCAACTCTAGTTCCCAGCTCCCTGCTTTATGGGTATACAGCAGCACTTGGGATGTTACACCTCCCTTCAATGACCCATTCTTTCTGGGACAAAAAAATGGTTATATTTCTCTCTAGCTGGATATAAATGGATTGCAGAGCTAGCATTTTTAGCCTGGCGCCCATGTGATAGAGAATTTGCAATGGCTTAGAAAAATATAGCCAATGGTTGAGATTCAGGCTAGGGATTTTATCTCCATGAGGTAACATCTCTCCTTGCTTGTCCTTATATAGAGAATCTCAAAAGACAAGAAAGGAGAGAGGAAACTAATTCTGGAGAAACAGAAATGGATATTTCCAGGATGATAATTCTCCATTCATTAGCCAAACTATGCTATTGGTTGTTCTCCGGTGGACAGCCTTCCTTCTTTCACCTCTATGAGAGGTTCACAAGTTGGTCATCTTGCCACTGGACCCAGATGTCTGTATAGGGGAAAGTGAGGCAGGTAACTTTGCATAGTAAATCCACTTAAATCCAATCCATTTGCATGTCATGTCTTTACCTCCATGATATCATGGTCCCCTTCAAGAACAAAGGACAAACCACAGCAACAGCCATAACTTGGAATTGCTAACACCCTGTAAGCCTCAGCTCAAAGGCCACCTCCTATAAGAGCTATTTCCTGATTCTCCCAATTTTTAGGGTTCCTCACTCCAAAATTTCTTTGAATCTATTTGGTATACAGAGTGTATCAGGGTTCAAGCTTTAAGAGTTTGAGAGAATAGATTTGATAACTTAAAGCTATACCAAGACTTTTGGCACATCCCATCTACCATGAATTTACTTCCTTTCAAATATGTTATATAACTCCATTACAATTAAGTTTTTTAAGGACAGAAACTATTTTGTTTTTGTTTTTTTTGGGTTTTTTTTTTTGCCTTTTAGTCAGCACCTAGCATGTAAAAAAAAGTATTTAACAAATCAACCAATTAACAGATTTTTATTAAAACCTTTCATGTACCAGAAATAGTGCCAAACCTTGGGCATACAAAGATAATATGCATATATATAGAACTAGACAAGTTGTTTGCAAAGTAAATAAAAAGTAATCTTAGAGGTATAGATAAGGAGATTGGGAAAGAGGGAAAGATAGCTCTTGAGTAACGTCTTAAAAAAAACTAAAGGTTCCAATGGGCAATAAGGAAGCTGAAGAGAATTCTGGGCATAGGGAACAGCTGTCAAAAAGACCCAGAGAAAGGAATTGAGTGATGTGCCCAAGATCAGGTGGACAGTTCCCATATCTATAACATTTTCAAAGCTCTTGACATATTTTATCTCATTTCATCCACACAACAACCCTGGAAGGCAAGGACTTTATTCTGTGGAGAGGAGCAATATTGAATAAGACTACAAGTGTAAAACCGCATCAGATTTTGCACAACTTTAAATAATAAAGGACTTTGTATTTGATCCTGGAGGTAAGAGGGATCCCTATAATTTATTGAGTAGGAGGATGATGTGGTTAGATCTGCACTTCAGGAAAAATACTTTGGCAGCTATGGCAGAGATCCATTGGAGTAGGGAGAGTTTTGAGGCAAAGAGATTAATTAAGAAGCTACAATAATCATCCAGGCAAGAGGTAATGAAGTCTTGGATTAGGGTGGTAGTTGAGTGGAAAGAAGGAAATATATATGTGATATGACATGGATAAATACATCACAAAGTTTGTCAACTTAATGGATATGTGTGGTAAGTAAGGGTGAGGAGTCAAGTATGATATTCAATTTAGTTGTTTTTCTGCCATATCTGATTTTCCATGTGACTTGCCATTTCCTTCTCTAGTTTATATTTTGGATAAGGAAGCAGAGATCAACAGGTTTAAGTGATTTGCCCAGGATGACACAGCTAAAATGTGTCTGAAGCCAAATTTGATCTCAGGAAGATCTTCTTGACTTCCAGCCTAGCACTCTCTCCACTGCCCTACTAGCTATCCAGATATCAAGTATGATACCAATTTTATGAAGATGGGCGGCTAAGATAGTAATGCCTATAAAAGTAATAGAAAATTTTGGGAGAAAATGAGAGTTTAAGGATAAAAATAATGAGTTCTATTCTGAACATGTTGAGTTTGAAATGCCTAAGATGAATCTATTTGAAATATCCAAAAGACACATCATTATGTGGCACCATTATCAGAATATAGAGTAAGGCTCCAAGTCAACAATATTGCAGAAGTGTCAAGAGGGATGATGAGTAAGAAAATGACTGAGAGCAGTATTTGTTGTTGTCCTTAATTCTTAGAGAAGTAGAATGACATTATTATGTTGGAATCCAGCTACAGAGTGTCTGATTGGTTGATCAGACCAATACCAGTTCAGAAGGTTCTACCACAGGTTGGGTACAAATAGTCCATGAGAACAGTTGGGGTAGCAATGTCTCCAAATTTGCACATCTTACATTTCTTTTAAACTACTTCAATTCTGCTTCATTCATAGAGCATAGTTTCTTTCTTTGTTGAAGATAATCCATTCTAAGTGGTTCTTTGCCAATGCCTCCCATACCATACAACTGATTCCAAAGTTCTTTAAAGTTTTGACCAAGTAATGAAACTGAAAGCCAGTTTGCAGAGTGTTTACAAAAGAAGCTCTAAATGTAGATGATTTATTTGAGGGATCTACCTGAGAATGGGAAGAGAGATATAGGATGGTAACTATCAGGGGTGGCAAGATCTCCTGAATATTTTTTTTAAGTATGGAGGAAATTTGGGTGCATTTATAGACAGCCAAGAAATAAGTAATACATAAAGACAAAAGATTGAAGGAAGGGTAATAGTAATGAGTTACAAGTTTGTTCAAATATAGAAATCTAAATGTCTGCCCTTTCAGACCAGATAGAACTAGAACTACATTGAAATATTAAAGGATCATAGAATGTAAGAATTGGATGCACCATAGAAGCCATATAGATCCATGCTCCCATTTTACAGATGAAGAAATTGAGGTTCAGAGATGGCCAGTGACTATGCAAGGTCATATAAGAAGGAGAAGTTGAAATCAAAATTCAAACTTGGGTTCTCTGCCTCCAAATTCAATACAATTCCCTCATACTTCCTTCAGGTATTACACAAAGAAGCTGTAGAATACTGATATTCAGATTCTCACTTTATAATAAAAAGGTAGCAATGCCTCCTATTTTATAACCTTTTACAAGTCTGCCAAATCTTGAATGCATTATCTTCATTAAGCCTTACAATAATCTTATAAAGAGGCAAGAAAGGAATTACTACCTTTATTTTCCCAATAATGTGCAGTATCTACTTTGATCTGTCCAAGGTCACACAGCTAGTAATTGGCATAGCTGGATTTGAAAGGACAGGAGAGAACCAAGCTCCTGTGATTCCTACCCCAGTCTTTGTCCCACCACCCCATGCGGCCTCACAACGGGAAGCCGAGATGAGAACCAAAAATAGGGCCTCCAAAGACAGTGCCCATTTTCCCAGTTGCTCAACACACACTGATTAAGCACAGATGCTTGTGTAATGATGATGAATTGAGCAGATTTGCAGCGCCTGTCATGGCAGTCAATCAAGTGGTATTTCATCAGCCCAGTGAGTTCTCACATGCCAGCAGAAGCTGCAGAGGGCTTTCCCTGGCTCCAAGGAATTAAGTAGGTTTCTTCATTAAAGAATATAGAATATATTAAAGGAAAAATAAATGCACTCTGATGGGATGTAGTTGTCCTTTCACCTATGAAGCTCAATGGATCATTTACAAACACTCTATTTAGCCCTTTAGTGGCCTAAGAGGCTGGAATTATTATCTTCACTGTACACAAGAATGTAAACTGGGAGATTAAGTGTTTCCCCAACCTCCTACTGTGAGTCAGTAATAGTACTGACTCCGACTAACCCCAGGTCCCTTGTTCTAAGCAGTAAAAGATCTGCTCTTCCTTGAACCATAAAATTCATACTTTAAAGCCAAGTTCATTGGCAGTTTGCCAGTACTGCTCTTTGTGAATTTCTGTGTATCAACTTTCTGCAAGAAGTTGACATCCATAGTTGGGCTCATCAGCAATGTAAGATTGCACCAGGAGAGAGGGAGGGGTGGTAGATCATATTCAGGTCTTGAATATTTAATCCAAGCAATTTCCTATTTGGCTTGCTATGCTCTTTTCTGTAGGAGGTAGGAAAGTGAATGATTAAGCTGAGAAATCATAAGGACAGATGCTGATTAGCTAGGGCAAGGGCCAAGGCTGAAAGCTCAATAAGGAGAATAGGAGAAGATGGAGAACCCCATGTCTGATCTTAGTCTGTGCGCCTATGTTCCTGCTCTTAACAGACTAGAATACAGGCCCGAGTCAAGAGAGATGGAATTTAATTGAAAATTTTGAATTATTAGAATAGGTAATAAGGAAATTCAGTTTCACTCTTTGTTTTTTTTTTTTGTTTTTTTGTTTTTTTGTTTTTTTTTTTTTAATTTTTTTTATTATATATATATATATATATTTTATAATATTATCCCTTGTATTCATTTTTCCAAATTACCCCCCCTCCCTTATTCCCTCCCCCCGACGACAGGCAATACCATACATTTTACATGTGTTACAATATAGTCTAAGTACAATACATGTGTGTGAATATCATTTTCTTGTTGCACAATAAACATTAGAATCCGAAGGTACATGCAACCTGGGCAGACAGATATTAGTGCTAACAATTTACATTCCCCTCCCAGTGTTTCTTCTCTGGGTGTATCTACCTCTGTCCATCATTGATCAACTGGAAGTGAGTTGGATCTTCTTTATGTTGAAGATTTCCACTTCCATCAGAATACATCCTCATACAGTATCGTTGTTGAAGTGTACAGTGATCTTCTGGTTCTGCTCATTTCACTCAGCATCAGTTGATTTAAGTCTCTCCAACCCTCTCTGTATTCCTCCTGCTGGTCATTTCTTACTGAGCAATAATATTCCATAACTTTCATATACCACAATTTACCCAACCATTCTCCAACTGATGGACATCCATTCATCTTCCAGTTTCTAGCTACAACAAAAAGAGCTGCCACAAACATTTTGGCACATATATGTCTCTTTCCGCTCTTTAGTATTTCTTTGGGATATAATCCCAGTAGTAGCGCTGCTGGGTCAAAGGGTATGCACAGTTTGATAACTTTTTGGGCATAATTCCAGATTGCTCTCCAGAATGGCTGGATTCTTTCACAACTCCACCAGCAATGTATTAGTGTCCCAATTTCCCCACATCCCCTCCAACATTTGTCATTATTTGTTCCTGTCATCTTAGCCAATCTGACAGGTGTGTAGTGGTATCTCAGAGTGGTCTTAATTTGCATTTCTCTGATCAGTAGTGATTTGGAACACTCTTTCATGTGAGTGGATATAGTTTCAATTTCTTCCTCTGAGAATTGTCTGTTCATATCCTTTGACCATTTATCAATTGGAGAATGGTTTGGTTTCTTATAAATTATGGTCAGTTCTCTATATATTTTGGAAATGAGACCTTTGTCAGAACCTTTGTTTTTAAAAATATTTTCCCAATTTGTTACTTCCCTTCTAATCTTGTTTGCATTAGTATTATTTGTACAGAAACTTTTTAGTTTGATGTAATCAAAATCTTCTATTTTGTGATCAATAATGATCTCTAGTTCTCCTCTGGTCATAAATTCCTTCCTCCTCCACAAGTCTGAGAGGTAGATTATCCTCTGTTCCTCTAATCTATTTATTATCTCCCTTTTTATGCCTAAATCATGGACCCATTTTGATCTTATCTTGGTATATGGTGTTAAGTGTGGATCCATATCTAATTTCTGCCATACTAATTTCCAGTTTTCCCAACAGTTTTTTCCGAATAATGAATTTTTATCCCTAATGTTGGAATCTTTGGGTTTGTCAAAGATTAGATTGCTATAGATGTACCCTTTTTTGTCCTTTGTATCTAATCTGTTCCACTGATCTACCGGTCTATTTCTTAGCCAATACCAAATGGTTTTGGTGACTGCTGCTATATAATATAGCTTTAGATCAGGTACACTTAGACCACCTTCCTCTGAGTTTTTTTTCATTAGTTCCCTTGCAATTCTTGACCTTTTATTCTTCCATATGAATTTTGTTGTTATTTTTTCTAGGTCATTAAAATAGTTTCTTGGGAGTCTGATTGGTATAGCACTAAATAAATAGATTAGTTTGGGGAGTATTGTCATCTTTATTATATTCGCTCGGCCTATCCAAGAGCACTGAATGTCTTTCCAATTATTTAAATCTGATTTTATTTTTGTGGCAAGTGTTTTGTAATTTTTCTCATATAATTCCTGACTTTTCTTTGGTAGATGGATTCCCAAATATTTTATACTATCAACATTTGTTTGGAATGGAATTTCTCTTTGTATCTCTTGCTGTTGCATTTTGTTAGTGATATATAAAAATGCCGAGGATTTATGTGGATTTATTTTGTATCCTGCCACTTTGCTGAAATTTTGAATTATTTCTAGTAGCTTTTTAGCAGAGTCTTTGGGGTTCTCTAAGTATACCATCATGTCATCTGCAAAAAGTGATAGTTTAATTTCCTCATTTCCTACTCTAATTCCTTGAATCTCTTTCTCGGCTCTTATTGCCGAGGCTAGCGTTTCTAGTACTATATTGAATAGTAATGGTGATAGTGGGCAACCTTGTTTCACTCCTGATCTTACTGGGAAAGGTTGCAGTTTATTTCTATTGCATATTATGCTTACTGACGGTCTTAAATATATACTCCTGATTATTCTAAGGAATAATCCATTTATTCCTATACTCTCAAGAGTTTTTAGTAGGAATGGATGTTGGATTTTGTCAAATGCTTTTTCTGCATCTATTGAGATGATCATATGGTTCTTATTAATTTGATTATTAATATGGTCAATTATATTAATAGTTTTCCTAATATTAAACCAGCCCTGCATTCCTGGAATAAATCCTACTTGATCATAGTGTATTATCTTGGAGATGATTTTCTGAAGTCTTTTTGCTAATATCTTATTTAAGATTTTAGCATCAATATTCATTAAGGAGATTGGTCTATAATTTTCTTTCTCAGTTTTCGATCTACCAGGTTTAGGTATCAGTACCATGTCTGTGTCATAAAAGGAATTTGGTAGGACTCCTTCATCCCCTATTTTTTCAAATAATTTATATAACATTGGGGCTAATTGTTCTTTAAATGTTTGGTAGAATTCACATGTGAATCCATCTGGCCCTGGGGATTTTTTCCTGGGGAGTTGATTAATAGCTTGTTCTATTTCTTTTTCTGAAATGGGACTATTTAAGCAATTTATCTCCTCCTCTGTTAATCTAGGGAGCCTATATTTTTGGAGGAAGTCATCCATTTCACTTAAGTTATCAAATTTATTGGCATAAAGTTGGGCAAAGTAACTCCTTATTATTTCTCTAATTTCCTCTTCATTGGTGGAAAGATCCCCCTTTTCATTTGTAAGACTATCAATTTGATTTTCCTCTTTCTTTTTTTTGATCAAATTTACCAAAGGTTTATCTATTTTATTGGCTTTTTCATAAAACCAACTCTTGGTTTTATTTATTAATTCAATAGTTTTTTTACTTTCAATTTTATTGATTTCTCCTTTTAATTTTTGTATTTCGAGTTTAATTTTTGGTTGGGGGTTTATAATTTGGTCTTTTTCTAGCCTTTTAAGTTGTAAGCCCAATTCGTTAATCTTCTCTTTCTCAATTTTCTTCAAATAAGCCTCTAAAGATATAAAATTTCCCCTTATTACCGCTTTAGCTGCATCCCAAAGATTTTGATATGATGTCTCATCATTATCATTATCTTGGGTGAAATTGTTAATTGTTTCTATAATTTGCTCTTTCACCCAGTCATTCTTTAAGATGAGATTATTCAGTTTCCAATTACTTTTTGGTCTATTTACCCCTAACTTTTTACTGAAAGTAGCTTTTATTGCATTGTGATCTGAGAAGAAGGCATTTATTATTTCTGCCTTCCTACATTTAATTTTGAGATCTTTATGTCCTAGTATATGGTCAATTTTTGTATAGGATCCATGAACTGCTGAGAAGAAAGTATATTCCTTCCTATTGCCATTCAGTTTTCTCCAAAGGTCTATCATACCTAGTTTTTCTAATGTTCTATTTACTTTTTTAATTTCTTTCTTGTTTGTTTTGTGGCTTGATTTGTCTCAATCTGAGAGTGCAAGGTTGAGATCTCCCACTATTATAGTTTTACTGTCTATTTCTTCTTGCAGTTCTCTTAACTTTTCCTTTAGAAAGTTAGATGCTATACCACTTGGTGCATATATGTTTAGTATTGATATGGCTTCATTATTTATGCTACCTTTCAGCAGGATATAGTTTCCTTCCTTATCTTTTTTAACGAGATCTACTTCTGCTTTTGCTTGATCTGAGATAAGGATAGCTACCCCTGCTTTTTTGGCTTTACCTGAAGCATAATAGGCTCTGTTCCAACCTTTTACCTTTACTCTGTATGTATCTCCCTGCTTTAAGTGTGTTTCCTGTAGGCAACATATTGTAGGGTTCTGCTTTTTGATCCAATCTACTATCCGTCTCCGTTTGATGGGATCGTTCATCCCATTTACATTTACAGTTAAAATTACTAATTCTGTATTTCGTGCCATCGTATTATCCCCAGATTATGCTTTTTTCCCTTGACCCCCCTGATCCCCCTCCCCGATATTTAATTTACAGACCCCCCTTGTGACGCGCAACCCTCCCTCTTTTTTTTTTTTTTTTTTTTTAGGATCCCTCCCCCCTCCCTCCAAGTCCCTTCACTTATTCCCCTTTTCCTTTTCCCTTTTCCTCTCCCCCCTTTTAATGAGGTGAGAGAAAATTCTCTGAAAAACAAATATGTTAATTATTTACTCTTTGAGCCTCTTCTGATGAGAGTAAGATTCACACAATGATTCTCCCCCTCACTAAGTTCCCTCAGATATGGTGTATTTTCTATGTCTCTTCCTGGGATGTAGTTTCCCTCTTTTTATCACTCCTTCCCCTTTTTCTGAACCGACCTCCTTCCCTTTACTACACCCCCCTTTTTTTCTTTTATATCAGTAAAATCAAATTATCCTTGAGTATTTTTTATATACCCACAACAGAGTTACAGTTCTCAAGGGTTCTGTGTACCTTTTTCTGTTTCTCTTCAGTCTTGTGGATGTAGATCAAATTTTTTGTTTAAGTCTGGTTTTTTTCTTAGAAACATATAGAATTCCTCTGTTTCATTGAATGACCATCTTCTTCCATGGAAAAAGATGCTAAACTTAGCTGGGTAGTTCATTCTTGGTTGCAGTCCTTGATCTTTTGCCTTACGGAATATCAGGTTCCAGGCCCTTCTATCTTTTAATGTGGAGGCAGCCAGATCTTGGGTGACCCTTATTGTGGCACCTTGGTATTTAAATTGTTTTTTTCTAGCTGCTTGCAGGATTTTCTCCTTTGTGTGGTAATTCTGCAGCTTAGCCACAATATTCCGTGGTGTTCTTTTTTTAGGGTCTATTTCAGAAGGAGTTCGATGAATTCTTTCCACATCTACTTTCCCTTCTGTTTCTATTATCTCTGGACAGTTCTCTTTGATAATTTCCTGTAAAATAGAATCTAGGCTCTTTTTTTGGTCATAGTTTTCTGGAAGTCCAATAATCCGCAGATTATCTCTCCTAGATCTATTTTCCAGGTCTATAGATTTTCCCAGTAAGTATTTGACGTTGTTCTCCAGCTTCTCATTTTTTTTGTTTTGTTTGACTGATTCTTGGGTTCTCTGTGAATCATTCATTTCTATTTGTTCCATCCTGACTTTTAAGGAGTTATTTTCTTCTTTCACAGTTTTTAGTTCTTTTTGTAAATGCCCAATTTCGTTTTTAAATGAATTATTTTGCTCTATTGAATTTTTTTCCATTTCCCTAATTTTTTTTTTTGAGAATTATTTTCTTTTTCCAATTCAGAAATTCTATTTTCTTGAGACTTTTTTATCTTTTCCAATTCAGAAATCCTACTTTCCTGTGTTTTTTTAACCTTTTCTAATTCACTAATTTTGTTTCCCTGCATCTCCTGTGAATTCTTTATTTTTTCCAACTCCAATTTCAGGACGTTGTTATTCTCTATCATAACTTCCCTTTCCTTGCCCCATTTTTCTTCGATCTCCCTCAATTTCTTAAGAGCTTCTTCTAGGAGAGAGTTATGTGATGGGGGGCAGGAATCGTTCCCCTTTAGGTTGTTATCTTCTGAATCTTTGCTGTTAACTTCCTCAGGGTTGGGTACCCGCTCTTTCTCTGTATAGAAGGAATCTATAGTTTTTCTAGCTTTTTTGCTCATACTTAAAAAATGTTTTGGGGTCTGTCCCTGGGGTAGGAAATTATTTACTTCTTTACCAGCTTCCTCCCAGACCGGATGGATGCAGCGGCCCCTGCGCCCGCGCTAAGAGAGAGCTCTGGGAGAGAGTTCCCCACCCCCTCCCTGGAAGTGCCTCAGAGGTGATTAGCACTGCTGTGCTTTGAGGGCGTAGAATAGTGAAGACAGCAAGAAGCTCAGCCTATGTGTCCGGGTGGGGAGTGGATGTCTGCAGCAGGTGACGTGAGAAGCCCCTGCGCTCAAACTGGAAGTGTCTGCCAGAAACCGCGGTCCCTAGTTCAAAGGTTCCGCTTCTCTGGGACTTCCTGGAGCTGAGTTCCACTCCCTCCAGCTAAGCTAGGCAGTGTGTGTTGCCTTGGGCCGTATCCACCCACTTGTCAGTCTCTTAACTATTCTCAGGAGGTAGCTGAGGCCACACCCCCTGGTGCCGAGTCTGCCGAGTCACCCCCAGGGTGGGGGTGGGGGGGGGGAATTCTAATCTGAGTTTTAAAATATTTTGGCTTTCTCTTCTGAACTGCTAAATAATTAGCAGAGAAGAGCTAACAGCCTGTGCCAGATTCCTTTACCTCAGTGGCTTCTCTGATCCCAGAGCCCCTCCCAGCGCAATGGGCGCAGTGTGCCCCTACCCCACCGTCTGTGCTGGTCTTTCTTATTCCTCCCCTGAGAACTGACCTTTCCTGTTGAAACTCCAGATTCTCTTCAGCTGGTAAGTCGTGCTTCCAGTCCTTGTGGTATCTATCAGTCCTGAGCTAATTTTGAGACTTAATTTATCTAATTGGTTGTGAGGGAGTGAGGACGTTCACTGAGTAGTGTGTTTCTTCTCCGCCATCTTGGCTCCGCCCCCAGTTTCACTCTTTGTAAACGATAGGATGGTATACTTAGAGAATCCTAGAGAACAAATTAAAACAATACAAGAAACTATCCACAACTTTAACAAAGTTGCAAGGTACAAAATACATCCATATAAATCAATATATTTTAACAACAAAGTCCAGCAACAAGTGATGCAAAGAGAAATTTCATTTAAAGTAACTGTAATAATATAAAATATTTGGGAGTCTAACTGCCAAGGCAAAGCCAGGAACTATATGAACATTACAAAACATTTTGCACACAAATAAAGTCAGATCTAACCAATTGGAAAAGTATCAAGATAGGCCAAGCTAATATAATTAAAATGGCAATACTACCTAAATTAATCTACTTATTCAGTTTCATACCAGTCAAACTCAAAAGAAATTATTTTACTGAGTTATAAAAAATAATGACAAAGTTCATCTGGAACAAAAAAAGTCAAGAATTTCAAGGGCATTAATAAAATAAATGCAAATGAATATGGTCTAGCTGTACCAGACGTAAAACTATATTATAAAATAGCAGTCATCAAAACGATTTGGTACAGAGCAGTGGATCAGTGGAATAGGTTAGGATCACAGGACAAAATAGTCAATGACTGTAGTAATCTAGTGTTTGATAAACTCAAAAACCACAGCTTCTGGGATAAGAAGTCAGTACTTGACCAAAAATGTTGGGAAAATTAGAAATTAGTATGGCAAAAACTAGACATTGACTCACAACTAACAGCCTATACCAAAATAAGGTCAAAATTAATTCATGATTTAGACATAAAAAGTGTCATTATAAGCAAATTAGAAGAACAAGGGATAGTCTACCTCTCAGATCTGTGGAGAAGTAAGGAATTTGTGACCAAAGAAGAACTAATGTATATTTTGGAATGCAAAATGGATAATTTTGATTATGTTAAGTTGTACAAACAAACCAATACAGACAAGAATAGAAGGGAAGTGATAAACTGGAAAAAAATTTATAGCCAAAGGTTCTGATAAAGGCCTCATTTCTAAAATATATAGAGAAGTGACTGAAATTTATAGAATTCAAGTCATTCTCCAATTGATAAATGTCCAAAGGATATGAACAGATAATATTCAGATGAAGAAATTAAAACTATTTATAGTCATATGACAAAATGTTCTGTCATTTTTGATCAGAGAAATGCAAATTAAGACAGCTCTGAGATACCATTACAATTCTCTCAGATTGGCTAAGATGACAGGAAAAAATAATGATGAATGTTGGAGGGGATGTGGGAAACCTTGGACACCAATACATTCTTGGTGGAGTGATGAACTGATGCAACTTTTCTGGAGAGCAATTTGGAACTATGCCCAAAAGGCTATTATATGCATACCCTTTGATCCAGAAGTATCTCTATTGGGTTTGTATCCCAAAGAGATCATAAAAAAGGGAAAGGGATATACATATGCAAAAATGTTTGTAACAACCCTTCTTGTAGTAGAAAGAAAATGGAAACTGAGAGGATGTCCATCAGTTAGGGAATGGCTGAATAAGTTATAGTTTATGAATGTGATAGAATATTATTGTTCTATAAGAAACGACCAGCAGGATGCTTTCAGAGAGGCCTGGAGAGACTTATATGAACTAATGCTGAGTGAAGTGGCTCCCTCTTGCCTCAACAATAAAATACTAACTCTTTTGGCTTTTAAAATCTTTTATGGTCTAAATCTATCTCACCTTTCAAAGTTTGTCACCCTTCTTTGCATCATATAATCTATGTTCTTGTCAAAATAGTGCTCTCACTGTTTTCCTCAACATGATATTCAGTTTTGTCTTCTTCCTTTGTACTAGCTGCACTCAATTTCTGGAATGCCCTCCCTTTTTACTTTCATGTCTTTGAAATTCTTGCTTCCCTAAAAATCCAGTTCTTCTTGGGGGCAGAAGTTTTTTTCACTTTTATATTTCTATTTCCTTGAATGGATATAATGCTGGACATATAGTAGGTACTAAAATTATTGAAATGAATGACTCAATAGTCCTGCCAAAAAAAAAAAAAAACAACTAGTAGTATTTGGGACTTTGTTAAAAGAAACTCAGAAATTCATTATTTGAAAAAAAAACTGTTGGGAAAACTGGAAACTAGTATGGCAGAAATTGGATATGGATCTATATTTAACACGACATGCTAAGATAAGATCAAAATGGGTCCATGATTTAGGCATAAAGAATGAGATCATAAATAGATTACAGGAACAGAAGATAGTTTACCTCTCAGGCCTGTGGAGGAGGAAGGAATTTATGACCAGAGGAGAACTAGAGATCATGATTGATCACAAAATAGAAGATTTTGATCACATCAAACTAAAAAGTTTCTGTACAAACAAAACTAATGCAAACAAGATTAGAAAGGAAGTAACAAATTGGGAAAATATTTTTACAGTTAAAGGTTCTGATAAAGGTCTCATTTCCAAAATATATAGAGAACTGACCCAAATTTATAAGAAATCAAACCATTCTCCAATAAATAAATGGTCAAAGGATATGAACAGACAATTCTCAGAGGATGAAATTGAAACTATATCCACTCATATGAAAGAGGGTTCCAAATCACTACTGATCAGAGAAATAAATACAAATTAAGACAACTCTAAGATACCACTACACACCTGTCATATTGGCTAAGATTACAGGAACAAATAATGATGAATGTTGGAGGGGATGTGGGAAAACTGAGACACTAATGCATTGTTGGTGGAGTTGTAAAAGAATACGGCCATTTTGGAGAGAAATTTGGAACTATGCCCAAAAAGTTATCAAACTGCATACCCTTTGATCCAGCAGTGCTACTACTGGGTTTATATCCCAAAGAAATACTGAGGAGGGGAAAGGGACCTGTATGTGCCAAAATGTTTGTGGCAGCTCTTTTCGTAGTGGCTAGAAACTGGAAGATGAATGGATGTCCATCAATTGGAGAATGGTTGGGTAAATTATGGTATATGAAGGTTATGGAATATTATTGCTCTGTAAGAAGTGACCAGTAGGATGAATACAGAGAGGTTTGGAGAGACTTACATGAACTGATGCTGAGTGAAATGAGCAGAACCAGAAGATCACTATACACACACAACAACAACAATGTATGAAGATATGTTCTGATGGAAATGGATATCTTCAACATAAAGAAGATCCAACTCACTTCCAGTTGATCAATGATGGACAGAAACAACTAAACCCCGAGAAGGAACACTGGGAATTGAATGTAAACTGTTAGTACTACTGTCTTTCTACCCAGGTTACTTATACCTTCGGAATCCAATTCTTAACGTGCAACAAGAAAATTGGATTTACACACATATATTGTGTCTAGGTTATACTGTAACATATGTAATATGTATGGGATTGCCTGTCATCTAGGGGAGGGAGTAGAGGGAGGGAGAAGTAAATTTGGAAAAATGAATACAGGGGATAATGTTATAAAAATTACTTATGAATATGTACTGTCAAAAATTATAATTATAAAATTAATAAAAAAAAAGAAATTCAGAACCTAGACTAGGGAAATCATCACCATTCTTGACTCTCCCCTAGTCAAAGCACATTTTGGTGATTGGTTCTTGAAAGTAGCTTTTAGGAGTCATATTGCTAAGTAGGAGAGTGTCTAGAGAAGGATAATCAAGATGATGAAGGACCTTAAGTATATGACACAGGAGAATCATTTGAAGGACAGAGGTAAAGTGACTTAATTGAGGTTTGTCCATGTATTTAAAAGCCAATTCTATGTGTTACATGATCTTCACTCTATCCGAGCTTCCAAGGACCAAGACTGTTATTCCTTTTCCTGTTCTCCAGAGACTCCAAACCCAGCACTCTATCTACTATGCCACCTGGCTGCCTCAGGTTAGCTCCTTCCCAGTTTTTGAGTACATATCCAGTGATGGACTGCCTGAATTAGGAGCAGCCTGTATCTATTCTCCAAGGATTCATTTTGTCTTGGCCACCAAGGAATGATTTTTTTCTGACCCTGGGCAAAGCAGTTACCTTTGGTTTGCCTCATTTTTCTCAACTCTAAAATGGGAATAATAGTGAGGTATTTTTTTAAACGTAGCAAAGTGCCTGGTACATAGTAGGGATTATAAGAAATCTTATTCCCCTTCCTTTCCCTATGATTCCCTGAAATATCACATTCAAGTTATAAGATCATTAATAAGACAAAAGTACATTGACAAAGAGTATGGTTCCATAATCCCCTCCATCTCTAGATTTGTGAATTGTGAGTGGGGTATGTGGGTGAGTAGGGAGAGAGAAAGACACAGAGAGAGAAAAAGAGACAGAGACAGACAGACAGAGAGGGGGTGAAGAGGAAGGGAGAGAGGGAAACAGGGAGAGAAGGAGAGAGGAAGGAAAGGAAGAAGGGATATTGAATTAAGTGGCCAGTGAAGTCTTTTCATACTCTAAGATTCCTCCAGTCTGTGATTTAGTCCCAAACTGACACCTACCTCAAGAAATTGACAGATTATCCATTATATAAAGAAATCAGCTAAAGGATAGTTTTGATAATGGTAGATTTCTCAAAGAAATGGTAAAATTGGGAAAGGGGTCATATTTTCTATGAGCCAGAAGTAATTAATAAGGGCTCAAATTGGGTCCCTGTCTCTATTGGCTGTCCCAGTATAGAGAGAAAGAAGAAAACTGGAAGATTATTTACATTAAAAAGGGAAATGGACACACAGAATCACAGAATTATATAGTTACAAAGAACCTCTGTGGCCATGTAATTTAGCCTGTACCTAAACAAGAATTCCCTCTACTGCACACTTAACAAATAATCTTTCAGTCTTTTCATGAAGATCTCAAATGAGGCAGCTCATTCCTTTGTTGGCGAGCCTTAATTTTTAGGAAGATTTCTCTTATATATGACTTTTAAAAATTCACTTTATTGATCTATTTTACATTGTTTACATTTTCCCCAGATATTACTCCCTTCCCTTCTGAAAGCCACCTCAGATAATTTTAAAAAGTTCTTCAAAGAAAAAAAATATATAAAATCTGAAAAAAATCATCAAAATATAAAATGCAATGTTTCCCATCCAGGGACTTTGCATTTCTGCAAGAGGATAAAAGGAAAGGTATCTTCTCTTTTTTGTAGTTATATTGTATAATTTTGTCACATTCATTTTTGCTTGTTACATGAATATATACTGTGTTGTAGAGATCTTGAATATTGTTTTCTTTACTCAATTTACTTCACTTTGCATTAATTCATAAGTATTTCCACTTCTCAACATGTTCATCATTTCTTGCAACATAGTACATCATGTACTACAACATGTACTATAATTTGTTTAGCCATTCTCCAATCAAAAGGCATCTACTTTGTCTCTATTTCTGTTTTTTTTTTTTTACTACAAAAATGCCATTATAATATTTAAATATGTGGGGAATTTCTTCTTATCAATTGACTTCTTTGGTATGTAATTCTAGTAGTATAATCTCCAGTTGAAATGTGATAGACATTTTAGTCTATTTAATTGTACATATTACTTTCCAAAATAATTATACTTATGGACAGTTCTACTGACAATGTCACAGTGTGCCTATCTTCCCACAGCCCCTCCCATGTTGACTATTCCTATCTTTTGTCATCTTTGCCAATTTGCTAGTTATAAGATGAAACCATATGTATAAACATATATATATATGTGTGTGTGTGTGTGTGTGCATGTTGATATATACAGATTCCTATATATATACATACATTAAGATAAAATTCTAAGTACATATAAACCATATACATTATGTGTACATATAAAGTTTGTATAGAAATATATATAATACATATAAACCAAATATATATATATATGTATATATATATATATACATACATATATATATATATATGTATGTATATATATATATATATATATATGTGTGTGTGTGTGTGTGTGTGTGTGTGTGCATTACATTCATTTTGGAAAGCAATTTGGACATATGCAAATACAAATGCATATAAATATCCACACACATTAAGTCAAATTTAAGATAAAATTATATATATACATATATATATATACACACACAGACATATATGCACACACATCATTGTATAAATTAGTACAATCATTTTGGAAAGCCATTTAAACATGCAAATATATATACCTCAGTGTGTGTGTGTGTGTGTGTGTGTGTGTGTGTGTGTATGGAGAAAGAGACAGAGAGACAAGAGCCTTAAATTTGTGTTTAAGCAATTTCTCCCAGTTTTTTATTGTTCTGGTCTCTGGGACCCAGCTTTATAATCTCTTATCCCTTTACAATAAAAAGAACATTGGATCTGAAGTCAGTGTACCTTAAAATGAATCTTGTCTCTGCCACTTACTAACTTAAGTGACTTTGGGCAAGTCACTCAATACACCATCTTGGTGTTCTCAACTGTTGAAAGAGGGGGTTAGAATGAATGGCTTCAGAGGTCTCTTCCAGTTCTAAAGCTATGATCCTACAATCCTGTGATCATTCACATAATAGCTCATCAAATACTTGAAAAGAACTACATGCCTCACCCGTGCCCCAGCTTTCACTGCTTTAGCATCCTTAGTTCCTTCAACTGATCTCCTGTCTATTCTTCTTTGGGCTTTCATCTAATTTGTCCATGTTCTTCTTAAGCCGTGATTCCCAGAACTGAATACAACACACCAGGTGAGACTTAACCAGGGCAGAGAAAATGAGTCTATCAACTCCTCCTACTTGGACACTATACATCTTTTTATGTATCTCCTTTGGAATTTCTAAAAACTAATGGCTATACCCATGTATTAAGTTTCTATATAATTTAATTAATAAAAATTCAGTAAAACTTTATGAAATTCAACTTCATTCACTTAGAAATATGAAGTAAGTCAACCTGCTCTAGGAATTTGTTTACCTTAAGAGATCCATGAAAGAAAGTCTTGCTGAACCAGGAATCAATTTTTGTTCTCTTACCATAAGGGGAATTCCCTAAATATTGGACATGTCCAAAAGTGGGATGAGCTGCCTCATTAAGTAATGGTTATTCCTTACTTCTTTGGCACTTAGTGCCTGTTCAATCTTAAAAAAGCTGTTAAACCTCTCAAGGCCTCAGTTTCCTAATCAGTAAAATGAGATGACCTTTAATATTCTCAAAGAACTGAACAAACAAGAATTGGACTTATGATTTCATTGATATTGGGAATTAATGGACAAGTCCCTCTACTAAAGTAAATCAACATATAATATGCAATTTTTCATTGTGGATGGGTCACTTAGAGCAGCTAAGTGATTTGTCCATGATCACACAGCCAGTATGTACCAGAGATAAGATGAAAAGCAAGTTCCTAATTCTGAAGCCAATTCTATTTTCACTAGGCTATACTGCTATGTATTTAATATATCAGAAAAGTTTTGAGTGATTTCTTGTGAAGTATATTGTAGAAAGAATGCAATTGACATTAAGAACTTCTGATGTACCTCCCAACTCTCAATTTCTGCCAAATAAGTTTAAGGCAGTACACATTTGTGAACATCATTTTTTTCCTTTGGAATACTAATTATAATTCTTTGGGTGGGGAGAAGAAAGGAGGATAATGTCTTGTGAACTTTTCTGTGATTTAATTTGTATATGGAATTCCCTGGGGAGAAATTTCCTTTATCTAGGCTCCCTTCTAATTGCCAATTTCTTAAAGGAGGAAAGAAACATCAAGCCATCTTCTTGGACACATCTTACTAGCTAAATCCCTTATTGGCATGAGTTAACCTTCTAAATTGGTGGAACACAAACTATGATATGTCTTAGCCAGCTAGAAATGCTTCAGAAAATAGATGTGAGGACATCTATAAGTGTGTCTGCATATATGTTCCAGGTTCAATTGAGACAAATAGGGAAAAGTACATCATCTGGGTGTCAAAAGAGTAATCCATCCTTTGAACACACTAGTTCTCAAAGACCATCTAGTTGTACATCCCAACTCATCATGTAAGTGATTAGAGTGTCCACACTAAAAAATCCCAAATACCCACCTTTGACTTTCTCTGACTCTTGTCTTCCTGTCTCTTCTCTGTCTCTGGCTCTTTTTATCTCTATCTTTCTGTCTTTTTATTTTTCTCTCTGTGTCTATCTGTGTATACATACACACATACATATATGTAGATATCTGTATGTATACACACACATATACATGAAATAAATCTGAGGAGGCAGCTAGGTGCATCAGACTGCATAGAGTACTAGATCCATAATCAAGACTCATCTTCCTGAGTTCAAATTTGCTCTCAGACAGTAACTAGTTTGTGCTCCAAAGCAAGTCACTTAATCTTGTTTACCTCAGTTTTCTCATCTGTAAAATGAGCTAGAGAAGGATATGACAAACTATTCTTGTATCTTTTCCAGGAAAACTTCAAATAGGAGTACCAAAGAGTTAGGAACAACTGAACAACAACAAATAAATCTGGATGTTTTCATAAATATTGTCTACAATTTATAGGGAACCTGGTATAAATCATAACTGACATGAATATAGTTCCTCAAGTGTTACTAAGTAGCTTATAGTTCTTATCTTACCTGCTCTTCACAAAAGCCCTGTGACTTAGGTTCAATTTTCATCCAATTTTAAATGATGAAGCTTAGGCTGCAATCAATTAATTGTTATACATAGGATCCCAAATTAATAATAGTAACTGAGGAAGAATTTTAATACATAGCTAGATTTGGAGGTAGGAAGACCAAAAATTCAGAACCCACTTCTGCTACTTATTAACTGTATGACTTTGGTCAAAGTCCTTAACTTAATATTCCCAGGAAATTCTGTAGGAATCTAAGTTACAGAGGAATTGCTCACTACCTGTAAAAATTGAGAAAGTTTCCATGACAGGAGTTCCATAGATGGAAGAAGTTATAGTACTAAATCCTCCAAATAGGCCTGCAGTTCATAAGGGGCTTGTCATCACTTTTCAGCACCACAGACAACTCCCAAGGACTTTCTACAAAATCATAGATTGGTAGCTTTTGTACATAGAGGGAGCTCTTACACCAGGACCACTCCTTGATAAATTCTGTAATTCAGAATCTGGATTCTCCATCGATTAGCCCAAATTTTGCAACATGCCATTTTCTCCAAAAAGCACCCTTCCACCTATTTCCTTGTGCCCTTTGCCTTAGAGCAAAACAGATATCTTAAAAAATATTTATGTCATTTTGGTGCTTAGAGAATTTAAGAGGATAAACTCTTTGTATAAATGAAATCTGTTTGACTACATTAGCTAGAATTACTAAGACTTGCTCTTTAGAGCAAGAGTGCAACTTAATCCACCAAGAGCTGCCTCTGAAATGGTATCTGTTAGAATATTTCCCAATTGCACTTTTCATAAGCAAAGTTGGTATTCCAGACAATTTTGCAAAGTCAAGGCCAGTCGGCTTGTCTGAATTTGGTTTGTTGTGAGTTTTTGGTTGTAGTTCTATTTTCTTTTTTGTTGTTGTTGTTCTGCCTATTGAGCGAATGCACATTTACAAAGAAATGAACAAACAGATGGCTCTCATTAACACAAGAGCTTTAATCTTTTATACAAATTTTATTTTATTTTCCTTTTTGATGTTCATCAGTAATTCCTATGAAATAAAGCTTCATCCAAATAATTCAATTTCACAAGTTTCTAGCCATTGGAAAGGAGAAAGAAAGTTAAGATGGAAGATGGTAGGCTCTAAAGGGCTCAGTCCCTCACATTTCCCTGAAGTAAAAAAAGTAGCCAATTCTTATTGACTTTGAATGTGTCTACCTCTGCAACACTTTGAGCTGCCAACACTTTATATAAAGCTGCACATGGCCAGATAAATCAAGTCCCTTTTGCCCTGTGTATGGGGGTAAAATGTTGATAGGCACAACTCACTCCTTGATCTGCAAGCAGAGACTAGATAATCATCTGTCAGGTGTGTTATAGTAAGGATTCCTTTCATGAATGAGTTGAAATAGATTTCCTCTGATGTTCCTTTCAACTCTCAAAATCTGTGATTCTGTGAATTTTGCCAACCCCTGTGCTTAGCCTTATCTACCATGACTGGTGTGTTTGCTACAAGGCCCAGGTCCACTTATATTATTTGCTCCAAAATCTATGTGGTCCAGCCAGATTCACTTTCTAGAACCCGACTTCCTAGTATTCAGCTGCTTCCTCTTGCCATTCCATTTGTCTAAATAAGTGAAACAGGAAACTGAGGACTTCTCAGAATAATAACTGCAGGATATTCAAGACTCAGAACTAAAGGTCTGTTCATCATTAAGACTCTAGGAAGAAGAGCAAAAGACTTGCTCTTCCAGCAGAAATACCTGAGATAACCTCCTGGACCTTAACTGCTTAGAGAAAAATATGACTAATTATTTAATGGCATGGAGATATTCAAGAAGTCTCCACATTATCTATCTCTATTTTGTTGATTGAGGAAGCCTGAGGTAAACGAAGTCTCCTTGATCATTCTAACTTAATGGATTACTTATCTTCAAATAAGTCTCTTTATTGTGAGGGATTATATGGTTTCTCATAAAATTATTAACTAAGGTAGACTGTACCTATAACCCAAATTTAGTTTATAAAAATCTGATGGGTTTAGAAAATGAAAATTTTGTATAAACCTTATAATAGAATGTTCATACTAGCTCAAGTAACATTTGTAAACCTTGTAAGGCTAACCATCATAAACCCATAAACTTTAGCAAACATACCTGCAAGCATTTGTAAGCCTTGAGAAATTGACCACCACAAACTTAGGTAAACATATCTGCAATAAGCCAACTATATCAACTGGGCTAGAATTGAGCAAGTCTGTGCTATTTCCATCTAAGCAGGTAATGAAAATTAACCAGATAAGGGGAGGGGGGACATGGATTTTTGTGGGTTATGACTATATAAATCGCTCTAAATTTCTGTGATCTCGGCCTCCTCTCTCTGGAGAACTCCAATGAGTGGACTGAATGCTTTTCACGAGATTCTAATAAAGATTCTGTTCTTCATGAGATATCTCTGAGTATTTTAAGTTGGTACTTACCATACCACACATAAGGCAGTAAAAATATGGATCTGTCATTACTATCAAGAAAGGAAGACTATCAGACAATGGAAAGAACTACACTATTGTTCTATCTTGTCACCTTTGCCCTTACATTTCATTCTGACTATGTATTCATAAGGTATAGATCAATGAGTCAATCAATAAAGATTTATTAGATGCCTACTAATGACAGACATTGTGCTAAGCATTAGAAATGCAAAAATAGGTAAAAAGATTGTCCCTGTCTTTTAGAAACTTACAATCTAGTGAGAAAAACAAGAAAATAAATATATACAAAGCAAGCTATATGCAAGATAAATAAAACATAATTACAAAGGGTTATAAAAATAATATGGCTTCATAAAGGTTTCTAACAAAAGACAGAATTTTAGTTAGAACTTAAAGGAAGCCCAGCAAGCCAATAAGTTAAATAAAAGAGGAAGAGTGTTGTTAGGAGCTAATGACTATCCTTTCTAATGAGGTAGAGAACCACCAAAACTTACCATCTGCCCTGTTTTTATGTCCTACTATGTGCCAATTCTATTATCTCATTATCTAAATATCCTAAAGACCTTTTATCCTTGCCAATCACACTGCAGCTAAAATTTCTATGTGTTGTGTTCTACAATTAAAATGTAAACTTAGGAGCTCTAGATGCTACTGCCAAGGTCATGAGTCTTCTAAGTGGGTGATTCTAGCAGGACCTGTGCACTGTGGTATCAACTTTAGAATTCACAGAGTGTTAAATTTGGACTGAGGAGTGGCTAGGCAGTAATGGAAACCTAAGAGAATGATGTCATAAAATTCTTTGACTGTTCGTTGGAATTATCAGAGTTCTATATTCTTTCAGAATTATATCATTATAGTCAAATCCCTCGTTTTATAGATGAAAGACCTGCTTTAACCTAGAGAGATTACGTGACTTTGTCTTAAATCACATAGACTAGTAGTCCAGTATGGAACCTTTGGCAAGGATTGTTTTCATGTACTACAATGCTCTCTCTCTCCTTAGGCCAAAAAATACTAGCAGAACAGCCTTCTGTGAAGTGTCTGTGCATCTCCCATTCAATTGCCCCCTTTTTAGTACCTGCCAAGACTGAAAATTAGTGGGAGATATAAACAGAAGGGGGGCAAATCTCAAAGAGAATTTCTGAATTGAAAGTTCAAAACTAGGTCACTTCAATTTAATTCAGGTTTGGGCCACAGAATAGTGCTTGTTTTTATTTAAATCTTTCTGAAACAATAATCACTAGGCACAAACATGTAGGAAGGGAATGAAGAAAATGCCCCTCCTGCCCTCTGATCACAGATGGCTACTTGAAAAAAATAAAATATTAGAGGGCTTTATGCTGTGATCAGAAAGTTAATCTATTGTTGTAGAAGGCAATATGTGGGGTAAGGAAACTTGGTGTCAGGAACACCTTGGTTCTGATTCTATTTCTAATATTTCCTATATGTATCATGAAACTCAAAATGTTTCAACTGTATGAGCTTCAGTTTTCACATTTGTAAAATGGAGATAATAATTCAAGGGATTATTATCAATTGTATAGTGATCTCAAGTCAAAAGCACTTATTAAGCACCTATTGTATGGTAGGCATTTGCTAAACCCTGGGAATTAACAAAAGCATTCCTTGTTCACAAGGAATAAACAGTCTAATGGAGGAGACTACATGCTGTCAGCTCTGTACAATCAAGAAATACAAGATGAATTAGAGATCACAGAGGAAAAACAACACATCAAGAGGGATTGGGAAAGGCTTCTAGCACAAAGTGGGATTTATATGTGTTGATATAACATTTGAAATAATGTCTGTAGATGTGTGTGAGAGAGTGTGTGTATGTGTGAGTGTGCATGTGAATGTGTGTAAATCCAAAATTTCCCTTTATCCAGGACTTCCTTGAAATATAATGCAATTTCTTAGTACTTTGTAGGTCTGAATTCTCTCTAAATCATATGTTAAGTTTTACTAATCAGCCAGAGTATACATTTAATTCAAATCATAAGCATTTGATAAAATTGCTGTTAAAATAACTGGTGATAAAGTAACAAAAGAAAGTTCTCATCTTAAATTGAAAGCTCATTTTTTTTAAACCAATAGTGAGAAAATAGGAAGACTGAATGTGCAGAGATCACACATGGAGCACACAAGAGGAAAAGTCTGTAATCAGGATGTGAGAAGGAAGGGGTGGACACATAAGCAACATGTGTGTCCAAGACACAAATGTGGAAAAATAACTTTTGCCTCCATCATTGAAAAACAATGATGACATACCAATGATATCTGCTGAGTTGATGATCTATTGAGTATCACTTCTCATGATTATTTACTAGGCATTATTTCTATAATGCTCCTAGATAATTTTTCAGTTTTCTTTAGATTCACCTAATACTCTATCATCCATTCACTGGAGGATGCTAGGGCAAGTAAGCACTTCCGCTGAAGAGCAGAGATATCCATCTTTCAACTCATTCTACAATTTACTTTGGGAAATCAAACTATCAAGTCACATTAAAATGCTCTAATAATTAGAGAAAGATGAATTAAAACAATTCTTAGGTACTCCCTCACACCTTTCAGATTGAACTTATCAGATTGATTGTGACAGAAAAGGAAAATGACAAATGTTGGAAGAAAGGCAGAAAAATTGGGTCATTACTGCATTGTTGGTGAAGTTGTGAAAATGATCTGATCATTCTGGAGAACAATTTATAACTATGCCCAAAGGGTTATAAAATTATGCATATATTTTTTACCCAGTAATACTGCTACTAGGTAAGTATCCTAGAGAGATCAAAAGAAAAACAAAAGGATTCAAAACCAAAAATATTTTAGCAGTTCTTTTTGTTATAGCAAAGAATTGGAAATTGAAGGGATTTCCATCAATTGGGGCATAGGTGAACAAGTGTGGTCTTTATACTCCTAGCATCTAGAAAGACACCTGGCACACAAGAGGCACTTAATAAATGCTATTTGTTTCCATTGGGTTGAAAAACAGTGCTGTTGTTAGTAAGCCCCTCTTCTTTAATAGAAGAGTACAGGTCTCTGGAATCAGTTCTTTCAATCAGTTGCTATAAATCCCCTCCTTCAGCTAGGTTGAATCAAAGATAATGGGCAGATGCCCAGATTAACACACTTTTGCCTCATCTCAACAATACTCTCTCCTTCAGCTCCCTTATTTGAACTACCCATCATAAACCTAATTTAGTTCTAAATTTTTCTCATATCCTATGCCCTCCAATGGGCCAAGTGCACCCAGGAATCTACTTTCTCAAACAGAAAAAGAAATGGTTAAAATTTAAGTGAGGAAGTTGCTTTTGTCCCTCAATTCTCAAGGGATTAGGTAGTTAGAGAAGATTTAGTAAACTAGTAACTTCTGTATTATTTCTCTAAGAACAAATTATTTATAAGACTTTCTTACTTAACTCTCAACTTATTTACAGTACTTTGTAAATTTTAAAATTCTGTATAAAAGTCAGAGATTAGTATTACTATTAGTGAGCCAGAACCAATGAGCTATTATTTGATTTTTGAGGAGATATGACTTTTTTTTGACACATCAATGGTTTTCCTCACTTAAAAGAAAAAAAAAATAAACCTCGCTACTATTTTCTGAGTTCTAGTAACTTGAGTTGAAAATTAGACCTTGAAATTCCTCATCCCATTATCAGATCTCAACCTAATAGATAAAAGGGTCCTCCCAAAAGAAAAGATCCCCTTGAGCTTGGGAACAAAGTGGAAAGAAGCAATTAGGTGAATCACATGCTGTTTTAGTAGGAATATATATATATATATGCAAAAGTAAACTGAAAAGAGCTTAACTTAAAGAAAGAAAGAAACTAGCATAGTAATGGCAATCCTTCTAATGCCCAGAGATGATTCCAAAAGCTCAGGCAAGAGGAAAGCAAATAAAGAAAAAAAACAAAAGGAAAAGATAGAAAGAGCAAGGTTCCAATTAACATTATTGACTTTTCATTTTATGTGAGATCTGGGGAATTTAACAATGTACCTATTTCTGTTATGACAGCGTTTGTCAGATGAATGCAGCTGCAAAGCGCAAGATGCCCAATTCTGACGGCACACCTGACACCAGCTAGCAACTCCAGGCCCATAACAAGGCCATATAAAAAGCATGCGAGACACCTTGGCCCCAGCTTTAGAACATCGGTTTCACTTTTATAGAGAACTCTTATTTTCAGAAAGCATTTATAGGTGATTTAAAAACCAAATGGGCATTCTGTGGGCAGCATCAAATGGGGCACCGAGACACACAAAGGTATCCAGAGGCAGAATTTTATTCTGACCACTTTAAAAGGACTTTGTCAGAGCACTTGGGGAATAAAGAGGATTTAAAGAAATGTCATTGCTAGTTCAATAATAATTCCCAGAGGTGGGGAAGAATTTAATTTGGCTTTCTCCAGGGAGGCTTGTATATTCACTTGAAATGAAACATGTTCTATACTCATTATATTTGAGAGCTAACCATGGTGCCCCTGATATCTTAGCAGTGATGAGACACAATCTGTGGTTGCCCTCTGTCAGTGAACACTGTCTTAGAAGCCACACTTTTCTAAATTATATATTTCTTCACCTCAATGATTGTTCCTTTGCCATTAGTTTTTATATATCATATATATATGTATGTATATATATATATATATACATACATATATATATATAAAACACTCAAATATGTGTACGTTTGTATATATATATATGTATATATATACATATATTTTAAAATTATTTATTAGTTTTTATATTAACATTTAAAAGATTTTCATTTTCATTCTTTCTCTATCCTATTACCCCTCTCCCAAGATAACTATCAATCTGATACAGATTATATATGTACAATTATATTAAACATTTTCACATTAGTCATGCTGTAAAAGAAGAATCAAAACAAATAGGAAAAATCATGAAAGATAGAAAAGATAACCAAAAAAATGAAAATAGTATGCTTCCATATATATTGACTCCATAGTTTTCTCTGAATATGAATGCCATTAGTCTTCACAATAACAACACTGACCTTCTATGGTTGTTGCATATCTCAATGAGACAATATCTGTTAAGTTGTTAGCACTTAGAACTTGTTTCTGGTTTATAATAAGTATTTATATGTTATAAGTATTATGCATATTACAGTAAGTATTTATATATTATATGTATTCATATGTTTATATTTGTAGATAGATAGATAGATAGATAGATATAGATATAGATATAGATATAGATATAGATTTTGCTGAGGCAATTGTGGTCAAGGTCACACAGCTAGGAAGTGTTAAGTGTCTGAGGTCACATTTGAACTCAGGTCCTCCTGACTTCAAGACTGGTGTTCTTTCTACTGTGCCACCTAGATGCCCCATATAATTTTTGTCTTTCCTTAGGCGCTTATTATGAACCAGGTACCATATGACTCACTCATTGAGAATATAAGGACAATGAATGAGAATAATCTTTACTTATAAAGAGCTTATCTTCTAATTTTAAAAACAATAAGGAAGTATATTCATATTCCTATCCATCCATACATACATAAATATGTGGATGTGTGTGTAAATATAAAATAAATATACAGGAAATAAACATCAAGTAGTTAAATATTATTGTCTTTATCCTCTCTCCATTCAGCCAAACTGGCCTATTTTCTTTCTGAATCTGCCATTGTCTCCTATTTTATTCTCATTACACAAACTGCACCCATCTTCTTATTTTTTTTACCTTGACCTCTTAGAATTCCTAACTTCCTTCAATGTTTAGCTCAGGTACCATCACAAAAAGAATGTTTTTTTTTTCTGATTACTATAATGTGTTCCACAACTTATATTGTATTTACTTATGTGAGTACATAGCTTATTGATCAGTAGAATGTAAGACTGAAGCATACACATTTACTAGTAAATCAGAAGACACAATCAATTCAAAGTAAAGACATTTAATAACATAAGAAAAATACTAGAAAAGAACAATTTCCTTTTAAAATTGGTATAAACTTTCTCATAAATAATATTGATACTTGTAGAGAATACTGGGCAGAGATGCACACATAATTCTAATCTTAAACTTTCATTTTTTTCCTCCACATATAGAAAACATTTGTGACTAGCACACTATTGTGGCAGACCACAAAATATGGGAAGCATGTATGGCCAGGTTGGATACTTAGTTCTGACTAAGCAAAGTTGCCATTGTATTCTTCTGTTATTAATATATTATTATTCTCCTACGTCTGGTTCTGCCACGTTTTTCTTGTGTAATTTCTGCCAAGTATTACTCCCTACTGAAATCACGTGCTTGCTACTGATGATGTTCTTTTGATCCCATGATTCCATACTTTCACTAGTCTTAGGACTGTGGAATTTCTCTATGCTTCCAGTTTCTGGGCTACATCTCTTTTAGGGTGCCTTCTGACTTCTGGATTCTTTATAAGAGTATGTAGTGACTAGAAATCCTCTTCATAATAATAGTATGTTATCCCTTTAATTATGTTCAAATCTTAGCTAAGATTTTGTGACTTTTGAGTTTGTTTGTTTGTTTGTTTTCCCAAACAGGACTAGGAGTACAGTCTGCTCCAAGCAATTAATTAACCTTGGGCACAAAATTCATTTCTTTCCCAGTTTGACATACAGGTGAATTTGAGCTTGAACAAAAGTTGAGAAGAGGAAAACCATTATCTTCCAACAACTTGGAAGGCATTCATGTTTTTATTATGCATAGGTGGTTTGCAACAAGCTTCCTAGATTTTCTGTAGCCCCAGAGCATTGAAATAGCACCAGAAATGAAAACAGCTAACCACTTCTGGAAAATTATGCTGAGATTGAGGCATACTATTTGGGAAACACATTGATAAGCTGGAGTACATCCAGAGAAGTGTAACTAGAATGATTAAGGAATCTGACCTCATGTCATATGAGCATCAATTAAATGAACTAGAAATGTTTAGCCTGGGGAAGATAAAAGCCAAGAGGAAAAACAATCATTTCAAGTATCTAAAGGACTGTCATATGGAAGAGAGTTTAGACATGATCTATTTGGATCCTAAGGGTAGAAATGAGAGCATTGCATGGAAGTTATAAAGAAACAAATATGTCTGATTTAAGGAAAATTCTAAAAATCAGTTTACAAAAGTGAAATGGGTTACCATAGGAGGTGAATTATTCTATCTCACTGGAACTCATTAAGCATATGTTGGATGGCCATTTGGTGAGCATGTAGAAGATATTTTTATTCTTATATAGACTGGACTAGATGGCCACTGAGTTCTCTTTTAACCATGAAATGTTAAAATATAATGAGAGTCACATTTCTACAATGTTTAGCTGCTCTTCACAGCATCATTTATTATTGGATAATCCCTAGTTTATGAAGGAGGAAACTGAGGCTTTAGGATTCTCCTTCAAGGCCATACACTTAATAAGGTTCAGACTCTGATCTTAAAATCCAAAACCTAACTTCTTTTCCCTTTGCCATAGTGTTTCAAGTGATCAGAAGGCTACCGATCTCAAAGATCATTAAGTCATTTAAATTTCATCAGAATCCCTCTCCCCAGGCTACCAACACAACACTCATTGTTGTCACTTTGTTTTGTTTAATTTAGAAATGAGAATACTTATTCTATTTGAATGAGTTCCAATATGATGTAATAGAAAGAACTCTGGACTTCTACCTAAAGGAGACCCGGGTTTGAATCCCTTGAGTGAATCATATATAAAGTACTTGACTTTGTAATTTCAGTTTCCTCTTTAATAAAATGGGAATGAGAAGACCTATAGACTTACCTCAAAGGATAGATATGAGGCTCATGAAAAATGAATTATTTAAAGTGATATAAAATTATTATCAGTATGTGAGAATGCATTCTAGATACACACAAACTTGCCTCAAGAGTTAGTTTCAGTTGATGTTACAGGTCTCATTCAAGTGAAAGAGTGAATAGCTTTGCCAAAATGTATTCCACACTGCCATATTCATTTAAGGAGAAAGCATGGCACCAATTGGGGAAAACAAAATAAAAGTGACATAATGCTGGATACCTTTGGCAAAAAGTAAAATTTCAAAGGCTTCCCAAGGAGATTTGACTTTGATTAACTATACAAACAATCAAGCTGCTAAGTATAATAAATTTCTTTTTTTTATTATTAATAGTTTTTATTTACCAGATATTTGCATGAGTAATTTTACAACGTTGACAATTGCCAAACCATTTGTTCCAATTTTCCCCCTCCTTCCCCTCCCCCAGATGGCAGGTCGACAAATACATGTTAAATATGTTAGAGTATAAATTAAATACCATCTATGTATACATGACCAAACAGTTGTTTTGCTGAACAAAAAGAATCGGACTTTGAAATAGTGTATATTTAACCTGTGAAGGAAATCCAAAATGCAGGCGGACAAAGATAGAGGGATTGGGAATTCTATGAAGTGGTTCATAGTCATCTCCCAGAGTTCTTTCACTGGGTGTAGCTGGTTCAGTTCATTACTGCTCTATTGAAACTGGTTTGGTTCACCTCATTGTTGGAGAGGGCCATGTCCATCAGAATTGATCATCATATAGTATTGTTGTTGAAGTATATAATGATCTCCTGGTCCTGCTCATTTCACTCAGCATAAGGATAATAAAATTCAAAGTAAAAGGGATGATTTGGAAACTGAGGTCAATTGAAGTGAAGGAACTTGTTCAAATTAGCACATATTGAATGATGATGCCAAAATGTAAACCAAATCCTCTGGCTCCAAATTCTATTTTCTTTTTACCACACTACACTGCTATCCAACTTTTTTGGAAATAGAATGGGTAAGGTACCATTATGTGCCTTTGTGGAGTCATCATCCAGCCAATAGAATCACAAAATGTTCAGAGTTAAAACGAACTATGAGTTCAACTCAGTTATAAAAGTAGAATTTACTCTCAAAGTTACATGGCAATTGGTCAAGTAGCTTTGATTTGTAAATCTCCAGTGATGGGGGAATTCACTACCTTATAGTTATCCCATTGAAGGATTTTTTTGAAGGAAACAGTCAACGTTGATGATCATGTCATCACAGATTTGAAACTCTTTCAGATATACTACCAAAATTAAGTAGGAAATAAAACCATAGATTTAGATGCAGGTAGATTTTTTTAGATCACAGAGTCCAACCCTCCTAATTACCAAAACAAAAATTAAGGCCCTGAGAGTTTTACTGACATGCTACTCGTAAAGCTGAGATTCAAGTCCTAATTCTTTGTTTCCAAATCCAATATCCTTTCATGCTGATATGGAAAAAAGAATAGATTCAAACTTAACATTGCTTTAAAAAAGGAGTGTAGGATCTCTGACATATCTGAGCTGTAACTTAATGTTCTAGAAAAAGGTCACGAAAAAGACAAAGATTCTGAGACTATGCCATATAAGGATCAGTTGAAGAAACAGTCTGGAAAAGAAAATAGTTAGGAATAATCAGCCAGCCTCCTTCATGAATCTGAATGACTATCAGAAGGGAGAGCACAATTTAATCTTCTTTTCCCCCAAAGACAAAGTGAAAAATAATGACTAGAAACTGCAAACAAGAAAATTTTAGGGTTGATGAACTTTTGTTCCAGCAGTGTTTCTACTGGTTTTATATCCCAAAGAGTTCTTAAAGAGAGAAAGGGACTCACGTGTGCAAAAATGATTGTGGCAGCCCTTTTTGTAGTGGCAAGACAACTGAGACCGAGTGGATGTCCATCAGTTGTAGAATGGCTGAAAAAGTTATGGTATTGAATATTATGGAATATTATTGTTCAGTAAGAAATGACCAACAGGATGAATACAGAGAGACTTGGAGAAACTTATATGAACTGATGCTAAGGAAAATGAGCAGAACCAGGAGATCATTGTCCATGGCAACAAGACAATATGATGATCAATTCTGATGGACATGGCTCTCTTCACCAATCATATGATTTAGACCAGTTCCAATTGTTTAGTGATGAAGAGAGCCATCTACACCCAGGGATATGACTATGGGAACTGTCCTATGTTATCACAATATAGCATTTTCATTCTTTTTCTTGTTGTTTGCCTGAATTTTATTTTATTTCTCATATTTTTCCAGTTTGACTTGATTTTTCTTGTGCAGCATGATATTTGTGGAAATAGGTATGCATTTATTGGATTTAATATATATTTCTACCATATTTAACATATATTGGACTACTTGCCATCTAGGAGAGGGATAGAGGAAAGGGGGATTGGAAGACAAGGTTTTACAAGGGTTAATGTCAAAGAATTATTCATGCATATGTTTTGAAAAATAAAAAGCTTTAATAAAATTTAGGGTTGATGTAAAGAAGCCTTTCCTAACAATTAGAGATATTAAAAAGTGGTATGGGGGATGTCATGAGTATCCCTTATTAGAAGTCTTTATGAAAAAGCTAGATGACCTTGTTCAAATACAATTAAGATGGGATGAGCTCCTTTCCAATTCTACATTTCATGATGCTGTGACTCACAGTTTGATCTCATGGATTTACTTTACCTTTTTTTTTTTTTTTTTTTTTTTTTTTTGCAAATGAATGAGTGAATAAATATTAAATGAATATATCGATTAAGCACTGACTATATCCAGACTGCTAAGCACTGTGTCAAACAAGCAAGCAATAAAATCCCTATCTTTAGGGAGATTTCATTCTTATAAGGATAGACAACACATAAAAGGGAGCTAGTAATGAAAAGCAGGGTAGGATGATGGACAAGAGGGCACAAGCAAAGCAGTATGTTTTAAAGATGCCTGGGAAGAAAGTACCATGTTTACAAATCTGTATTTCTTGTTTTTTCCATTGATCAAAATTGGCAGTCAGGAAACAGTCAACAAACATTTATTAAGCATCTAATAGATGTCAGGCACTGTGCTAAGCTCTAGGGATAAACAAGAAACCAAAAATACAGTCCCTATTCTAGAGGATTTCACAGACTAATGGGGGAAAGAACCATGTGTAAACAAAAGATAAAGAAGATAAATTGTAGATTATTCATGAGTGGAATGAACTAGTATTAAGGGGAATCAGGAAAGGGAATCAGAGCCGGTAGAATTTTACCTGACACTTTGAAGGTCAGGCAAGCTGGGAGATGAAAATGAAGAAAGAATTCCAGGCATGGAGGACAACTAGTGAAAATACATGGTCTCAGGAGAAGGAGTGTCTTCTCTGGAGAACAGCAAAGAGGGCAGTGTCACTAGAGTGTAGAGAAGAGAATGGTATATGAAGGATTTTAGAAACTAAATGAGAATTTAATATTTGATGCTTGAGGTAATAGGGAGCCATAGGAGTTTACTGAAAGTTGGGTTATTCTTTAGGCAGACAACTGGGCAGAAAATGGATCAGAGTGGGAAAAATCTTGAGGTAAAAATATGAAAGTTATTGCTACAGCCCAGGAGAGAGGGAATTCATAATAATAGCACACAAGCAATTTACAAGCAAAGACAGATATCTTGGTTCATCTATTTTTACTATTTGTTCATCTCGTAGGCAAACTTCTGATTGAAATTCATCCAGGAGTCCTCTGATCACATTTAAAGGCCAAATTGGACCCATTGCATTTGAGTGAATATGGTTAGACAGATGTGAGATGGCTCACTCCCAGGCGTCTCTTTTAATTGGTATTGTGGCTTTGGAGAGAAACATTACCGGTAGTATTTGTAATGCTCAGCAAATGCCCTAAAAATGGCCCTTGGGACTGTGTATCGATTCTGTAGCTAGCATGCCAACAAGAAAAGTCAGTGACTGAAATCCTAACTCTGTGTTATAAATTAACTCGGGGACTTAGAAAAGCTCCCACTCTCCATGCACTTGAGATTTCAATTCATTTAAATCTTTCAAGAACCAAACATGGGCCTGGGATCTTTAAAAACCCAATGCCAGCTTGGTGAGTCTGGTTTCCCAGTGACGATAGTTGCCTCCAACAATCCATGGGCTCCCATTTTCTGCTGTGAGCTATGATTATCTGGTGCAAATAGAGTGCCCTTCTGCCCGAGTCAAACACATTTAACTCAATCAGCCAAGTTATTGTTCTGAGGCCAGAATGTCTCCATCTCATATCTCAGCTTTTGTGTCTCTTATTATATGTGCACAATATTAATTTCTAGCTCTGAGTGGCAGAATCCTTCCAGCACCATAAGAAGATGGGAGAAATGAGGGGGATGTCTACTGAGCTCTCCCCTGACATGCCTTTTCATTTCAGCCGTCATACCGTAGCGGGAAAGCAAATATTACAGGCTCGAGTTAAGTTCCATAACTAATCCAATAAATGACAGAAGCTTCCATTCCTCAGCAATTTTCATTTGGGATGCGTTCCTTCTTCATTGTAGAGTTTTTTCATTTCTTTATGTCATGAATCTACTAAAGTAAAAAACCTTCAGGAACAGAAAATTCATTATGATCCAGGCACCGTTTATAGAGCAAAAATAGCTGGGTCTCACAGCAACTCCTATGTCAATTTAATCCAAACATAAATACAGGTCTTTGCTGCAGGAGTCTTTAAGCTGAAACAGTAAAATAGTCAAACCTTGTGCAAAAAAAAATGCAACTGAGATTTGTTTTCACCTTTTTCTTTTACCAACTCAGAAATGCTGTCTAGTTCCTTGTTCCTAACAACAGAGAGAAAATCACCTCCTGCCACTCTATTTGCAAAATGAAGAGCGTTTTGACTTCCAGTAAAAGAGTCATTTAAACATGGAAAGTAAGCCCTTTGCACCCAGCTGGTCTGTTGGGATTTGCTTGGTCATTAAGAGTGGAGGCAGGCAAACATACACACAAATACATTCACACACAAGAACATACAGAATAAAACTCAAACTTAATGACACTTCATTTTTTGCCACCCCTTTTCAAATTTTCTTGAGTTGTGTTTCTGGACTGGATCTACTATGATATTACAATGTTAAAATATCATTATTACATCATTGTAGGGTAAATAGATATTGGAGTGGATAGAACAGGAAGTCCCATTGTCAGGAAATCCTGAGTTTAAATCTAGCCTCAAACACTTACTAGCCATGTGAGCCTAGGTAAGTCACTTTATCTCTGTTTGTCTCAGTTTCCTCATCTGTATATTGGGGATGATAACAGCACCTACCCTAGCAGGATTATTGTGAGGATCAAATGAGATCATAATCATAATTGTAAAGAACTTAATAAGTACCTGGCACATAGGAAGTACTACATAAATGACAATTATAAACATCATAAATGATGTAGGGAAATTCTAGGGCAGCTAGGTTGCTTGGTAATTAGAGCACTGGCTTTAGAATTAGAGATTCAGCTTTCTGAGCACAAATCTGGACTCAAAAATTTACTAGCTGCATAATCCTGGGCAAGTCACTTAACCCTATTTACCTCAGCTTCCTCATTTGTAAAATGAACTGGAAAAGAAAATGTCAAACCACTAAGGGTATCTTTGCCAAGAAAACCCCAAATGGGGTCATGAAGAGTGACTTCAACTCAGAGAACTCTATTACAATAACAAAAGAAACTTCTGGCAGGAAATTTCTATCAAAACAGATCGACAATTGCTCTGCAATTTATAGTTAGAAAGAGTTGCCTGGATTGCTGAGTGGCCAGATGACTTACCCAGAATCAGTCAAGATGTGTCAAAGAATACGTTTCTATTCACCAAAGTAGTCAGCCTCCTTCCAAGAACTCATTTATTTTTTGTTAATACATGGATTTGTGGTCTGCTATTCAACTCAAACCACCTTGGTGAGACATTGCTAAAGTTAACAGTGGGAATAACCCTTCTAACAACTAAAGAGTACTTTAGGTTTGCAAAGCTTTTTATATTCATTATTTTAGCCAAGTCTCATGATAAAAGCTCATGATTAGGTATTATCCATTTTTAATCCAAGATTTCATGGGTATATGGAACTTCTAGATGAGGAAATCTCTCCTCCTCCCCTAGGAATAAAGCACAATTTATAATCTTAATGGGGCTGCTGCTAATAATAATAAATAAACATAATAAAGCATATAATTAGTATAATATGATGTGATATAATATAATTTAAGCAACAATAATATTTTATAATTTCCAAAGAACTTTACATAAAATCAAAGATTTAGAGCTAAGAACAATCTTCTCAAAGGTCAAGTCCAAGCTCTTTATTTTATAAATATAGAAACTGAGACATTAAGTGACTTCCGTAAAGTCACACTACAAATTGAGGAGCAATCAAATATCAAATATTTACATAATACTATGTACTGGTATTCTACTAAGCTCTAGGGATATAAAGAAAAGGCAAAATAAGCCATTTTTGCTTGCAAGAAGAGTATATTCTGATGAGGAAGATGAGCAAAATAAATAGTTATATCCAAGATCTGTCATTTAGTCATGTTGTCATTCAGTTGTTTTCTTTTCAGTTGTGTCTGACTAATTGTTCAGTCCAGCTAATTGGAGAACTAAGTAGAGAAGAAAACAGTTCTACTGGTCTAGAAACCATTTATGAGTTTAAGTCTATAACAATATATATAGTAAGCGCCCTGATGACCATGCTATATGGGGAAAGGCTTAAAGCACTAAAGATGTTTGGTTTAGAGAAAACTTGTAAAGAATGGAATAGAAACATGGCTTCTGAATTCTAGGTTTGGAAGAGTTGTCGTGAAGAAGGGGATATAGATTTGTTCTTTTTGGCCCCAGAAAAAAAGGAACTAGGAGCATGGGTAGAAGCTGTAGATTAACAGGTCCAGGCTTCATAATATGGTGAAAGCTTTCCAATGGTAGTATGAGCTATTTGGAAAGATGGCTTGGTTTCCCATCCATAGAAGTCTTCAAGTGAAAGTTAGATGATGTCTTTCTTATTTGGGTACCATAGAAAAAGAATTAGTAGTCATTTCTCAGTTGGTTGGACTAAACAGACTCTGAGGTCACTTCTAGTGCATAGATTCTATGATCTTTGTCACTAATGTCAGGGGCTGCTAGGGATTCCAAGAAGGAAAACTGAAGAAGAAGGATGAAGAGGAGATAAACTCTGCAAAGACATGAAGGGGGGGTAGAATGTCGTTTAGAAGTTATAGCAAGTAGTTCAGTTTGATTGGGATTCAGAATGCATTAATGGATCATATCAGGCAATTAATCTGGGAAAATGGTTAGAATTAGATTGTGAAGAACATTAAATGTCAAATCAAAAAGGTTACATTTTATCTTAGAAATAACAGGAATTCACTGAAGATTCTTGAGCTTATTATCTTAGTCATACTCATATTTTTGGCCTCTCTACTTGGCAGCTACATGGGAGATAGAATAGAAGAAAGAAAATTTTAGGATAGCTAAGTGGTGCAGTGGGTAGAGAACCAACTCTGAAGTCAGGAGGACCCGAGTTCAAATCTGTCTCAGATACTTAACACTTCTTACTGTGTGATCCTTAGCAAATCACTTAACCCCAATTGCCTCAGGAAAAAAAAAAGAAACAAAGAAAGAAAAAGAAAAATTAAATATAGAGGCTGCTATGATAATTAAATCAAGAGATGATGAGGTCCTCAGCTAAAGTTAACAGAAATAGACAGACACCAGAAATCTTGAATCAATAAGACTTGGTAACTGATGAGAAATGGGAATGGAGAGAGAGAAAAAGTGGGAAAATGACTCAAGGTTGCCAACTTGAAAAATTAGGAAAATGGTATCTGACAAAAAGAGAGCAGTTTGGGAAAGGTGCAAGTTTAGAGAGAAAGGTAAGTATTGTTTAGGGACATTTTGATTTTGAGTTACCACTAAAACAGATTGAAATTATCTGATAGGCAGTTTGTGATGAAAGTATAAAGCTCAACAATAGACTTGGACTGGATAGATATCTATTTACCTCTTTATATACGCATATCTTATGTATGTATATGTGTGTGTATCAAAATAGATGGACAGATAGATCGATACCATCTGCATAGGAATGGTAGTTGAATAAAATCACTAAGGGAAGATTGAGAGGGGAGAGCATTGGAAAATATTCAGTTATAGGGTATGATATGGAGATGAAGATTTAAAAGAAGATGCTCTTTCTCATGAAGAACATCTGGACAAACTTTGTAGAGAAGGTGATATTTGAGCATTACCATGAAGAAAAAGGAAGATTGTAATAAACAAAGATGGGAAATAAACAAAGGTGCAGAAAAAGTAGAAGCAAAAACCTGGAGATAGAGAAACATAGAACCTCTTCAGGAGAGTGACTGGTTCTGGATATAGAAATGTGCAAGGAGTCTAGTATAGATATGATAATTGAACTCAAGCGACCTGATGAAATTACTAAGAGAGAAAGAATTTAGAGTAAAAAGGTCTCAGTTCTCTGGGGTGTACTTATGCATAAAAGGCAAGACAGGGATAGTGGAGCAGCAAAGGAAACTGAGCAGTGGTCAGACAGTAGTAGAATCATGAGAGAATTGTATGAACAAAACCCGTGGGATAGAGAGTATGCGGGAAAATATAATGATTAGTCATATTCAATGCTGAAGAAAGGTCAAGAAGAATTCTGAGATTGGGTTTAGCACTTAACAAATTGCAAAGTTTCAGAGAGCAATTTCATTTCACTTTGGAAGTCAGAATGCAAGGGATTGAGAAGTAAATGGGATATATAGTGGAAACATTGAGCATCAATACTTCTAGGGGTTTGGCTGTGAGAAGAGAACAAGGGTCAAGTGTAAGTTTTATTTTGTTTCTTTTTCTCATATATGAAAGAGATGTGAGTATATTTGGAGGCAAATAGGAAGAACGTCAATAAAGAGAGCCTGAAGACCAAGTAGAAATGGAGAATGATTGAAGGGTCAAGTTCCTGAAAGAGACAGGATAGGATAGTAGAGGATTTTACCTTTGCAGCAAGAATGGTCAGCAATGCTTCTATAGCAACTAGATCAAATGAAGCAGGAATAGGGCAGCTAAGTGGTTCAGTGGCACCAGCCCTGAAGTCAAGAAAACTTCAATTCAAATCTGACCTCAGACACTTACCTAGGTTTGTGACCCTGGGCAAGTCACTTATCCTATATTGCCTCAACAAAATAAATAAGCAAATAAATAAATAAATAGTTTTTAAAATGGGGCATATATCAACAAGAAGATTTGAGACATGGAATTAGGGGAAAATAAAATACCTTCAACACATTGCCTCTACTTACCTTAAAGTACAAAAGGAAGTCCTTCACTAGAAGGGAAGATAGTTTTAAGAGAGAAGGAGGTTTGGAAAAAAACTATAAAGAGTATGATAGCAAAGTAAAAAGACAGAAAGAGTCAAAGCATCATGATGCAACAATGAAAAGATATTTATGATAACATATATAACATCAATTTGTCCTGAATCCAGGCAGAATGGTGGTTTTTCTGTAGGAAAGTATATGACTATGAGCAGAGAAAGATGCTGGTGAAGGTAATCCAGGATTGTGGTTTGCAAAATAAAAGGGGAAAAGATAGCATAAAGTTGAACTGAAGATTTTAAGGCTGGAAAATCCAGAATAGAGCAGGGATGTGAAAGAAAGAGAACATATGCCTCAGTGATATCCTTCCTAAAATGTGATTCCAAGATTTAAACACAATATTCAGGTGTGATTTAACCAGGGCAAAGTAGGTCAGAAGATTTTGAGTGGAAAAGTATTTCAAGAGATTATATAACCCAGTTTCCTCACTTAACAGATGAGAAACAGGTTCCAAGATGTGAAATTGTCCAAACTTACATAGGCCATAAAGAACAGACTTGGGAGTGGGGTGAAGCCACAATGGCAAAGAGTAGATAGGACCTCTTCTCACCTTCTCTCAAACCAGCAACAGATTAAGCCTCTAAACTGGTTCTGAAGTCAAAGAATCCACAAATATTTAGAGTACAACACATTTGTAGAAGAAGATACCTTGGAAGAACTTCAGAACAAGTCTGTTTCATTCAGGCAGGGGGACAGTCTGCAGAGTCCTGGCTGCAGCACAGAGAGACAGGGCAAGGAGCTAGGGCTGAGAATCCTAGCATTGAAATTCCACACACCTGGGAATCTTCCGTGAGCCTATTAAACCACTCTGTCCTGTTTGCAAGCAGATGATTTGGTAAAGTTGCTACTAAAGGCAAATTGTAAACCACTGAGCCCCAGAAGAACGCCAGACCTAGCCACCATTACCCAGCACCTAAAATCAATCAGCAGAACTGCCCCAGGGCAAATTAAAGCAACTTCACTCTTTTGCTTTAAGCAGACCTCAAGCCTTAAAAAAATTAATAAAAAAACAAAAAAGGACTCTCACCATAGACAGTTTTTATGGAGAGAGAGAACAGACTTCAAATCCTGAGGTTCCTAAAGGCAAAGCAACTCCAAAAGAAGTCCCAAAGAGAGACATAAGCTGGTCCCCATTTCACAAGGTTTTCTTTGAAGAGAAGAAAAATGGGAAAATGCAATGAGATCATTGCAAGAAAGAATGGGAAAAAATTAAAAATAATGCAATGAATAAAAAAACCTTTGGCCAATTGCAAAAAAAATGGTCAATTGCAAAAGGAGTTAAAAAAGGTAACTGAAGAAAATAATGCACTAAAAATTAGAATTAGAGAAGTAGAAGGGAGGGGAAGGAGGAAAAGAAAGGGAAAGACTAATAGGAAAAACAGAAGAATTAGGGGAAAGATGGGAAAAAAAGGAGAGAGACTCTAAATGGGAGGACTGTTTGAGGGAGGTGGTCATCAAAAGCAAAATACTGGGGAGGAGGGAACAGGAATAGAAAAAAGAAAATTATAACCTAGGGTAAATAAGATGGCAGGAAATACAGAATTAGTTATTTTAACTGTGAATGTGAATGGGATGAACTCCCCCATAAAACAAAAGCAGATAGCACACTGCATTAAAAGCCAGAATCCAACAATATGTTATTTACAAGAAATATATTTAAAGCATAGTGATGCATACAGAATGAAGGTAAAGGGCTGGAGCAGAATATACTATGCTTCAGGTGAAGAAAAAAGCAGGGGTAGCCATCCTGATCTCAGATCAAGTAAAAGCAAAGAGAGATCTAATTAAAAGAGATAAGGAAGGAAACTATATCTTACTAAAGGGTACCATAGACTGCCCTGATTAACAGAAGAGGAAATAAATTACTTAAATAGTCCCATTTTAGAAAAAGAAATAGAACAAGCCATTAATCAACTCCCTAATAAAAAATCCTCAGGACATGATGGATTTACATGCGAATTCTACTAAACATTTAAAGAACAATTAGCTCCAATACTATATAAACTATTTGAAAAAATAGGGAATGAAGGAAAAATAGGGAAATTCCTTTTATGACACAGACCTGATACTGATACCTAAACCAATTAGGATGAAAACAGAGAAAGAAAATTGTTGACCAACCTCCCTAATAAATATTGATAAAAAAAATCTTAAATAAAATATAAGCAAAGAGATAACAGAAAATAATCCTAGGATAATACCTACATGACCAAGTTGAATTTATATCAGGAATATAGGGCTGGTTCATTAATAGGAAAACTATTAGTATAATTGACTCTATCAATAAACAAATTAGCAAAGAAATATGATTATCTCATTAGATGCAGAAAAAGCATTTGATAAAATCGAACATCCATTCCTATTAAAAACAGAGAGTAAAATATATAATATAAAAATACAGAGTATAGGAATAAATAGACTTTTCCTTAAAATAATCAGTAGCATCTATTTAAAACCATTGGCAAGCATAATATGTAATGGGGATAAACTGGAACCATTCCCAATAAGTTCAGAGGTGAAACAAAGTTGCCCACTATCACCATTACTATTCAATATTGTGTTAGAAATGCTAGCTTTGGCAGTAAGAGAAGAAAAAGAGATTAAAGGAATTAGAGTAGGTAAGAGAACCCCAGAGAATCAATTTTAAAAAGTATTACAAATAATCTACAACTTTAACAAAGTTAAGGATACAAAATAAATCCACATAAATCCTCAGCATTTAACTAACATAACTAACAAAATCCAACAGCAAAAGATACAAAGAGAAATTCCATTTAAAATAACTGTCTATAGTATAAAATATTTGGGAATCTACCTGCCAAGGGAAAGTCCTGAACTATATGAGCAAAACTACAAAACACTTGCCACAAAAATAAAGTCAGATCTAAACAATTGGAAAAACATCAAGTGCTCTTGGTCAAATGAATATAATAAAGATGACAATACTACCTAAACTAATTTGTTTAGTGCTATACCTATCAAATTTCCAAGAAACTATTTTACTGACCTAGAAAAAAATAATAACAAAATTCATCTGGAAGAACAAAAAGTAAAGAATTTTAAGAGAATTAATGGAAAAAAAAAAAAAAAAAGCAAATGAAGGTGCCCTAGCTATACCAGATCTAAAATTATAAAGCAATGGTCACCAAAACCATTTGGTATTGGCTAATAAATAGACTAGTTGATCAGTGGAATAGGTTAGGTTTGCAAGACAAAATAGTCAATGACTATAGCAATCTGGTGTTTGACAAACCCAAAGACCCCGGCTTTTGGGATAAGAACTCACTATTTGACAAAAACTGCTGGGAAAATTGGAAATTAGCATGGCAGAAACTATGCATTGACCCACACCTAACTCTGTATACCAAGATAAGATTGAAATTGGTTCATGATCTAGACATAAAGAATATTATGAACAAATTACAAGAACATAGGATACTTTACCTCTCAAATTTGTGGAGGAGGAAAGACTGTGTGACCAAAGAAGAATTAGAGATTATTATTCATCAAAAAATAGATAATCTTGATCATATTAAATTAAAAAGTTTTTGTACAATCAAACTAATGCAGACAAGATTAGAAGGGAAGCAATAAACTTGGAAAACATTTTTACATTCAAAGGTTCTGATAAGAGCCTCATTTCTAAAGTATATAGAGAATTAACTAAAATTTACAAGAATTCAATCCATTCTCCAATTGATAAATGGTCAAAGAATATGAACATACAATTTTCAGATGAAGAAATTGTAACTATTTCAAGTCATATGAAAATGTGCTCCAAATCACTATTGATCAAAGAAATGCAGATTAAGACAATTCTGAGATACCACTACTTACCTCTCAGATTAGCTAGAATGATAGGGAAAGATAATGAGGAATGTTGGAGAGGGTGTGGTAAAACTGGGACACTGATACATTGTTGGTGGAACTGTGAATGGATCCAACCATTCTGGAGAGCAGTTTGGAGCTATGCTCAAAAAGTTATCAAATTGTGCATACCCTTTGATCCAGAAGTGTTTCTACAGGCTTATATCCCAAAGAGATCTTAAAGGAGGGAAAAGGACCCGCATGTGCAAAAGTGTTTGTGGAAGCCCTTTTTGTAGTGGCATGAAACTGGAAACTGAGTGGATGCTCATCAATTGGAGAATGGCTGAATAAATTATGACATATGGATGTTGAGGAATATTATTGTTCTGTAAGAAATGACCAACAGGATGATTTCAGAGAGGCCTGGAGAGAATTTCATGAACTGATGCTGAGTGAAATGAGCAGAACTAGGAGATCATTATACAAGGCAACAACAAGACTATACAATGATCAATTCTGATGGATGTGGCTCTCTTCAACAATCAGATGATTCAAACCAGTTCCAATTGTTCAGTGATAAAGAAAGTCATATACACACAGAGAGAGGCCTGTAGGAACTGAGTGTTTTCTCATGTTTTCTTTTGTTGTTTGCTTGCCATTTTGTTTGCTTCTCAGTTTTTCCCCTAGATCCCAATTTTTCTTGTGCAGCAAGATAACTATATAAATATGTATACATATATTGAATTTAATATATATTTAACATATTTAACATGTATTGGACTACCTGCCATCTAGGAGAGGGATTGGGGAGAAGGAGGGAAAATTTGGAACAGAAAGTTTTGCAATGTTGAAAAATTACCCATTTATATGTTTTGTAAATAAAAAGCTTTAATTAAAAAAAAACACACACTGGATTCAAACCCAGTTCCTGGGACTCATGCTGCTTCTCTCTCTGTAGGTCTTCTGATTCCAAGATCAGTTCTCTTTTGTACTGAATAGAACATTTTAAATATATCACTACAACATTCTACTTGCCAGAAAGGAGAACCTTGTTCTTTAGATTTTTTTTTCTTTTTCCTGGTACTTCTTTTGGCTAATTCTTGCACCTATAACTGCTTTGGCAACCTGCCTGCTGTGCTTCTTCAAAATGTCAGTGTGGGTTACTATAATGGTCTTAAGAGCTCCTGATTCTTACCATCTTACTGAAGAGTACCCACTGTGCCTACTATCATAATTAACATTGCCTAACAGATCCTACTCAGTCATTATCCAAATTTGAATGAACACAGGTGTTCTGGCCCAGAATTGCTCTCCCTGGATGCACAATTCTGTCCCCTTCTTTTTTCCTATTTCTCATCCTCATTTTTGTCATCTCTGATATTAGGTGGAACAACCAGAGAAATGAGTGACATTCTCACCCAGACAAGTGCCTGGGCTAGACAAAGGGCAGTGAAATGCCAGTCTGTGACAGTGACTGACCATCTTTCCTGACCAGATCTGTTTTTGACATAAGCAGACTTTTCTTTCTCCTGGAAAACATTTTACTTGACAAGTGTGGGCTTATGGACTCAGGTCTCAGAAAAGAAATTGGGGACAATTTTCATCATTTGGGCTTGAAATTAAGGGAACTTCTAAATTATGGTAGGAGTTAATTCTCACTAATAGGCATAATACCTTATAAAGTCTGAAAAAGTCAAAGACAAAAAGATCCCACATACTCCCATATATTCTTAGCTACACATTTTGTAATAGTAAAAAATGGGAAATTTATCAGATGACCATCAATTAGTAAATAGCTGAACAAATTGCAATATATGAATGTAATAAAATATAATTGTGCTATAAGAAATTATTACTATGATGAACACAGGAAAAGCATAGGAAAATGTACATAAATTAATACAGAATGAAATCAGCAAAATCAGGATCACAATAAACACAATATGACAACAGAAATGGAAAGAACAGAAAAAATATATAACAAAACTAAACAATGTAATTTGGTTAACAAGTTTAATGCTAAAGTTAATTTTAAAAAATACTTCCTTTATATCTTTGTAGAGGTGGGGAACTATGGATGTGGAACAGAATGTATATGCCTTTAGACCAGATTGCTTTTGCTGAATTTTTTGTTTTATTATTTTACATTTTTCTACTTAATTAAAAAGTATGGCTCACTAGAGGCTGGAGGAAAATATATTTTGAGAGGAAGATGATTGCTTTAACAATAAAATATATTTTTAAGGTACTACTTCAATCTTTTAGCATAATTAGTAACCTAAAAGTTGATTAAAGTGTTACCTCACAGATGGTCTCAGGCCACTTGTTTATTATGAATAAGAATTACTTGCAATTAGCATATAAATATTTAATGTCAATACATGTTTGCGCTCTTAATTCTTCCTTCAATCTTGTTTTAGACTATTAATTTGCACTTTTCTCTTTGATTAAATAAATCCTTTCTTTATCAATTTCAGTCCAAAATTAACTCTTAAAATCATCAAATACAAATTAAGAAGGTTCTATTAAACTCCCACAAACTTTCAGGAAATTAGTTAATGGGCTATTATGAGTAAGGAGCATAGCCTAGCTTGGAATCATAAAGACCTGGGTTCAAGTCTTGCCTTTGACACAAACTGGCAACATCATTATAACCAAGTCACTTCACCCCAAATCACTTCTGTCTTATTAGACCTAAGTCCCTTGAGAAGAGGATTGGATATCCATCCCACTTAGCATAATAACTATCACACAGTTAATGTTAATAAATGCTATTGATTTGACTTAATCTAAGTTCTTGATGTCACTGAAAACTCTCTAAAATAAGGTAGAGAGAAGGCATCTGTTTGCATTGGTCGTGCATTGGAGCTTTCTCATATAAATTATGTGTCTAGACTTCCATCTTCCATCCATTTGTTTCATATCAGTAATCACAGAACAAGAGTTTTTTGTTTGTTTGTTTGTTTGTTTTTTACCTCGTATTTTCAAATAAAGAACCTAAAATCCAATAATTAATTTGGGTTTATATCAGATCTTAACAAAGTAACTCTTTCTATTTCCTCACGGAAGAACAAAAACTTTCTTATACTCATCAGCACTCAAGCACCTGGCTGCATTAAGCCAGCCATCTTGCTGAGCCAACAGCTTTTCTCACTAAAATTCTACTACCTGGAGATGTCATAAGAGCTAAGCTATAAAGAGTGCAGTCAGGTTTTGCAAAGTGTATTTGTTCCATTATCTCAACTTATCACCACAACAACCTATAAAGTATTACAGATAGCATTATTCCCACTCTACACATGAAGAAACGACTCGGTTTAGCAATTGGCCCATTGCCAGTTTCTAGCCACCAAGTTTTGCAGCCAGGATTTAAATCCATATCTATTCTAGCTTAATACCTAGTATTTCTCACTGCACTACATGATACCCTGCAGCCCTACTAAAGGACAAACTGTCATATCTATCAGTCATTTATTAAAAGAAATGGAACATTGGTAATAAGACACAAAGGAGAGGGGAAGAGAGCAAAGAAAAAGAAAAGAAGGAGAGGAGAAAAGAGAAGAGAGGAAAGGAGAGGGTATGGGAGGGGAGAAGAGAATAAGGGAAAGGGGGAGGACTAAATGAGAGAACAGGAGGGGACATGAGAGAGGAGAAGGGGAAGAAGAGAAGGGAAAGGAGAGGGAAAAGAGAGGAAAGAGACAGGGAGGGGAAGGAACGTAAACTTTAGGGAGAATGAGCATCTATCCTTTTCTCTGGCTCAGGCCTTCTTCAGGCCTTCTGATATTTTTTCTATTAACACTATTCAACCCCAGCCTACACCTCCAGTCTAGTTTCTAGCTCCTTCCACACAACCAAACCTCCATGTGGTGTGTCCTTAAAACTTTTTGAGACTGTTTCTCTTAAGAGATTGAGCTTCCACTTCACTTGTATTTTACCTATATTTTCTTTTTAAGTGAAAATCCCACTCACTCTTCTGCACATAGCTCATTCTAGAATCTATTAACCTGCTAAAGTATCCTTCCATTAAGTCAACTTCAGCTCCAGTGTTCTGGTGTCAGACCTCAGCCACAGAGTTGGAAGACAGACAGATACAATGAGGAAAGCCTGCTCCTTCTAACCAAAGCATTGATGTGTAAAGTTGAGTGATAGAACTAAGTGACACGCCTTGATTTCCTTCCATCCCCTGAGGCAGAGCCATGAAGTAAGAATCTCTTACTTCCTCTCATGTAAAACCTAAAAAAGCAGTACTTTTTTTCCTCTCAGTATCATATGGTCTCGTTTTTAAAAAATCAACAACAAAAGAACCCAAGTCCCCAGGAAACAATACGAAATATGAATCATTAATTTCTAGTTCATTCCTTACTTGAGGTAAAACAGGAGACAAGATGCTCCTCCAATATTTACTCAAATGATGCTAGTGCCAGCCTTAGAATTCTGTCCTTCCTTAGAAGGCTTGAGAGAACCAACTGTAAGCCATCTGGCTTGGATTATAAATTCTGTGAAAAGGACCACAATTATTAAATTGTGGTTGCGCAGATTAAAATGTAAGCTCTGCATAAGAGTAAAGCAATGGGTTTATTTTTAAAGTAATGACCAACATTAAAATGGATGAATGATGGTGAGTTGACCTGGCAAGGTCATGTCTAATGTATATGTTCCATTCTCAGGCTGAATTGAGAAGCTATGATATGTCCACTAAAGATTCTGAGATTTATATGGTATGTCTTCCCTATTCAGAAAAGCAGCAATATCAAAACTGGTGAAGGAGTCTTTGGCTACAATGAATTTATCAAAAGGTAATTCTAACAAGAACAGGAAAAAGCAGGGAGAGGAGGAAGTTGTAAAGGTTTTCTTGGAAATGTGGAGCAACAACATGGCTGTTCCATGAGTAGTAGATATTTAAACAGATGCCTACTCAAACATGTGCCTCTGGGAAATTGAGAGCTTGAAATTTTTGTTTCAAAGTTGAAAACTTTTGTTGTTCAGTCATTTTCTATCATGTTCAACTCTTCATGACCTCATTTGGAATTTTCTTGGCAAATATATTGGAATAATTTACCATTTCCTTCTCCAGCTCAACTTAAAGAACAGAAACCTGAGGCAAATGGAATTGTGACTTATCAAGGGTCACACAATAAATGTTTGAGGTTTGATTTGAAATAGAAAGATGGAGTCTTCCTGACTCCAGCCTCAGCATTTTATCCAGGTAGCTGTCTATGATATACCTATATTATATCTAAATTAAATTGTCTAATGAATTGTTGACAATATAGGAACATATCTCAAGAGATAGACTAGAGCTGGATATAAAAATCTAAAAATTATATCTACAGAAATCATAATTTAATCTATGGGAACTGATGAGATCACTAAGTAAGATAACTAGAAAATTAGTGGGAAAGAATAAGACAAGAGCTATCTTTCACATGACTAGAGAATTGAAGACCAAAAAATGAAAACAATAGAGTTCTTATTTCTTCTCCCAATTTTACTTCAACTAGATGAGTGACATTCATTTCTAAGCACTTTTAAAAATTTTTATTAACTTCAAATCTGACTGATCAAATCATATCTCATAGCAATCTGTAGCTAATGATGTCCTTTACAATTCCTTTTTTTTTTTTTTTTTTGCTCAAGGCATAAGGCATGAGAAGGCTTTAGGAGCTACATAAATGGTTAGAAAGCATTTACTAAGCAATTACTAAGTAAATATTGAACTAGATGTTAAGGATCTAGATGTTGGGTTCCAACTCAACCTCCTCCCCAGTCTATTGTTAGAGAATTTTCCATCTCAGTTGCAAGTCATTCAATATTTCATAAACATATCTCTAAGGGTAGAATTACCTTGGCTTTGGACCTTTAATGCTATCTCATCAGAATGTAAACTCCTTGAGGACATGGACTAGTTTTGTTTTTTCTCTTTTGACTCTTCAGGACTTAGTCCAGTACCTGGCCCATAATAAGCATTTGATAGGTGTTTGTTGATTGATTGAGGGACTGATTGATTAACAGACACCAATAAAAAAATTTGGCAATCTAATATAATTAGAAATAAGTCAATCAACAAGCATTTATTAAGTGCTTTAGGACTGTCAGGTACCTACTATAAGTTGAGGATACAACAAATATGCTGCAATCCCTGTTCTCAAGAGTTTATATTGTAATAGGAAGAATATGGAAACAGTAAACAGAGGGAAGCACTTGGAATGGTGAAAAGTCCATGCCATAATAATTAGATAAGGGAACACTGAAGGGTTTACTCTAAAGAGCGAAATTGAGGAGATTGTATAGTTTTTCTCAAGTGTATGAGATCTGAAGGGTTGTCTCATGGATTCAGAATAAATTATGCTTGGAATTTACAGGAAAGAATTTGCATCAGTGGGTGAAAGTTGCAAAGATAAAAATTTAGACAAAATGTTGGAGAATATTTAAAGACCCCCCCAAAGTACCATGGGATACCTTGGTGGTTAATGAGCTTCATCTTCCTGCAAGTCTTCAAACAGAGGCTAGATAACCAGCAATTCAATTAAACATACATTTATAGGTGCTAGAGAGACAAAGAACAAAATGAAACAGTCCCTGACTCTAAGAAGCTTACAATCTACTAAATCCTTAAAGAAACTAACAGAAAAAGTTGTTATAAGATTATCAGTTTAGGGCTAAGAGATCATCTAATCTAAAATCCTATTTTATGTATGAGGAACTGAGATCAAAAGAGAATAAATAACTTTGCTAAAATCAAATGTCTCATAAGTGTCTGAAGCATTAGTTGAATCCAGGTATTCCTGATTCTTAAGTCCCACATTCTAGCCATTACTGCCAGGGGTTATTAACTTAAGGCCTGTGGAAATTTTAATTCCTACGTTTACACAAATGAATGTGAAATTTATATTCATATGTATTCTATACATGTATTTATGTATTATGTATTTTATATTTCATTCACATGTACGTAACTATATTCAAAATAAACAATTTATATGAAAATATGATTGTAAGAAAGGGTATGTAAGTTTCATCAGACCTCTATAAGGGTCCATGATGTAAAATAATTAAGAAACTCTGTCCCACACCATGCTGCCTTTTATTTAGTTATAGGCTAGTCTAGAGTACCCCTGAGCCTCCCCTACTCAACTCAGTAAGTCTATGATTCTGTGATACATTGGAGACACGGTGTCACTGACAAGGCAGATAAAGTTGATTGTTCCATATTGCAGATGCATACATTCCCTTTAATAACAGGTGACGAAAAGCAAGGCTTTTAATTTTTCATAGTTATGGCTGGTGATTGACAGATTCAATAGTGCTAAGACATTTTCTGCAGGAAGATGAGACTTGTTTGTTATTTTGGAGAGGTTCAGCAATAAAATAAATAAATGTGCACACATTATTCAAATTCAATCTTAATTATTTCAGAACTTGTTCCAAACATTTTCAAGCCGGCTCATGATAATGAACTCCCCCAGCTTGTTTTCCTACAGCTTGCAATGTCATGCTGAATGGTCTGAAGCAAGAAAATGTTCCTGGGCTGAAAATTTATTTGAGCCAAAGCTCATTTGCTAATGTGACTTTCCTAGAGATGCTGAAACATCTCATTTTCTCCACCCCTCCTTTTTGATGGTAGAGAGGGTTGTGTTCCCAAAGACTTGAAGTGGATATACATAAAAAATTCTCATTTCCTGGGAAAAGTAGCTTAGCTGAGAAGTCATAGAACAAGATAGAATAGATATCAGAGGTCCAACCTCCTCCTTTTACAGATGGGGAAATTGAGGTCCTGAGAAAAGAACTTTATTGTTAATCTTCCTTTGTCATTTTGACATTAAATTCGACAATTTCAAATCATTCTATGTAAATATGTATCATATATTTACAAATATACACATGTCTGGATGCACACACATTAAGTCTAATTTGTATTAGTGAAAGAGCTATTCACTTTCTGTTTAAAACATTACTTCACATAAACCCACACATCTCCCACTGGAGAGGTCATGGATATCCCTACGCACATTAGAAAGGCATCTCTGAGATTAGCAATGAGGCCTTCTAGGCTGGGAAATGTGGGAAGAGAGTAAATCTCCAGTGTCCTTGTCCCTAACATTCTTTTTTGAGGCATTTTATTTTGTTTTGTTTCATGTTTAATATACATTGCTTTAGGAATCATTCTGGTAGAGAAAAATCAAAGCAAAGGGGAAAACCAAGGTAATAAAAGAGAGAGAAGTAGTGAACATAGCATGTACTGATTTACATTCAATCTCCTTCTTTTTCTGGATGCAGATGGCATTTTCTGTCCAAAGTCTATTGGGATTGCTTTGGATCACCGAGAAAAACCAAGTCTGTCATAGTTGTTTATCACACATTCTTATTGCATACAATGTACTTGTGGTTCTGCTTGTTTCCCTCAGCTTCAGTACATGTAAATCTTCCAGACCTTTCTAACATCAATTTGCTCACTATAATAGAACAACAATATTCCATTTTCTTCCTAATCCACAATTTGTTCAGCCATTCCCCAATTAATGGCACCTACTCATTTTTCAATTCTTTGCTAACACAAAAAAGCTGCTACAAACATTTTTGCACACATGGGTCCTTTTCCCTCCTTTATGATTTTCTTGAAATACAGACCCAATAATGGCACTGCTGGGTCAAAAGGTTTTTCCCAATTTTATGCCTTTTAAAGCATAGTTCCAAATTGCTCTCCAGAATTGTTGGATCATTTTACAATGCCACTAACGATGCATTAGTGTCCCAGTTTTGCCACATCCCTTCCAATATTTATCATATATCTTTTCCTGTCATCTTAGCCAATCTGAGAGGTATGAGGTGGCTTTAATCTGCATTTCTCTAATCAACAGTGATTTATAGCATTTTTTCATATAACTACAGATGGCTTTAATTTCATCTTCTGAAAATTGTCAGTTCATATCCTTTCACTATCCATTGGGGAATGACTTGTATTCTTATAAATCTGACATAGTTCTTTATACACACACATACACACACACACACACACACACACACACACACACACAAATATTATGGATAGGGCCTTTATCAAAAACCCTGGTTGTAAAATTTTTTAATTTTGTATTTCCCAAAAGGGAAATTAAGATTAAAAAATCTTGTTTTTATTGGTTTTATTTGCACAAAAACATTTTAATTTAATGTAATCAAAGCTGTCCACTTTGCCTTTCATAATGTTCTATAGTTCTTCTTTGATCATAAAGTTCCTAACACTCTTAATTAAACCATGTGAAGAAATAATTCATTTGGACACTTTCTCTATTCCACTCAGTATCAATCAATTTTATGTGATTCTGTAGGTGTAGTGACTACAAGTTCTATATATTAGGGCCCAGAACACTGACACATTGTTGGTGGAGTTGTGAAAGAATCTAACAATTCTGGAGAGCAGTTTGGAACTATGCCCAAAAAGTTATCAAACTGTACATACCCTTTGATCCAGCAGTGCTACTACTGGGCTTATATCCCAAAGAAATACTAAAGAAGGAAAAGGGACCTGTATGTGCCAAAATGTTTGTGGCAGCTCTTTTTGTAGTGGCTAGAAACTGGAAAATGAATAGATGTCCATCAGTTGGAGAATGGTTGGGTAAATTATGGTATATGAAGGTTATGGAATATTATTGTAAGACATGACCAGCAGGATGAATATAGAGAAGCTTGGAGAGACTTAAATAGACTGATGCTGAGTGAAATGAGCAGAACCAGGAGATCATTATACACTTCAACAATGATACTGTACGAGGATGTATTCTGATGGAAGTGGATATCTACAACATAGAGAAGAGCTAATCCAATTCCAATTGATCAGTGATGGACAGAATCAGCTACACCCAGAGAAGGAACACTGGGAATTGAGTGTAAACTGTTTGCACTTTTGTCTTTCTACCCAAGTTACTTTTACCTTCTGAATCCAATTCTTACCGTGTGACAAGAAATTAGGTTTTACACATATATATTGTATCTAGTATATCCTAGATATATCCTGTAACACGTGTAACATGTATGGAATTGCCTGTCATCTAGGGGAGGGGGTAGAAGGAGGGAGGGAAAATTTAGAAAAGAAGTGAGTACAAGCGATAATGCTGTAAAAAAATTACCCATGCATATTGTAATGTCAAAAAACATATAATTATAAAATTAATTTTAAAAAATTAAAAAAATAGGGCCCAGAACTATAAGAGGTAGATTGAAAATTCACTCCATCTTAGTTTTTCCTTACCATGGTGATGTAGTCCAGTATGGCACAAATGACTCAATTACATGGAAGTCTTCTAATTTATTTTAGTACCTCTGGATAATTCTTTCTTATCCAACACCAGCAAGTGATCATCTTATGACTATTCAAGCAGATGTAACATGCTTCATCCAACCTATGATCCCTCTCCCCAACCATCTACTGATATGTGATTTGGGGCCCTCAGATCAAGTTCTATCAATCATTGAGATTCTATATTTTACCATGCTTCTTTTGAATATTTGAGTATTAAACCCTATAAAAACAAAGTTCTAGAAGAAGGGAATATCTCAGATCATGAGGAAGATATGATGTTCACTTTATCAGAGAGGATCATGAACCCTTTAATAAAATATCATTGGTTCAGAGCTCTGTCTCAGTTTCTTTTCTTGTAGGTTGAACAATTTTAGTCTCCACAGGTAGTTTGAACAATTCTAACCCCAACAGATAGCCTTTCCTTCTGGCAGATGTTTGCATCCCTATAATTCCTTCCTCAAATCTTCCCAGAAATTTCATTTAAAACTGTGCCAGACATATTCATCCTTGCAAATTTCTCCAGGTTTTGGATCAAATCCCAACTCTCCAGACTTCTTTCTCCATTATCCTTACTCTTTCCCTTCCCCCATTTTTTGGTTTCTTTTACATGCTTCTCAACTCAAAATAATTTAAGAATTACCATGTGGTTTTTATGCATCCTCTTGTTCCTGTCTTCCCTTTTATCTTTTATACATGGCTGTATTAGAAAACAAGCATTCATTAAGCATTTAACTATAGTTTAAGTACTATGTTAAGTGCTCAAAGTACAAAGAAAAGGTAAAAGCTATAACAATTCAAGGACTACATACTATCTCTATATACTTTATGATCCACATTTGCTTAATCTTGTCCATTAAACACAATATTCCATCTCATTTCTATTCTTTGACATGGTTGTTTGCCACGCATGAAAAATCATGCTTCCCAAAATTTAAGTCTAAATATCATCTCCTCTAGGAGGCCTTTCTTCATTCCCTCTATTATCACTATCCCCTCCATGCATGCATCTACCTTGCATTTATCCTATATGCAATGATGTATATTGTCTTTCCCATTAGAATGTAAGCTTAACGTATATAGAGAAAAGGAAAATATGGTAAGATTGGAAAAGCAGAAGAATTTCAAATGTCAAAGGATCTAAATCATTTGATGAGTCCCCTCTAAGTTCACTTCAGTTATTTTAAATACATTTACTTTTCCTATTCAATGGAATGTAAAATCCTAGAGGGCCCCAATAATTTCCTTTTTGTTTGTTTGTTTTTGGCTTTATTTTGTTTTACATCCACAATGCCTGTGACATCTCAATCTCTTAATAAGATCTTGTTGATTGACAGGAAAATTTTCATTTTCTGTATTTTATCCTTCATAGATTTTTATCTTTTCTAGGATCACTTTTTCAAGGCCACTTGCATATACTTGACCCCAAGTCTTCTGAATATACATATATATCTTTCCACTATACCAACAGTTTTGCTATAGAATTTTCTACAATTTGTGAGTATAAAACCAGGACTGATCCTTTTTGCAGTAGACATGGTTCATACGTAGCACAGAGGGTGGCCTGTAGTCCTGGAATAATCAGTATAACAATTTCTCTCATTCCCATGGACATAATAGCTCCATTATCAATACGCTGTGCAGGAATATAACCAGTCTAAGAATTTAGGAGTCCTGGGCCACAAATCACAAACTTGAAAAGTTGGCTTAAGTAAGTCATCTAAAAACTTTCAACCTTGGTTTTCCTTGCTACAAAATGAGAATAATGTTGTTGTTGCTGCTGTTGTCCAGTTGTTTCAGGAATGCCCAATGTTTTATGAATCCATTCTGAGGTTTTTTGGCAAAGATACTGGAGTGTTGACCATTTATTTCTCTAGTTAATTTTACAAATAAGGAAACTGAGGCAACAGAATTATGTGACTTGCTCAGGGTCACACAATTAGTAAAAGTTTGAGGACAAATTTGAAATGAAGTATTCCAGACTCCAGACTCAGCAGCTTATCTGCTGTAGCACTCAGCTTCCCTGAAATGGTAGTAACCCATTAACAATACAAGACTAAATCACTTAATTATAGAATTCAAAGTGACCTCAATAGACACCTGGCTCAAACTTCAAAAAGAAGCCTACTGGACATCATACACAAAATGGTAGTCATCTTGAATTCGTCTCAAGGAGTACAACTAAGGGAAAGATGACAATATCCTAGAGCAGATCATTGAACTTAGGAATGGCTCCAATGGTGAGGATTTACTTTTCCCCATAGGAAGTATACATTTGCCACTTTGCTAATCCCACATTTTGTTCCTGCTTCTATTCTTTAGCCACAAATGAAAAAAAATCTAAAGTTTCTCCCCTCTCAAGGTAACAGCCTTCCAAAATTTGAAAACAGATATTATATGTAATGTTTAAAAAGTTCAGTAGACATCATTTCTGAGTAATAAGTATTTTCTTATTAATAATTCTATAGTATTAATAAATGGGTCAGTCACAATCTTGAATTTCAAAGATCCCTCATGGAATCATTGAATGCTATATACCCTTGGAGGGGTAGGTTTTTCCAAAGGTGGTAATCAACTCTGATTGGTAAAGAAGTAATGAGAAAGAATAAATATAACAATGAGCAGTAGGCCTTTTTAATGAGGGATTAAGTAAGATAGCTTTGATGTTATAATTTACTTTCAAAGCATTCCCCTTCTTGGATAATTTAATCAAAGAATGTATCTCCACCCTAAGTTGAGCAGAACATAATGGGCTTCCCCGCCTGGCTGTGATCTGAACAAGATTGTTAAGGAAGTTATTCCAATCTCATATACCAGATACTAAGGTCTTTTTGCAAACTAAAGTGCTATGCATTCAAAGTATGGCAGAGAACACAACTCCATTGGGCTGACCACATTGTATGAATGCCAAATGTACACTTGCCAAAAACACTATTTTATGAAGAACTCACAAAGGACAAACACTCACTTGTGGTTAGAAAAAAACAACACAAGGACACTCTCAAGATCTCTCAAGAATTTTAGAATTGACTGCATGGTATGAGAGACGCTGACACAGGACCACCCAGCATGGTGTACCCTCATCAGAGAAGGTGCAGCAGAATTAAAGAAATGTAAGATGGGAAAAGATAAAGAATTCACCCCTATTCATATGGACTATTAATGCCTGACCGGTGGTAGAGCATTCTGAGCTTATATTGGTCTGATCAGAAACAATTGGACATACTGTAAGAGCTTTTAACATAGTGATGTCATTTTGGTCCTCTTCAAGAATGAAGGACGATAACCATCAGCAATGTCCTTCAGAGACTGAACATCCTACAGGCTTCTGAAAAAAATCCTGGTCTTAATTCAATAATTGATTATTAATATGAGAGAGAAATGATCACTTCTCTCATATGTCTCTCTTAAGCCTTATCTTCTTCAGGATAAATATCCCCAAATCCTTCAATTGATCTTCCTATAGCATGTTTATATGTCCTCTGGGATCCCTTATAACTCTAAATCTATAGGCCTATAATCTGTTTCATGGAGCTTGATAGTTTTGATTGCTTTAGTATTTCATTATTAGCATCACTATTGTCATCACGACTCAAAGGGAATTTCATAAATGAGAAATTTATCCTAGGTATTCAAGCTCCAAGTAGGGGCTCCATGTTTTCCCCCTTCCATTGTGCTCTCTGTCATTAAAGCTCAAGGGATGAGAGCAAGGGAGTGAGGAGATTCCAATAGATATATTTCCTCTTCTTACATGCTTGATAGCTTCTGCCATCCACCAGTGGTTCCATCACCTAATGCTTTATCTGTAATGAGAAAGGATAGCTTATGTCCCCACTCTCCTCTACATGGTATAATGTAGAGAAGCCTGATTTTGAAGGCAGGGAACCCAGGTTCAAATCCTAGCCCTGTGACCTTGGGCAAATGACTTCCCTTCTTGAACTCTCAGTAATCTCATCTGTCAAATTAGGGGCTTGTACATGACATCTAAGGTTCCTCACAATTCTAATCTTTTATTTACTTTCAATTTCCATTCAGCAAACATCTTCTATTAGCCTTTGACCTTTGAGGTTGTAAATAATCTATCATGACCATCAGACTGTGGAAGTAGTGTTATAACAGAAGTCAAGGGACTTGGCTTGACATCCTAATTTTGATACTTTACTATCATTTGGTGGTCATGGACAAATATTTTCCCCTTTTTGAGCTGGTTTCTTCATCTCCAAAATGAGTTGGTTCATTCACCTATCAGTGGTCCTCAAGCTTTTTAAATAGGGGGCCAGTTCACTGTCCCTCAGACTGTTGGAGGGCCAGACTATAGTAAAAACAAAAACTCACTCTGTCTCCACCCCCAGCCCATTTGCCATAACCGAGTGGGCCACATAAACGTCCTCAGTGGGCCACATTTGGCCCGAGGGCCATAGTTTGAGAACCCCTGAAATAATCATTAAAGTTCCTTCCAGTTCTAAATCTACCTGATCCTGAAATTCCTATTGTGTCCTAGAAAAGCAAAAAAGAAAAAAAAATTAGAAAATGTGATTACTTAGAAATTAGCCTTTTATTCTGGACAAATGCAATTGCATAGAAAGCTCCTGTTTGAAAGAGAAACTTAAAAGTTGACTTCCTATGTCTTCTAGTCTTTAAACTCATGCTGCCTTAAATTTCCTCCATGAATTCCTAATTCTAAAGAACTCTATAAGACAGGATGATCCAACTACTTTTGTTCATCTATTCTACTTTTTAAAGAAACTCCTGGGATAATAAAGCATCCCAATGGAAGCAAAATCAGGATATATTTCCCAAGAACTTTCAAAATACAAAACAATGAGCTGCACTTCCTGTGTCTAATGTTGAATCCACCTTCCATCATCATACTATAGCATGAGTGATGGACAAGGAACAGAAGGTGGTTCAACTGTGGTTTCCATGGTAACAATACAAGGACCTAGCATGAGCACCAGAAACCCAGAACTAGGACAATTGCCTGAGATTTGTATCTCCACAAGGCAAAAATGTAGACTTCTATTCTTCATAGCCCCTAGTGTGCTACAGGCATCTATTAAATATGGTCTAATCTCGAAGCCCTAACTAGGCAGGACAATTAGGGATGTGTCCCAGAGTGAGGACTTGGAAACCTCATGGCTTTTTAAGGTACATTTCCTTGTTCTACTCCAGCAGTCATACCTCAGGGGAATCTGTCTCCATCTTGCCACCTCTTCAGTCCACTTCACTCTTCCCAGATGCAGAAATTTCTAGTTATGACTCTATCTAATCTGCATTAAGTAAAATAGATAAAATCCAATCCTTTGTGATTAAAAGCATTTTAGTCACCACTGAAGCAATGGAAAAAGGAAGAGAAGGGTCCATTTGAAAAGAATTCACCAGTGAATATAAAAGAATTCTTCCTGTCACTGTGGAACCTAAGGCTTGCTGAAGTAAATTGGTGACTATTATTTGTCCGGTTGTTCACTGGAAACCACCAACCTCGCAGGGGAAAAATGCTGGGATTTTTTTTCATGGCTATCAGTAAATGTCTCATTACAGCAAAATGTTCCAGAAATGTACACTCAGCAGCAGGAATGACAATGCACACAGCATTCCATCTTGCAAGCTAAAAACAGGACTGGGAGAATGAAAATTAAATAATGAAAAGTATATTTTTATCATGGCAAAGAATTTCTGAGCACAGAGGGAAAGGGTTGGAAGGTGAGGGTGGAAAATAGCTCCCAAATCCAAGAGTTTAATGTGAAATGTTTCTTCTCTGATAAATCCCAATCACATGTCAGAGACTAGATGCAATTTAGATGCTGATATGTGGTAGGAAAATATTCATATTCATTAACTAACTGTATTATCAGCATCAGCATCATCATTCAAAGCTTTTTCCATGATAATTCTTCATTAAAAATTCCCACATGAACCTTGGAATCAGAAAGAGTCTTGTGGAAAGGGCACCAAAGTTGGGATTAGAAGAACTGGGATCAAATCCCATTTTGGACAAATTAGCAATGTGATCCAAGGCAAGCTTTTTCTCCTGAACCTCAGCTTCCTTTCCTTTAAAATTGGGATGATACAATCTTGCACAGAAGATCTTCTAGAGTTGTTGAGAGGGATGATCTTTGCAAATCTAAATATGCTTTAAGAAATAGCATGACAGAGTACACACAATTGAACTTGTTGGTTATCCAGGATTACTTCTCTCTTTAACCTGGTTTTGTAATTAACTTCTTATTTGGTTAACCTATACATATCATTTTCAAGTTTGCAGAGTACTTTGCATATAACATTTCAGTTGGTCCACACAACAACCACTGTTAAAAAATGGCACGATTAGGGGCAGTTAGATGGCACTGTGGGTAGAGCACCAGCCCTGAAGTCAGGAGGACCTGAGTTCAAATTTGACTTCAGATTCGTAACATGTCCTAGTTGTGTGACCTTGGGCAAGTCACTTAACTCCAATTGCCTCAGGGGAAAAAAGGGAAAAGAAAGGTAACTAAATCCCTGGACTTGAACCCAAAAGATCTAACTTCAATCACAGATAATTGTATAATCTTGGGCAATTCACTGACTCTGATTTAGTTGTCCCATATGTAAAATGTGAATAATAATTATCATTTCCTGATTTTAATCATCTATCGACTCTATTCACCATGCAACCTCGCTACCATACTCAACTCTAAAATAAAAGCACATATCTCGCAGAGTTCTTGTAACACGAAAATAATTGCAAAGTAAATAATAATAATACTAATAGTACTTATGACATAAGCTTGTGAGGCTCACATAAAATAATTATGTGTAAAGCACTTTACCAACATTAAAGTACTATATATAATAATAACAATAAGTATTATTATTATTATTATTATTAATCCCCATTTTACAAATGAGGAAACTATCTAAAACAGGATCACACAGCTAGTAAGTATATGCAACATAATTTAAACCCAGGTTTTCTTGACTACAAAAATAACATTCTATCCACTATACCACCTAGTGGTATCACTTGGCTTTAGAAAGACCCAAGTTCAAACCCTGACCTTGACACTCAATAGCTGTATGAATCTTGGTAAGAAGTTTAAATGTCTTAAAGATTCCATTCCTTCATCTATATAATGAGGATTAGCTCAATGGTTTCTAGGGTCTCCTAGAGACTAAAAACTATATGACATCCAGGCATTCTGACTGCTTTGCAATCATTCTCATGTTTCATCCTTACAAGAACCCTGCAAGGTAGATGCTATAATCATCTCTATTTTAAAGTTGAGGAAGGAAGCTAAGTAACCCAGTAGATAGAGAACTGGGCTTGGAATCAGGAAGATTCATTTTCATGAGTTCAAATCCATCCTCAAACATTTACTAGCAGTCTGACCATGGGATCTGTTTACCTCAGTTTCCCCATCTGTAAAATGAGCTGGAAAAGGAAATAGCAAACCATTTCATTATCTTTACCAAGAAAATCCCAAATGGGGTCACAAAGAGGAAGATACAATTGAAACAACTCAAAAATAATACAGTTGAGGAAACTGAAGGAACAAAGATTAAGTGACTTTTCTATGGTCACACATCTAGTAAATCTCTAAGACTGGATATGAATTCAGGTCTTCCTGTCTCTGAGCATCAAAAGGATTTGCGTCACTCTATCAAAATAGGTTCATAGTTTAGACATAAGAAGAAAAAGGATAGTTTACCTCTCAGATCTATGGAGAAGGAAGAAATTTGTGGCCAAAGAAGAACTTGAGTACATTATAAAACTCAAAATAGATAATTTTGATTATATTATGTTAAAAAGTTTTTGTACTTACAAAATCAAGACAATATTAATATGGAATCAGAAAACTAGAGGATGATAAAAGCCTCATTTCTAAAATATGTAAAGAATTGACTCAAATTTATAAGAATAAAAGTCATTTTCCAATTGATAAATGATCAAAGGATATGAACAGCAAATTTTCAGATGGAGAAATTAAAACTGTTTCTACTCATATGAAAAAATGTTCTAAATCACTATTGACCAGAGAAATCCAAATTAAGACAACTCTGATATACCAATACACACCTTTCAGATTAGCTAAGGTAATAGGAAAACATAATGATGATTGCTGGAGGGGATATGGGAAAATTGGGTGGAGTTGTGAACTGATCAAACCATTCTGTACAGCAATATGGAACATGCCAAAGGGCTACCAAACTGTGCACCCTTGGATTCAGCAGTGACTCCACTGGGCCTGTATCACAAAGAGATTATAAAAAATGGAGAAGGACTCACATGTGCAAAAAGATTTATAACAGCCCTTTAAATAGTAGCCAACAACTGGATACTGAGTGGATTCCCATCAGCTGGAGGATGGCTGAATAGTTTGGTACATGAATGTTATGGAATATAATTGTTCTATAAGTAACAATCAGCAGGATGATTTCAGAAAGACCTGGACTTCTATGAAATGATGCTAAGTGAAGTGAATAGAACTAAGAGAATATGGCACACAGGAACAAGATTATGAGATGATCAACTGTGATGGACTTGGCTCTTTTCAATAGTGAGATGATTCAGGACAACTCCAATAGACTTGTGATAGAGAGAGCCATCTGCATCCAGAAAGAGGACTGTGGGGACTGAATGTGGATCACAACAAAGTATTTTCACTCTTTTGTTACTGTTTGCTTGCATTTTGTTTTCTTTCTCTCTTTTTTTTCCTTTTTGATCTGATTTTTTTTTGCAACAGGATAATTGTGGAAATATATATAGAAGAATTGCACATGTTTAACATAAATTGGATTATTTGTTGTCTAAGGGAAGGGGTGGGAGAAATAAGGGTGGAAAAATGTGGAAGGTTTTGCAAGGGTGAGTGTTGAAAACTATTAATGCATATATTTTGAAAAAAACTAAAAGAACAAATAATTAAATAAATGAAGACATATACATTCTTAGTCTTTCTTATTATATTACATTAATAGACAGATAAATGTTTTTTAAAAAGGATTTGTGTTCAGGTAGCATTTAGACAAAATGATCTCAGAGGTCACTTCCAAATCTAAAATTGAGAATCAGATTCTCTGATTCATTTAAACTAATCCTCTTAGCTTAATGGAGTGCTATTTATTCATGGGGAGGATAACAGATTGGGGGGATAGAATATCATCATTTCTGAAAGGTTTATTTCTTGCTTCAGTGCCAATCCTATAGATTCAGAATCAGAAAGGAATTCAATTCATTTCACTATATAATGATTGGGTGCCTACTCTGTGCCAAATAATCTCTTTGGTACAGCAGATATAAATACAAAAATTACACCATTCCAGTATTCAAAAAGGACATGATGATATGTTGGTGATGATGATTACAGCTAATAAACAGAGATCTTCTTTTGTTGGAAGACCCCTAGTGAGTGGAAAGACATTGGAGATTGTGATGGGTAAAAAGTGAAAAGGTGGGTTCATGCTAAAGGACGCTGCCTACAGTATCCCATTCCAGTTTGAGACAACTTTGGTATTAGGAAGTTTTTCTTTACTAATAAAATGGAAAATGTGGATAATTGAAAAACAATTACAATTTCTTGAATGTAATCTAGTTTACTCTCATCCTCCTCCTGATCAATTCTGGGTCCAAATCATTAGCCATTTGCATTAATATCTCTATTAACTAGCTCTGTGGGTTGGCCATCCTACTACATATAAACAATAGCCAATGATTATTCATTTGACTTTTCTCTGAGTAGACATCAAGGCTAAATTCTCTAACGTATCTGGATCTCAATTAGGAAATATCATTCTCCAGAGAATATGGGATCAGCACAATATCACTTCCAAATAAAAGCCTCTAGAGAAATTCACTGTCCTTCCTCATTCACCTTGGGCACTGAGCTGGACATCCTCTATGAATCTCAAATATCATTAATAAGCATAATACAACCTATTTACACTTTGCTGGTGATTAATAACAGTGCATCATCTAACATGGTTCTCCCTGTTATATCTTTTTTTAATAGTCAATAATCTGTGAGCAAAATGGATTCTTGTATTTTCTGCATTTTTCAATCAATTATATGGTGGTGAATATGTGATCCATAGTGAAATCCCAAACCTAATTGTTTTCAAAAAACACCCTCATCAAAGATACCCTTTATGCATATGTACATTATTAAATTTTAAAATGTACATAGATTGGAAAGAAGCATATTTACAGAGATTTATTGATGTTCTTTAAGTCATCTTTGTTAGTAATAAGGAAATCAAAGCTATTCCCCACATCTTTGGTGACTTCCCCTTCTTATATTGACAATTGATCACACAATGCTCTAAAAACTATAACCATTTCCAGCACATATTTCTACTTTCTATACTTTGTTTATTCAATCAAGTAACAAGCAGTATCAAACTCTATGTTTCAGGCCCTATGCTAAGCAATGAAAATATAAACATGAGCAATAACAATCAAAGCTCTCTGACAGTTTATTTAGTTATAGAAAAGACCAGATGTAATAATTAGATATATAAGAGATACATACAGAGTAGATGGAAGGAACATTAAAGATGAGAAATATAGCAAAAGCTAAAACAGAATCAGTCTGTTACAAAAGAGGATATTTTATTAGAATATTAAAGAAAGTTGGCTGCCATATCTCTTAGTAGAGCAAGTTAACCAAGAATTTGAATCACCTCTTAAGTTCCTTTACCATTCCTGGGATAAGAGATTAACATTTGTTATTTTGCAAAAAATGATTGTAATCCTTGTCAATGGTCTTTTCTACATCCATTTACCATTTTTTTTTCATCATCAATAATATGTTTTCAAAAACCAGGATGTAATTGTTTCAGTCCCACACCATGACTTTTGTCTCATTTTTATTCTTTTTTCCTATCTTTTAATTAATATATACCTTTGTTTTAACAAGTTAGAGGTGTGATTACACACAAGCAAGTGATGTAGAAATGGCCACATCAATATTGAGTCATGTCCAGTCTACAAATGTATATTAACTCTCATTTTTCTGATTTTATTTAGTGCTAAACATTCCCAGAACCTTCATTTTGTTCTTAAGCAAAGTATTCATGACATATAAGTTCAAGGCTTCTTATCATCTAGAAATCTTTGGCTGAATTCATTCCTACTCCAATATTTCCAATAAGCTTTTCTTTTTATTTATTGATCTATCTACATAATCATCTATTTATATAAGGTTAAATAGGTGGCAAAATAACATGCCAAGCCTGGAGTCAGGAAAACCTGAGTTAAAATTTGGTCTCAGAAACATTTAGTAACTGTATGACCCCAAGTAAGTCATTTACTGCTGTTTGCCTCAGTTTCCTCATCTGCAAAATGAAATGGCAAAGGTACTCTAGTATCTTTGCCAAGAAATCCCTCCCATAAATGAGGGGCAACAAAGAGACGGGCACAACTGAGACAAATAAACAGTAAACAATCTATTTATTTTAACCTTTTTTTATTTTAAAGTCCAAATTCTTTCCTATCTCTCCTAACCATTTTCAGCCATATGAGGTCAACAATACATGCAAATTCCTGCAAAACATATTTTATATTATCCATGCGCAACATATTTTTCACTATTCCTATTCAAGTTTATCATTTTATCAAATACATAAAAATAGTATTGATTTTCTTCATTTGGAACCTCTTAAGTTCTTCATAGAATTTTTCAACCTCTTCTTCGTCTCTAACACATGCTAGTGTTTAAGCTGCAATTATTGCTATCGTGATCTATTTATAAATGCTTATCCTGAATACTCGAATATAAGATGACTAAATGTCCCATGAAATGATGCTTCCTGTTGCCTTTGGATGCACAAAAAAACACATTCCAACAATTTCTCTCTTTACCCTCCAAAAAGACCCAGTGAGCCAAGTTCCACTTAGCAACAATAACTCCTTTCCATCTTCTGCTTTCTGTTGAGAAAAGAATATTATAACTAATACAATTTTATTCTTCTGAAATAGGACTTCTTAATCTAGGGTCAAAGAACTTGTTTTTAAATGTGTTAAAATTGTAGTTTGATATAATTGGTTCCTTTTGAGTATTTTAGTTTATTAGCTTTTAAAATGTGGTCCTGAGGAGAGGTTCATAAGCTTTATCATAGGCTAAAGAAGTCAATGGCACAATTTGGTTAAGAAATCTTGTGTATATAGTTATTTAGAGTAGTGATTGACTCTTTGTGACTCCATCTGAGGTTTTCTTGGCAAGGATCCTGGAGTAGTTTTTCATTTCTTTCTTTAATCCATTATACAGATAAGTGCACTGAGGCATACTGGGTTAAGCGGCTTGCTCAGGGTTACACAATCAGTAAGTTCTGAGACTAAATTTAAATTTAGATCTTCCTGACTCGTGGTTTAGCACTCCATCCACTGCACCACCAACTGCCCCCTAAGAAGTCTTGCTCTACACATTTCCTTTCAGACACAAATAACTGTAGACAAAGTAGAGCCCCATGAATTAAGGAATGAATAAACAAAATGGCATATAAATGCAATGTGATATTTTGTTTTGATAATAAATATGTTAAAGACTCAATAAATATGATAAAGACACACAAGTGCAGGAAAATTTACATGAATTGACATAGAATTGAAGTTGGCCGAGCCACAAATACAAAAAGTACAATGACTACAATGATGGAAATGGAAAGAACAAGTGCCATGACACCAATGAAAATGAATGTTGTGAAATGTCAAAGAATAAACATGACCCTAATGAAGAGACATGAAAAGATACAGTCCTCTTCCACTCCTTTGCAGGAGAAAAAATTCCATACCTATGAATTATTGCATATACTTTTAGATTTAAATTTGGGGTTTTTCTAACATTATTTATTTTATTTAAACTATGCCATGTTATAAATGTCATTATATAGTTATAATGTTATAAATATGTTATTGTATGTTATAAAATAAAAATGCTATCCATTCATCCAAAAAATATGTTATATGGGATGGCTTTCTGGGAAGAGTATAGGCAAGATTACAAAAGGAAATTTGATCATTGTAAAAATAGAATATATCAATAACTATTTTTAAAAGAAGCAGGAGCGTGATCTTCATAGCTATTGGACAAGGCTCTCACATTTAGAATCAAAGTCATGTTTGTAAATAATGTAAAAATTGAGATTCTTGGCATCTTCTCCCTATTCTTTCTCCACCTGCCTCTATTGCAGAGTGGGAGAGGATCAAACTCAGAAGGCTGTTTTATATATATTTTGGTGTCGTGGGTTGCTACACCCAAAGAGTTCAATGCTATACAGCCAAACTTTGAATGCATCTCCATTTTGTTGGATTAGTCCTCAGAAGGTAGACACAGTATGTGATTGAGATCATTCTGAGACTTGTCAATATTGTAGAATGCTTTGGAGCTTTATAACTTTCAAGTAGGTGAGTCAAGGTCATCTCTAATCCATGCTGAGGCACTATGCATAGTGGGATATCAAACCCAAATCTGCCACTGTGAAACATTTATATGCTATTTCTAGTTCTGCCCTCTAGAGCCAAGCTAAATAAACTAATTCTTCTTCTCCCACATAATAGCCTTTTAAATCCCAGAAGATACATTTCACGTCTTCTCTAAAATCCTGAAAAAATGATTTGCAAGTTATTTTTCCTGAGACTTAAACTCATTCTTAAGTGAATGGAGAAATGAGTGGAGACTATGATTATTGGTCATATGGAAAGAGGCTTATTGAGACAAGCCAAGGAGTATCTAGAATGATTCCTTTCCATGGAAGGAGTTTCTGAGAAACACAGTTAGTTGATGATAACAAGGAAGTAGTTTATTCTAATGGGATAATAATGTTTGGACACAACAACATATCTAAGAGATAACAGATATTGTTCAACCAACAAGCATTTATCAAGCTCTTAGTATGTGCACAGTTGTGTCTTCCTGGGATATTGCAGTTAGGTAGCATGGCAGGTAGAGTATTGAGGCTAGAATCAGGAAGATGAGCTTAAATTGGAATTTGGACATTTAATTGTATAATCCTGGCAAATAATTAATCTCTGCCTGCCCTGGCTTCCTCAACTATAAAATGGGGATCATGATATCACCTACCTCACAGACATGTTAGAAGAATTACATAAGTTACTATTTGTAAAGCGTCTAGCACAGTGCCTTATGCAGTGTAGTGCTTAGTAAATGATATTAGGGTAGTCACATTATTTCCTCAATCTTAATTTTCCCATCTTTGAAATGGGAATAACAAGGCATGTATCTTCCAAAGTTGCTGTAAAGATCAAATGAAATAACATGTAAAAAGAACTTTGCAAACTTTATAAGGGCTTTCTCTATCTCTATTTGTCTCTCTTTCTGTCTATTTGTTTTTCACTGTTCTCTCTCTCTCCATCTCTCTCTCTCTCTCTCTCTCTCTCTCTCTCTCTCTCTCTCTCTCTCTCTCTCTCTCTCTCTCTCTCTCTTTATTTTTAATAGTTTTTATTTACCAGATATATGCATGGGTAATTTTACAACATTGACAATTGCCAAACCTTTTGTTCTAATTTTCCTCTCCTTCCCCCCCCCCAGATGGCAGGTTGACCAATACATGTTCAATATGTTATAGTATAAATTAAAATAAATTAAATACAATATATGTATACATGTCCAAATAGTTGTTTTGCTGTACAAAAAGAATAAGACTTTGAAACAATGTACAATTAGCCTGTAAAAGAAATCCAAAATGCTGGCGGACAAAAATAGAGGGATTGGGAATTCTATATAGTAGTTCATAGTCATCTCCCAGAGTTCTTTTGCTGGGTGTAGCTGATTCAGTTCATTACTGCTCTATTGGAGATCTCTCTCTCTCTCTCTCTATATCTCTCTCTCTCTCTCTCTCTCTCTCTCTCTCTCTCTCTCTCTCTTTCATTCTCTTTCTTTCTCTGTCTCTCTCTTTCTATCTCTGTGTATCTCTGTTTCTCTCTTTCTCTCTTTGTCTCTCTCCCTGTCTCCATATGTTTTTCTTTCCCTGTCTCTCTCTGCCTCTCTTTTTCTTTTTTTAAGCATCTATTTTTAAACTTTATTTTTCATGAAGTTTTTTATTCATCTTTTCTTTCATAGCGTGACTATTATGGAAATATTTTGTATAACTGCACATAAATAACTATATCAAGTTACTTGCATTCTCAATGGGTGGAGGGAAAGAGGAGAGAGCAGATAATCTGGAACTGAAAGATTTTTTTTTGTTTCGTTTTGTTTTTTTTTAGTAACTCTTTAATATACTTTTTGTATATTGTGCATAATGGATACTAATTAAATCTTTTTATTTTCAAAACATATGCATGGATAATTTTCAACATTCATCCTTGCAAAACCTTGTGTTCCAAAATTTTTCCTTCCTTTCTCCCACCCATTCCTATACATAGCAAGTAATCCAAAATATATTAAATACATGCAATTCTTTTATACATATTTCCACAAATATCATGTTGCACAAGAAAAATCAGAAATAAAAAGGAAAAATGAGAAATAAAACAAAATGCAAGCAAACAACAACAACAAAAAAAAAAGAGTGAAAATATTGTGTTGTGATCCACACTCAGTTCCCACAGTCCTCTCTCTAGTTTCAGATGGCTCTCACAAGATCATTGGAACTGGCTTGGATCATCTCATTGTTGAAGAGAGCCATGTCCATCAGACTTGATCAACGTATAATCTTGTTGCCATGTATAATGATCTCCTGTTTCTGATCATTTTACTCAGCATCAGTTCATGTACGTCTCTCCAGGCCTCTCTGAAAGTATCCTGGAGATAGGAAGATTTGATTTCAAATATGACCTCAGACATACTTGCCTCAGTTTCCTCATCTATAAAATGAGCTGATGAAGGAAATGTCAAACTGTTCTGGTATCTTTGCCAAGTAAATTTGGAATGGGCTCATGTAAAATTGAATATAATTGGAAAAACTACTCAGTAATAACACAAATCAAGATACTAATTGCTGGGAGGAAAGGGAAAGCCTCATGCAAAAGCTGGAGTTTAAGTTAATAAATAAATATTTATTAAGCATCTACTATGTGTCAAACACTATGCTAAGCACTAGAAATACAAAAAAGGGGAAAAGGACAGTCTCTTGCCCTCAAGGAGCTAGAGGAATCTAAAGATTCCCTGAAATAGAGATGAGAGAGAGCATTCTGGGCCTCAGCGACAAGCAGCACAAAGCCTTGGAGAGGAAAGACTAATTGTTATGTTTAAGAATATAACAAGCCATATTTGATTATAGAGTTTACAGCTGTAAAAGATAATCTAAGGGGCAGCTAAGTAGATCAGTAGCTAGAGCATCAGCCCTGAAGTCAGGAAGACCTGAGTTCAAATTTAGTCTCAGACACTTAACACTTCCTAACCTAACTGGGTAAGTCACTTAACTCCAATTGCCTCAGAAAAAAAAAAAAAAAAAAGATAATCTAGTCCAAACCCATTTTTCTACCCATTTAAAATTAAGCCAAAATTACAACTCAAAATTTAATTGACTTTTTTTTCTTGTTGTTCTTCATCCATGTCCAACTCTATGACTCCATTTCAGGTTTTCTAAGCAGAGATTATGGAATGTTTGTCTTTTCCTTATCCAGCTTATTTTATAGATGAGGAAACTGAGGCAGACAGGATTAAGTGACTTGCTCAGGGTCATATCTCCAGTAAGTGTCTGAGACCAGATTTGAACTCAGGAAAACGAGTCTTTCTAATTCCATACCCAATACTCATTTTCACTATGGCACCACTTAGCTGCCTCAAAGTCTTACTGATACCCCTGAGTAGAGCTATGATTCACACTCAAATCCTCTGTGTATCCACAGCATTTTCCAGTCCCCCTCCAAAATTATCTTTTTCAAGTTAACGATGGCAGTCGCATATAATCCACATTCCTCTACCTCCTTCCATAATATTAGTTGACCATCCTTTGTGCATCCATGACACTTTCCATTCCCCCTCCACAATGAACTTCTTCAAATTAAAAATGGCAATCATATATAACCCACATTCCTCTATCTCCTTCCATAATATTACTTGACCATCTGGCCCTCTCTTCATAAAAAGGAGCATACATCTAATTATAACTTTAATGTTCAGGTAAACTAAAACAATGAGTCACCAAAGGTATGAGAACCATTGACGGACGGTTCTAATTGTATGAGCAAGCTGGCTGGGGATAGTAGGCAGGAAAATAAATAATTGGGTATAAAATTAATGGCGATGACTTTACCCTATAAACAATAGCTATAGAGGAGCATTAGGTGAAAGCTAAAGCATCTCTCCACTCAATACATATACTTAGCAAGAAGAAAAGCAAAATGAAGCATCCTGTTGTACCAAGAGAAGCTTCTGACGAGCGGTCCATGTCCCCATCACTGCCATTATCTTGAAGCAGGTGAGACAGCCTATTTCCTTGTCTGGTATGCTGGCTGAGCCCTTCGCTGCCTCTGCTTGTACGGATTCAATTAATGGTAAAGGACCTATTGTATAACGTGTCAGGAGGCATCTTGAAATAAAAATAAGATTAATGATTTCACATCAGTCTCAGCTTGATCACCCATGAGCTAAAATGAAGAGCTCCTGAGGTGAGATGAGATTTTCACTGGCACTCTAGAGTCTGACTCTTGAGAGTCAGGATAGTAAACTCCCAAATTCAAAATAACTAGGGGCTCAACTAGGGGGGCATTGTGGAAATAGTGCTGCATGAGAAGTTGGAAGTCCTGAATTCAAATCCTGGCTTGGATATTTACTTACCTGCAATTTCTACGATAATAAATTAGATCTAGAAGAGATATTAAAAGTCACAAAAACCAACTGCTTCATTTTATAGGTGAAGAAATAGAAATTCAGTGAGGCTAAGTGGTTTTCCCAGAGTCAAATAGATATCACGTAGCAAAACTAAAATTTGAACCTTAGCACCCAATTCAAAGCCCATTTTACCATGCCATGCTACAAATGGTAGCCAAGTCACATCCTCTTTAGGGCTTCTGTTTCTTCATCTCTTAATTGCCGAAGTTGAAATAAACAGCCCTTTGGATTCCTTCAAGTTCCATATTCTATAGACCTTTACAGAAACAAGTCTCATAATTTCTCTTTTGTTGTTATTAGTTTTGTTTTTTGTTTACCAACAGAGGAGCTAGAAAATGCTAGGTGGTGCTGTAGTATAGAGGGCTAGACTCCTCTTCATGGGTTCAAATTCAGCCTCAGATAATTCCTGACTGTGTGCCCCTGGGCAAGACACTTCATCCTATGTGCCTCAGTTTCCTCATTTGTAAAGTAATATGGAGAAGGAAATGGCAAACCCTCTTTTTTGCAATAAATAAATAAATAAACCCAAATGAGGTCACAAAGAGTCAGACACAATTGAACCAACTGAATGACAATGTCAACAAAAGAGAGGAGTTCAGGGTCTGGGGTTGCTTAAACCCAGGTCTTCGTGACTCTAATGTGGGTTCTCTATATACTATTCAATTTTTTTCTCTTTGTTAAGCAAAGCATATGTCAAGGACATACCATTTTGCCTGAATCTTAGACAGGTGTCTGAGTTTCCAAAAAATTACTTGACTTGACGAAGGTCACATAGCTAGCAAGTGTAAGATGAAGTATTGGAGCCCAGGATCCCCTGACTCTAAATCTGGCCTCCTACCCCCTAGCCCTTTATGAAAGTTACCATAATCAACATCATATGATCACCAGCTACCAAAATGTATATTTTAGTCATTCTAATCATGAGAAATACTTGAACCACCACAAAACTACATAATAGTAATAATAATAATACTGTCACATTTGTCAGATTTGCAAAGCACTCCCTTGCAACAACAGTGTAGGTACATTACCGTTATTTGGTCATGTCTGATTTCTCATGAACCCATTTGGAGTTTACTTGGCAAAAATACCGAAGTGATTTGATATTTTCTTTTGCTTAGCATAGGAAACTGAGGCAAACTGTATGAAATGACTTGCTTAAGGTGACACAGCTAGTAAGTAACTGAGGTCAGATTTGAATTCAGGAAAATGAGTCTTCCCAATCCCAAATCCAGCATATATACACTACCTAACCTAGGAATGAAATCTTATAAGTTCTATTTTACAAATATGTAGATCAAGATACAGAAAAATTATTAATAATAATTATAGTAGTAGTAATTTTAATAATAATAATAATAATAACATTTATATAGCAATTACTATGTGCCAAGCTCTTACTAAGTACTTTACAAATTTTATCTCATTTAATCCTTACAACAACCCTAAGAAACAAATGTTATTAGCCCTTTATTATTTCCATTTAATAGGTGAGGAAACTGAGGCAAACAAAAGTTTAATAATTTGCCTAAGCTTATTCAAAGAGTAAATGTCAGAGCTGAGAATCAAATCCAAGTACCTGACTCAGAGTCTAGGACTTGGTACACTAATTATAAAAAAAGATGTGGGCCATTTTATCCCATCTTTAAATTAGCCTGAAAAAGAGAAATTAGCCTTACATGAAAAGAAAAATGAGTTAGATTACTTATAAGGAAGGGTACATCCATTCTTTTAGCCACCGTCATCAGTATAAGTACTGATAGTTTCCACTGTTTTTGCTTCTAGTTCCATCTTCTCTCATGAATTCCAATTCTACCCCCATAGATGCCAACAGAGTATTTAATTTGATTTTCTCACCATTATGTGTCTCAAATTAAATCTCCCCCCCAAAAAAATCTGGTTCTCCTTTTAAGTTTCTTATTTCTGTAAATAGCATTCTTCAATATTCCAGTCATCTAAGCTCAAAACATCAGTCATTTTCAGGTAGTTACCAAGTCCTTTCATATCATTCTTCATCCTGTCTCTCCTGATCATTCCCACCTTTTCATTCCCATGCCACAGAGCCAGTCCCGGCCTTCATAACCTCACGTCTGGCTTATTGCAATCACTTCCTAACTCATCTATCTCCAGCCTCACCTCACTGCAATCAACCCTTCACGTTCCCTTCCTTCATTCCACCCTCAGATTGATGTTCCTAAAATCACCATCACAGCTTTGGGATGTGGAAGGACAGGGCTAGGCAATCGTTCATGTGAACAGCAACTGGGGATTCAATAGACTAGAAACTCAACATGACTCAAGAGTACAAAGCAATGACTAAAAAAGATTAATAATTATAAAAATATAAGGACATACAGTTATATAGTACCACAGGTGATACAAAGCACTTTTCACGTAGCAGCCCCATGAAATAGACCAGTGTGATGTTGGGTTACATTAATAGAAACAGTTTCCTGGATAAAAGAGGTGATACTCTTGTATTCTCTTCTGTGAAGATCACATCTGAGCTATGATACTTAGTTTTGGAGCTAAATTATAGATACAAGGATGAGTTAAAGAACTTCACTTACTTAGTATTTTCTCTCTACTTACTTCTACCTTGGCCAAATCAGCCTTGGACCTCAGTTTCCCTATCTTTGAGGAAAGAAATAAGCATTCAGTAAATACCTACTGTATTCCAGGTACTGTGCAAAGTGCTTTACAAGTATCATCTCATTTGGTCCTCACAAGAGCCCAAGAGGTAGGTGCTATTATGACCTCCATTTTATAGTATAGGAAACTAAAGTAGACAAAGGTTAAGTAATTTTACTCAAGGGTCAAAGTGTCTAAAGTCAGGTTTTTCTCACCTCAGGGCCTGAACTCTATCTACTGGACCACTGCTCTGTATCTGCCTCTGAAAAAAGAAGGAATTGGATTGGGGGACATCTAAGGTCTCAGGTTTAAATTTAAGGTCTTATAAGGGCAGCCGAGATGGTGAAGGCTTGGACATCATGTCAAATGGGAATTTGATTTAAGAAATGGTGAGGTTTAGCCTGTAGCAAAGAATGCTTAGGATAGGGAGGTGAGAGCTGTCTTTAAGTATTTCAAAGGCTGCCACATGAAAGAGGGATGCTACTTGTTTCATTAAATATGTATTGAGTGCCTACTGCATTCAGTCTGTGCCTCACTCTTGAACTAATTGAACAAGGTTACGTTTCTCTCAAAATGGTGTCATGGTAACTTACAAGAAATAGCTGCAGGAAACACTGTCTCTCATTTTTCATCCAGTCCCAATTTCCTTTTTCTCTCTGCCCCATCTTCAGGTCTTTTCTATCGCTCTCATTTTCTCCCCTTTAAGACTCAATATATTTGAGGGTATTTTGGTTTTGGTTTTGCTTTGTTGATGTTCTGTTTTCTCTAAAACTTCTTTTTCGGATGATTGCTTAACATTATGGTTGAGAATGTCAAAGAGCCAACCTAGGAGCCTGGGTGGCTCCCCCAAATTCACTCCAGTTCTGCCCATCCAAGATCCCCAGGAAAGGGCTTGATTCTAAGCTAAGACCTTAATGATGGGCAAAGAGTGAAATCAGTTATGGTGGACCAGCAATAAAATCTTCCTGTCTTGAGGCTAACATTTTAATTAACAATTAGCAAATAAATGAATAATTTGTGCATAGGTAATATAAATTAACCTGCATGTTATAGATCAAATTTTCCTCTGAGGATGTGGCTGTAGCTCATTATCAAAGTGTCAGAAAGGAAATCCTCTTGCTCATCATTTGTGCACTCTTGTCAGCTGGCTCAATTCTGGAAGAAACGAACATAGGTAGAGAGAAAATGTATTATGATAAGGAATGATGCTAATGTAGATGTGTATATACCAAGGACCAGTTAATCACTGTTTTAGAGTAATTACATTGTGAGTTTAATATTCTGCAGACTATTACCCTGTCACAGGCTAAGGAAGCCCTATATATAATTTTCAGTAATAAAGCATATATTTTCTGCTTTCATAAATTTGTTGTCTAATCAGACTGCCTACTTTTCTCTGAACGCTCTCAGCTTAGGCCTTGAGATGGGATACTATCCAACATATGGACCCAAAAGGCATCTCCATTTAACAACATGAAGGGCCAGACACAGGCTCAATTTCTGCTTCGTCCCACAGGGCAAAACTAAGAAGTAATAGATAGAATTTTCAATTCAATGAATTCAAACTCAGGAAAAAATTTCTTAACAATTAGAGCTGTAGAAGTAGATGAGAAGGCCTTCGGAAGTAACCAGTTTCTCATCACAGAATGTCTACCAGCAGAGGCTGAGACCAATTTTCAGTGATGCTATATTATATAAATGATATTCATGCTTCGGGCATGTGTGGATTGGATCCTTCGGAAATTTTGAATGGTATGGTTAATAAAAAGAGTTAATAGCCAACATCTTTATAGTATTTTAAGGTTTATAAAGCAATTTACATTTGCTAACTCATTAGACCTTTAAAACAATTATTATGGGAGATAAGTGATGTTATTATAACTTCCTTTTTACAAATGAAGAAACTGAGATAGGAGTTAAATGACGTGGTCAGAGTCAACCAGCTAGTAAGCATCTAAGATAGGATTTTGCCTTAGATTTTCCTGGCTCTACTATAGATCCTTAGTCCCCAGCTGCTCCCAAAAACCGATGCACCCTTTGCTCACTTTCACCTTATATAATTTCCAACTTCTTTCAAAATACACTTCAGGTACCATCTCCAAAATGATGTATTTCCTGTTCCCCTACAGTTATTCATCCTCTCTCTTGAAATGACTTTGTGTTATTTCTTAATATACTTTACATTCTCCTTTTTGCACGTATTATAAAGCCTTCAGTAAAATGTAAACTTTTGTTTTATCTCTGCAGCCTCATTACCTAACACAGTACTTCATAGATTGCAAGTGTTTAATAAAGATTTTGTAAATTGGATTGAATTCAATTCTCTGGTATGAGATAACAGTTAAATTACAGACTATTCATGGATTATAAAACATCAAAATGGTAAGGATGTTTGGGATCTTCTACTACCCCCACATCTCCTAACATTTTGCAAACAAAGAAGTAGAACTATAGTATAGAAGATACTGGTCTGGAATCATGAAGGCCTTTGTTCAGCTAGCCTCATACACTTACTAGCTATGTGACCCTGGACAAATCATTTAATATCTACTTCATTTTCCTCATATATAAAATTAACATCATCACTTTCAAGTTGCTATGAGGATGAAATGAGATAAAAATTACAAAGCACTCAGCACAGTGTCTATGCTTAATAATATATGGGCTTAATAATAGGTGCTTAATAAATGTTTATTCTCCTCCTTTTCTTCCCCTTCATCTTTCATTTTTGGATCATGAGATCAGTGAAAGTAGAATATAGCCTATCTAAACCTTGTATGTCTTCTCACCATCATCCTGGACCAGTACCTAGGTTGGTGCTTTACAGACTAATAGATGTACTAAAAATGTATTAAATTCATTTGTTCTTTCATGTGTTTATTCAACTTATATTCATTAAACTAAATGTGTTCATGTGATTTTGCATTGTTCAAAGAGAAGTAGCTTTCAAGAAAAGATAGTTCTAATCCATTCTGCCCTGTCAGAACTAATATGGAGTGTTGTGTTTTCAATTCTGAGCCATAGTTTAAGGACTCAGATAAGCTGGAGAATATCCAGAAGAGAGCAGATAGGATGGTGAAGGACCTAGGTTCTATGAGATACAAGAATCAATTGAGGACACAGGGTATTTCTTACTTGGAGAAAAAAGACTCATGGGAGTCATGGTAAGTGTCTTAGGTCGTTGAAGAATTGACATGTGGAGGTAAGTCTACATCAGTTCTATTTGGCCCCAAAGCAATGGGAAGAAAGCAATGTGCCTTATTATTAAAACATTTGGGGGATTTAGTTGATACCATAATAATAATAATAATAATAATAATAATAATAATAATAATAATAATAATAATAATAATAGTTGGCTATCCTAAAATGGAATAACCTGACTCAAAATCTGCTCAAGATTTTGTGATGCTCAAGAAGCAGTTAATGACCACTTGTTAGGTATAATAGAATGGGAATTCATTTTGTGTATGAGATGGATCAGATGGAAGCAGTGGTCGCCTTTCAAATCATGTGATTATATGCATTTTGTTTTCATTTATTCAACATATATTTATTAAGCACCACTATGTAAAATCTTTGTGCTAATATTGGGAAGAAAAACATAAAATTGAAGCAATATCTTCTCTTAGGGAGCTTTGATTCTATTGAGCAAAATAACATATGGACAGAAAATTAAATGGAAACTATATTCAAAGTAATTTCAAGGAGGAGGGCACTAGCAGCTGTAGGGATGGAAAGAACCAGTGGAAGATTACATTTGTGCTAAGCTTCAAAGGAAATAGAAATGGGTAGTAAAACATTCTAGATACCAGAGAAACACATGGATGATAGAGAAGTGACCCATTTGGTTGGAAAAAGTCAAAGTATGGACAAGTAAATAATATCCAATATGGAATCAGATTGTGGAAAACCTGTAATATATATTTAAGAAATGTTTATTTATCTTAGAGATATTTGGGAGCCACTGGAGCTTGATGAGTAGGGAAGTGACAAAGTCAGAGCTAACCTTTAGGAAAAAATCACTTTGGCAGCTGTATAGAGAATGTATTGGAGAGGGGAGAGGCCAGGGGAAGAGAGACAAATTAAGAGGCTATAGCAATTGTCCAGGTAAAAGGTGTTGACGGCATGAGTTATGTCATTGACTCTATAAGTGGAGAGAAAGACACAGATGAAAAATATATTGAGGAGGCAGTATCAACAAAATTTGGTTTGATTGACTAAGATTATAAATCTAAGATTAAGAGGAGAATGAAAGGATGGTGATTTTCTCAAGGGACATGGGAAAATTGGGCAAAATTAAGAGTTCACTTCTGGATTGTTCAAGTTGTCAATATGGTATCTATCTGTTGAATGACAGTAGGAAATTGATGACATGTGCCTAGAGTTCAGGAAAGAGATGCAAGGTAATTATAAAGACTTGTGAATCATCTACATTTGCGGTATCAAACACACTACCAATTATATCTTAATCTGCTTCAGGATAGACAATCATTACTGGTAGTATGTTTGGTACCTTTAAATGCAATATGTGGTTTTCTAAGTCAATATACAAACTGTAGGGGTCCTAATGTACAGTTTAATACCATCTGTTTCCATCTGAGTTAAGTACCACTGGTCAAAATAAAGGTGATAGTTGAACTCATTTTATCTTATGAAATAGTGCCCAAAAAAGGAAGAAAAAAAGAGGATAAGGAAAGAGATTAGGATTACATAGGTAGGAGGGGGAAGAGGACAACATCCAGAAAAGGACACAGAACAGCTTGCCAGCTAGGTAGAAGAAGTGAGACACACACACATTCTCTGGAAAACCCAGAGAAAAAAGAATACTTACAAGGAGGTGGCAGAGAGACAAAGGCTGCAGATAGGTCAAGCTAAATAAGGATAGAGAAAAAAAAAAAACATACATAGCTGATTTGGCCATTGCAACAAATTAAATTATTTATGCAATGGAACTGTTGATTGAATCCATTCCAAATATGACAAAGTCCATAGGTCAATGTTTTCTCTCTTAAGCATAATAGCAAGAAACTCTTTTCAATATAATTCAATAAACATTAATTAAACATCTATGGATAAATGTTGGATATAACCAAGTACTTCCAGGGATCTGTGATTCTCACCAAGTTGCCTATTTTTTTCCAGTTCTTCCAATGCAATCTAGTCAAGCCTTCCTATCCTTTGGAACTCCCATATTTTTCAAACCCAACATGTTAGAGTCCTCCCTCATGTAGACTTACACTTGCTACATTTCCCTCTTATTTTTCCTGGCCTTACATTTCTTTGATTATGTTATTTGTATTAATGAATCAATCAGCAAGCATTTATTAAGTCCCTACTATGTACTAGTCACTGTGCTAGTTGCTAGTGATACAAAGAATACCGTGAATGTAGCCCCTAACCTCATGAACACGGTGGATAGAGTACTGAAGTCAGGAAGAACTGAGTTCAAATCCAGCCTCAGAAATTTATCAGTTCTATGACTGTAGGGGTTAAGGGATAGGTCAGTTCTCTGAGAGCCTCCATAGATGTGGATCATAACATCTGAAGGAGCTGTAAGGTAGCCTTTGCTGACATAGGTGTTTTAGATAAATTGGAGACAGAGGGAAGAGGAGAAAGGTCAGACAATGCAAGGGCCTTTCAGTCAGAGAAGTCAGAGAACAGCAACTGCCTCTCAGACTCCTTGTATCATCCTCTAATAGGATCCATTCTGGGTTGGATCTCCAGCAGCCACTGTCAGATGGCATCGGTGTATTCCAATAGCTCTCCCGTGTATTCTAACACCTAGGCAAGTCACTTCACCCGAATCTGTTTTAATTTCATAAAAGGTAAACAGAGGATAATAACACTACCACCTTTTACTGGTGAGAACCAAATGAGATAATCTTTATTAAGTACTTTGCAAACTTCAAAGTCAGTCAAGAAACATTTTAAACACCTATTATATGCCAAGCTGAACTATTAAGGAAAATAGTAATTCTGAAAGTTGGAGGCCTGTGACACAGTTATTGCAAAGCTACAACCTTTATTGGAATAAGAAGGAATATTGGGTTTATGGGGCAGTGAGGTCAGTATGACTGGATCACCTTTTGAATGCAGTGAAATAATATACAGTAAGGCTGAAAAAATAATGATAACCATAATAATAACAATGTTAATAACCATAACAATAATGTTAATAATAATAACAATACAGATTATAATAACAATTAGCAAATTGAGGCTTATAAAGTGCTTTATAAATATTATCTGATATAATTCTCACAACAACCTGGGAAATAGATGCTCTTAATATCCTTACTTTGCAGATAAGAAACTGAGGCAGAAAAAGGCTAAAATGGCTTGTCCAATACCATATCTTGAGAAAATGTCTAAATCTAGATTTGAACTCAGATTTTCCCAATTCCAGATCTAGCACTCTATCTGGAGGCCAGGACTTTAAATGGCAGCCTAAAGACTTTATATTTTAATCAATGGATAATAGGGAGCTCCTGAAAGTTTCAGGTGTAGAGGAATGACATTTACATCTTTGTACTCCCAGTGCGTAGCATAGGACCCATCACATAATAGATGCTTAATCAATGCTTATTAACAGACTGATTAAAAGTTTTACTCTTTAAAATTATGATTATGTAAAATATGGATTGTAAATCCATCCCCATGGAAATTATGCTATTATGTTAGGGGATCTAGACACTATAGCGGATAATAATCTAGACTCCCCAAGGTTAGAAACTCCCCTCTTTCCTTAGTTTACAAGTGGGCATAATTCTTCCAATAATGGTTTTCCCATAATTCTTCTGGTTCTTCCAACCAGAAAGTCAAAGGCAGTTTGTGCCCAGGGTCACTCGTAGAAACAAATTTGTCATTCTTCAGAATGCTATCATCATCCATCCATTGAAACATAACTGTCCCTATTTCTTGCTCTTCCTTTGGAACACTATGAGCCAACACACAGGGGAGCATTTCCCCTAAATGACACGAGAGAAGTGCATCTGTGTCTACATAAGCCGTGAATTCAAAGGAAGCAAGGGAAGTGAAATAAGGCTCCAAGTCATCATTGTTCCCATCAAAGGCCCACATGAATCCCAAGAAAATCTGATGCCAATTACAACATCCTCACCCGCCAGAGACATCAAATTAATTAAACTTTTTGGCAAACCCTCCCAAGTCTTATAATGTTTGCATTTGAGAAAAATCCCTGTTTCCGATGCATCCAAGTCCCTAAAGGTCTGGAGTAGGCGTGCTTAACAGCACAATATTTATATGACAATTTTTTAATTACACAGCAGAAACCTGGATTCTTTGCATGCAATTAGCACTTTATTAATAAAGACAAGGCAGGTATTAAGAAAAGAAGGCTGCAAACAATTATGTTAAAGTAACTAGTTCTTGCTTAGACCTCTTCACGAACCTTTGTATGATCTCATGGGCCTATAGCTAGAAAGTCCTCAAGTCCAATCCTCTCATTTCTTAATTAAGGAAACTGAGGCCAAGATATATAATATGAATTCTAGAGAGCAGATCTGCATTTGGAGTCAGATGAAATTATCTAAAACCCTAGCTTCGACATTTTTAGCAGTATAGCAGATAGAATGTGGGACTTGATATCATGAAGAAATGGATTCAAATTCCACCTCAAGCATTTTTTATCTCTGTGACTCTGGTCAAAGCATTTAATTTGGCTGAGTCTCAGTTTCCTCATCTGTAAAATTATGATCAGGAATTTGACTTCTAAGGTCCTTAATAGCTCTAAGATATGTGAACCTGTTGGTCTCTCAGGAAAAATTCGCTATTTAAGTAGTCTTTGAAGGTTGCAAAGAAATTATATGACTTCATTTAATCTTCACAACAATGCCTTAAATTGAGGACTGTTATTCTCATTTTAGAAATGAGGAAATTGAAGACCAAAAAGGTTAAGACTCAAAGTCACACAGAATCATAGTGTCTCAGAAAGTATTAGATCTAATCTTCATAATCCAAGTCAAGTATTCTAGCTATTTAATACTCCACCCTTCCTCTTGGTTGCTAAAAGGAAGACGATTTTAAAACTCAGAGTGTATGGTTTGTTCAGGAAGACTAGTACCTCTGGTACAAGGGCTTACCGATCCCTTTCAAGGGCTTATCATCCAGAACTCTGAACTTGAAATAAAGGATTCTTACAAGGTACTAAGTCAGTGGAATTGATAGAGACAATAGTTATCTAATTTAGCATGGTTCAGTATGATTGATTTGATCTTATAAGGAAATGTTATGGGCTAGAACTTGAAACAAGGTACTAAGTGGAATTGAGGAGACAATGGTTAAATGTACTTTAGCATTGATTTAATCCTACAGCAAATAATAGTTTCCTAGTGATGTAATAATTGGAATATACTCAGTATGGGGCATATAAGCTAGGACCCTCAGCCAGGATTCAGTCGGGAGATTCAGAAGCTAGAGAAAGCAGGTGGGAGCTCAAGCTCTCAGAACCAAGGAGAGAGATAGGCCCCCAGAAAAACTAGCCAAGCCCCAAATGAGGGAGATAAGTCTTTGAAGGAGACAATTAAGGATTTGGACTTTAATGCCTGGCTCCACTTGTGGTGATTACTATACTGAAATAAAAGCTGCTCCCAAAGACCCCAAGAAAACGTCAACAGAGAACATTACATTTTAGAGAGAAAATTACTTTGGTATCTATTTGATTCATTCAACTTTCACTTGTGGTTATCACCTGTGGCTCCAAGAAGCTGTAACAGGTTTGGTGACCCAAAAATTATCTTGGCAAATTACCTATACTAAAATGAGGGTGACCAACAGACCTCAAATCCTTGTGATTGTCTGCCCCGCCCCAAATTTGTGAAGGTTTCCCTCGATAAAATGGTCAAATGAGAACAATTTGTTCCAACAGCCATGAAAACATCTAAAGCAGACACTGTGAAGAGCTTAGCTCTTTAAGGTCAAATATTGAATCCCAAGTCATCATGGGTCATCCTGACTTTTGTCTGACCACTGATTTCAATGACTCTGGAAGACAGAATGGGTCCAAGACTTTGTGCAACTCTCTCTCACTTCAATTCACACACAGGTGAAGATATTATCCCACAATGTCATTGGTTCTCTTCAAAAACAAAGGATGAATAGTAATAATCATAATCTTAAACTTCTCTTTCCTCTCTGAGCAGTTGTTGCTGTACACCATTTACCACTTATTTTTTCTCTAATTTCTTCAAAAGACAGCATACAATAATGGGGAAAGCACAGGATTTGTATTCAGGAGAGTCCTCAGGTTGAATCTCACCTGTGACATCTACATGCTGTATAATCCTGACAACTTATTTAACCTGTCTGAGCTTGTTTCCTCTTTTCTAAAATGGAGATAATGGTATCTGATCACTGAATTGTAGTAAGGATTAAATGAGATCATGTATACAAAGTACTTTGCAAATTACAAAACAGTATAAAAATTCCAGCTGCAGCTGCTATCTCTTGTGTAACCTTGAACCTCCAGTGACTCAACTTGTTAACCTTCAAAAGGAAAAGATTGGACTAAATAACTTCTAATATCCCTTCCAACTCTACAGCTATGATTATATGACTTGTCCAAGATCACAAAGCAAGTAAATGGCAAAATTGGGATTTCAATCTAGGTTTTTTGCACTGACTATCCTGGCTGGAGGACCCTAGGCAAGTCATTTAACCACTTAATACTTAACATTCTTGAGAGTGGCCAGCCTCGATGGATTCATTTGTAAAATAGAGATAATAATAAGATATACTTCACAGAGTTACAGCAAAGATGAAAAGAAATAATGCAGGTAAGATACTTCATAAACCTTAAAACATTATAAGGATATTTTCTTTTATGACAAGGAACTGAGACATTATTGCAATTTTCTTGCACTAGAGTAATGATTCCATATGTTTTGTTTCCAGAATGCCTTTATCTTCTTATAGATTATTGAGGATCCCAAAGAGCCTTTGTTTGTGTAGAATATATCTAATAATACTTACCAAATTTGAAATTAAAGCTGTTATGTATGCATTAATTTATTCATTGAAGGTAGCAATAACAAATGCAATACTTATTGACATGAGTAACATTTTTATGAAAAATATATTTGCCAAAACAAAAAAAGGAAAAAATTAATATTATTTGACATACTTTTTTTCAAATTTCTTTAAGGTCTGATTTAATAGAAGACAGCTGGGTTCTCCTGTGTCTGCATTCAATCGGTTATGATATGTTGTTTTGATTTAAGCATATAAAGAAAATATGACCACACACAAATATGTGGTTAGAAAAGGGAGGAGTATTTTAGTAGTCAAATAATATCTCAGTATTATTATCAAAATGGTCTTATTCTCTTGGATCTGCAGAAAGGATGGATATCACCTTGAAAACCATTGCTTTATTCGGACTTTCTAACTACTGTAATATGTTCCAATTCTGAAATCCTATGATTCTATGAAAATCATGCCCCAAAGCTTTTTTTGTTTGGTGGGACCTTTTGTATCAAATTTCCTATGAAAACAGAGAAAAATTTCCTATTATCACCCTTGAGCAGGCTACCTGATGTCAAAACAAGCTTTACACAAGGCCTACATATATTATGAGCTTCAGTGAGAGTGTGTGGAGCACTGTTTGGTGGGCAGCTCTATCCCAAGTCTTCTAGGACCATACAAAAGAAGCAGAAAAGAAGGTTCTTGCCTCTCTATAACATGCCAAGCTTCTGCTTAAAGACTTTCATTGAGGATTAATCCATCATTTTCTGAGTTAGCCTATCACAGTTTTGGAGTGCTCTCCAATTAGGATTTTTGTTTGTTTGTTTTATTTACATAAAGTTTAAGTTTGGTTCACTTGATTCCCCTCCATTAATCTTGGATCTGCCTCCTGAGACCAAGTAGAACATATGTTCGATACCTCTTCCAGCCTTTCAAATATTTGATGGAATCTAACATTTCCTTACTATGTCTTCTCAAGTTTAATCAATTCCAGTTTCTTCAGGTGACCCTTGAGAGATAAATTAGGGAACCATTTTGATAATACTGAGATATTATTTGACTACTAAAATGCTCCTCACTTTTCTAACCACATATTTGTGTGTGGTCATATTTTCTTTATATGTCTAAATCAAAACAACATATATGTAGGGAAATAGAGGTTATCATTGTATGTATATTTATCAAAAAGATCAAATGTATAGTTCGATGTATTAAGTGCTAACAAAGGACCAAAATGATCAAGACTTTGCTTCTACCCTCAAGGAGCTTAATAGTCTTGGGGAACAGATTATAACCATATGCTTGGTTGAACCCAGAGTGAGAGAGGGATGAGATGCAAATAGATTCCCCTTCACTTGAGACTGTTAAGTTAAAGTTGAATAGCCATTCAGAGATATTGGAAAGGTTATTGTAGAAGAGGGGTTAAACACTGACTTCTTGGCCTCTAGAAGACTAAAATCAAGATAAAAGAGTAGATAATGCAAAGAAACAGATTTCTGTTTGATGTAAAAAAAGAACTTCCTAATGATTAAAGCTGTGCAAAATAGAATATATATCGCATGAAAAAGCGAGCTCCCCCTCGCTTGAAATCTTTGAGCTAAGCTTGGGTGAACATTGGTTGACACACTATAAAGAAGATTCTTCTTCAACTCAGTGCTGAATTATCTAGGGTCTGATTTCCCTTCCAATTGCACTGATTTTCATCCCATCCATGCTATCCATTGAGCAGTTTAAGTTGCCTATTAGAGAAATTCTCTGTCAAATCCATGCCTTTATCTGTTTTTCAATGGATCATTAGTTTTCTTTGAATTTGTAAAACCAAGTATCTGAAAGGGAAATACTCAGAAAAGGAATGGAAACTGGAGGCGGCTGTATCAGTGACCCAAACCTGAGAATGGAGAAGATTTTAGCACTCTGACTAAGAAATAACAAATTCATTATTCGACAGCTCACGTTATATTTGTCTCTACTCTTTGTATTCACTGTAATACATAATTTATGAATGGAATTGACAGAAACCAATCAACACACTAGTGTGTACACAAATGCTGTCTTTTTTAAAACAGATGTTTCCAGAAGTAATTATGTTGGAATGCCATCAACAGAAAAACCACATGGGCATGGGTACGATATCACACATCTGAGCTCGATTAACAAGAAGACTGAGAGTCTCTCCAATTTCACAGCTAACAACAATGACAATGAGATTATAATGATTAACATTGATATAACACTTAAAGATTTACAAAAAAATTTCTTTACATGACTTGATCTCATTTCATCCTCACAAATGGGTTGGATTTCATGAAGGAATTGCTACAAATATTTTATGCCCATTTTGTAGATGAGAAAAGTGATGGTGGGAGGCAGCTAGATGGCTCAGTAACTAGAGTACCAGCCCTGAAGTCAGGAGCTCTTGAGTTCAAATCTGGCTTCAGACACTTAACATTTCCTAGCTGTGTGACCCTGGGCAAGTCACTTAACTACAATTGCCTCAGCAAAAAAGAAAAAGAAAAGAAAAGAAAAGTGATGAGAGAAGTTAAAGTGATTTTCCCTGGGGTAGCCAGGTGGTATAGTAGATACAGCACCAGCCCTGAAGTCAGAAAGAACTGATTTCAAATATGGCTTAAGACACTTATCACTTCCTAGCTATGTGACCCTGGGCAAGTCATTTAACCCTAATTGCTTCAGCAAAATAAAATAAAATAAAATAAAGTCATTTTCTCAGGAAAATACAGATTTGGAAACCAGATTTTCTTGTCTCCAAATCCAGTGCTCTAGATCCTCAGTGTTAAGATGTCCTCTGTTTCAGTTAGCACTACTATTTGTAGTTTCATGCAGGTCTTTAAAAGAAGCAAAACCAGGAAGAGATGGTTGGACTTTTAGCTTGGGGCAGAAAATTTAGAGGGAACAATAACCTTAAAAGAAGGGTGTTGTTTTTTTTCCCTTCCTTATTTTGTCTCCCACACAAATTCTGTCCAGAATTGGACAGGAGTAAAGAGGATTTAATTGCATTGAGAGAATTGTCAAATTATTTTACTGACCTTTCCTCCCAGCTTTTTCTTGAAGTCTTATCTTTCTAATACCAACAACTAATATCAACAGTATTTTTATATGGTTTCAAGTCATGGGATGCTACCATCTTGGAAAAATTGTGATTGACGATTACCCAAAGGGTAGGCATGGGATATATTTAAAGTATGAACAGGCTGCAATAATCCCTCCTCCAAAAATAGGATGGGATTCCTCAAAACAGATATAAAGGGTGACAGCAAAGAAATCTCTTTAGTGAAAAAGAAGTTGGGGTGCTCATCGTGACGGATGACCTATTTCTTCAGATAATTGGTACCATTGCCATATTAAGAAAAAACCCCCTCCCAATATGCTGTGTTGTTCTCCTCTGACAACTTGTGGAAGGGCATGAACAAGATTTCCACAGTATATATAAGTATGGGTAATCTATCTGTTTGGAGGAATTCTGTTTATTGACATCATAGTACCATTGGGGTGCTGAACTTGGGGAAGTAAGAGTATTTATGATATCCTAGGTATAAGGAACTTTTGAGGAGGAGCTCTGACATCTGTTCCCTTATCTGTCATTTATATTCTTGGGAAATCACTTGGGGACATTAGAGATTACATAAGATCATAGATTTCAAATTGAAAGAGTCCTTAGAGATCATCAGGTCCAACTACATCATTTTACAAATTAGAAAACTGAGGCACCGAGCAATTAAAGCAACATTTCCCATCATACAGTCGGTATGTATGAGAAGTGTTTCCTAAACCCAAGTATTATAGACTCCAAGGCTGCCATGCTGCTTCTTCTCTCTTCTATGTAACACTCCACGTCTCTATGATCATGATCTCTTATCTGCCTCCCTTATTCTAACTAACAATCCATCTCTAACTTCTCATGTTGTGAGGATTCAATTCAAGTCAACAACATAGTCTAAATGCCAGATATATGCAAGGCTTTCATGTGGATAATTGGTTTCCAAGACAAGAAAAGGCTCATGGGACCACATATTTAAGGGTCAAAGAGGTTATTTGTCATTTAGTCCATCTTCCTCATCTTGCAGCTTAGGAAAACTTGGAAAATCCAATAATTCTTGCTTTCAAAAAGCTTGTTGTATACAGCAGAGGCTAAGTAGCGTGCAAGGAAAACTGAAGAGACCTAGCAGTAACTGAGTAGGATGAAGAGGTGACTAAGCTGAAACATGAAAACAGTGAGGGATTCTGAGGCATAAAGAAAAGGAATGAGTGCATCTTAGGCATGGAGAACAACTTGAATAAAATAATAGGAAATAAATTGTTCAAGGGAAGGGAACATCTAGGAGTCAAACTGGGAGGGAAGGGTTGTAAGAGAAAACATTTAAGTTACAATTATATAAAATAGGATTGAGAGTTAGATTAAAGAGGGAGGTTAAACATTAGACTTAGGAGTTTGTATTTTATCCTGTAGATAATTGAAATCTTTGAGCAGGGACTGACAAAGTCTGTGATTTGGAGAGATTACATAAGAGGGGTGAAATGAAGATGGGAAAATCTAGAAGCAAGGGTAATTGGAGGATTTTCCTGATCCCCCTGAGTTCTAGTATCCCTCTTCCACTGAATAACTCCAGTTTATCCTGTATCACTTCAAGCATAGTTGTTTGCCCGTTGTTTTCTCCATTAGATAGTGAGTTTCTTGACAATGGGAACTTTCTTTTGTCATTCTTTGTATACACAGTGCTTACTTAGCACAGTGTCTGGCACATAGTAAGTACTTAATAAATACTTATTGACTAACTGACAAAGTGACTGAAGATATAACAATGGTGAAGAAAGTCTATAACAATGGTGGATAAAGTCAATAAAGGTCTAAATGAAGATGTTGGCAATGCATGTGAAGAGATGGATACAGTTTCACGAAATGATTTACAAGTAAAATCCACATATTTGGCAAATGCATAGATGTGAAGAATAGACAAGAGTTAAGAATGACTCTGAAATGAATCTGGGTGATGAGAAAGATGGTTATATCTTCAACAGAAAGTGGGAAATAGAGAAAATAGAGAACTGGGAGAGGGTTAAGTCCTCATACAAAATCTTGACAGGATACCAGGCTAATGTAATGTATGGGAGCCTTCCATGAGGTCTCCTAATATTATACGGGACCTAGTGCAGCACACTAGCTCCTCCTCAGTTATCCCTCCATTATGTTACATGATTAGTCAATCTCATTTATAAACTGAAGTGAAAGATTAAAGAAAAGTATTCCCTCCACTAAGATCATTATCCTGTATTTTTCTACTCCGAACAAAAGAATATTAGGCTGGAAGAGAATTTAGAGACTATCTGTTCTAAATTCCCCTTTTTTTATAACTGAAGAAACTGAGGTCAAGAGAAGAAATATGACATGCCCAGGAAACAGGATTCAAGTGAATGCCTATTGCTTGTGTCTCCCAAATAAATAAGGTTAAATGAAAAACAGAAACCCTTTAAATTGAAACATCATATATGATCAGTATTGATTCATATAGCAAATAACCTCAGGAAAGTCATTTAACTTCCTTCCTTCAGACGCAGTTTCCTCACATGTAAAAAGTTCATAGCACTCATCTCCCAGAGTGATTGTGAAGATTAAATTAGATTACGCGTGTCAAGCACCTTGCAAAACTTAAAAGCACTGCATAGATGCTATTTTTATTGTTTCTGTCTTTATGTTACTTCATATGATTCTTATAATAACCCTGTGAGGTCATCCCTGTTTTATAGATGGGGAAACAAAAGCTCAGACAGTTAATTTTCCACAGGGAACCATTTCTAGTAAGTTTCAAATGCCTAAGATTAGAATCCAGGTCTTTCAGACCTCAAGCTCCATCTGGTGCACCACTGCTTCTCTCCGCTGAGTTTTCCAGACAGAATAGATAGTCATTATTAGCCAGATACATCCAGTTGAGCAGGTGGTTATTAAAATCCATGTTGAAAGGAAGGATGGAGGGAGATGTAATTCACCCTTTATGTGTGTGTGTATGTATATATATATATATATACATATATATATATATACATATACATATATATATAATATATATATATATCTGTCTTTCCTTTTTGCCTCTTCTCTTTTCATATATATGAAAAGAGAAGAGGCAAAAAGGAAAGACAGAAAGACAGTGGGAAGAGGAGGAAAACTTTCTGTTTTTTGCAGATGTTTGCTCAGAAATGGGCACAGTATATATAGATTTCAATGAGTTTCTCTCTCTCTCTCTCTCTCTCTCTCTCTCTCTCTCTCTCTCTCTCTCTCTCTCTCTCTCTAGCTATCTATCTATCTATCTCTATCTCTCTCCTCTTTTCTCCTTTCTTCTATACTCTTCTCCTCTCCTCTTCTCTCTTCTCTCTCTCTTTCCCTCTCTCTCTCTCTTAAATAAAGGCAAATGAATTGAGGAGAAAATGAGCTATGACACTTGGTGAATCACTAAATGGAAATCACAAGCAAGCAAATTTTCCAGCATCGTATATGAACAAGTGCCTGAAAGATGGGTTAAGAATCCAGGACTTCTTCTGGAGAGCAATCTGGAATTATGCTCAAAAAGTTATTAAAATATGCATACCCTTTGATCCAGCAGTGGCTACTCCTGGGCTTATATCCCAAAGAAATACTAAAGAAGGGAAAGGGACCTGTATGTGCCAAAATGTTTGTGGCAGCTCTTTTTGTAGTGGCTAGAAACTGGAAGTTGAATGGATGCCCATCAATTGGAGAATGGTTGGGTAAATTATGGTATATGAAGGTTATGGAATATTATTGCTCTGTAAGAAATGACCAGCGGGATGAATACAGAGAGCCTTGGAGACACTGATGCTGAGTGAAATGAGCAGAACCAGGAGATCGTTATACACTTCAACAACAATACTGTATGAGGATGTATTCTGATGGAAGTGGAAATCTTTGACAAAGAGAAGATACAATCCAGTTCCAATTGATCAATGATGAACAGAATCAGCTACACCCAGAAAAGAGACACTAGGAAATGTGTGTAAACTGTTTGCATTTTTGTTTTCCTTGCAGGTTATTTTTATCTTCTAAATCCAATTTTCTCTTGCAACAAAAGAACTGTTTGGTTCTGCACACATATATTGTATCTAGGATATACTATAACATATTTAACACGTATAAGACTGCTTGGCATCTAGGGGAGGGGATGGAGGAAGGGAAGGGAAATGTTGGAACAGAAGTGAGTGCAAGAGATAATGTTGTAAAAAATTATTCAGACATATGTTCTGTCAATAAAAAGTTATAATTTAAAAAATAATCCAGGACTTCTGATTATTGAGAGAAGATGCTCAATCATTCTGGATTTTTCAGAACATAAGCAAGCTGATGACACATTAGAGTCCGGAAGGTGTGAATACAAATCCTACCTCAAAATTTACTGATTATGTGATCCTGGATATGTCACTTGCCTCTTTTGCCTCCATTTCCTCATTTATAAAATGAAAATAATAATAGCACCTACCTCTCGGAGGATTTAAGGAGATAATATTTGTAAATCACTCTGCAACCTTTAAGAGACAAGCAGGAAGAACATCTGACTCCTGAATCAGCCTCTTTTTCCACTGAAACCCAAACCCTCTAACTGTTGATTCCTTTACCTCTCTCTTGTATTGGTGGCACGATTTGGCTTGTAGGCCAAGGAGTTGATTCTTGCAGGATGATTTAACCCATTCCTCTTCTTGTCTCAGTTTGCTGTGCCTGTCCCCCAAGATAGCTCTTCTACAATTTGTTTCAAGTATAACTTCTCCACTCCAGAGATCAAATAGTCACATAGTGAATACATAGTAGAGAGAATTTTAGTCTGAGAAGTCAAGTTCAGGAACTTACTAGCTGTGTGACTCTGGAAAAGTCATTTGATCTCTTTCAGACTCATTTGTCTTATCTGAAAAATGGAGATAAATAATAACCCCTTTCTCACGGTATTGTCACGTAGATCAAGTAAAATGAGCCAAAACTAAAATAAATATGAAAAACTAATAGGTGCTGTACATGAAAGGGATTAGGATTTCAAAGACAAATAAAGGTGTTAACCCTGAGAAGCTTATTTTTTAAATGCATATTGACATGTTAGTAAGCTCAGGAAATTGAATGAGATTATATTTCTGTTGCAAATATTCTTTGAGGATGTAAAAGAGCAAGGGACTGATCACAAGTGACAGAGTTAGCAAGATTCAGGTTAGCTTCTACACAGAGGAAATAGCATAGGGTTTGGGTTCCAGCCTTGGCTCCTAGCTGCAAATTACTGACTTGGGCAAATTAGCCTCTCCTTTCTGAGATCTCGGTTTTCTATAAAAGGAGATGATTTCATTGCTATCTCTAGAGCTGCAGTTTTATAAATGTTAAGGAAATCCTGGGAAGAAACTCCCTTTAACATTATAGATTGGCATCTGCTCTGCAATTTATAAGCTTACAGGGCTGTCTGAGGAAATGAGAGGCTGGATGACTTGCCCAGAGTCACACAGTCATGATGTGTCAGAAGCAGGATGGGAACACACATCTCCCTGACTTTGAGACTGGTTACATCAAATCTGATGATGAAGGTGATGATGATGATGGCCACAATGATGACAATAATAATGATTATGGTGACAATGACAGTGATAATGATTATAATGCCCTTGACAATAATAGACAAAAATAAAAATAATTTATTCAGAACTTGAAATTCTACCAAGTCTTTTATATCCATTATCTAATCAAATTTGCATCTTCAAACTTACTAAACATTTGTTTTCATCTTTATATTCTAATGAGGAGTAAATATACATACGAATTATAAATATCTCTATAATAAACACACATATACATTACAAATATCTCTGTGGTTTATCATTACTGTTGCTATCATTATTGCTATTATTGCCATTATTATTATTAATTTTTGCATGTTTCCTGATAAGCTAATAGATTTAGAAATGGAAGAGATTTAAGACATCCTTTGACCCCCCTTTTTTTTTTTTCCTGAGGCAATTATAGTTAAGTGACTTGCCCAGGGACAAACAACTAGGAAGTATTACGCATCTGAGGCCAAATTTGAACTCAGGCCCAGCACTCCATCCACTGTACCATCTAGCTGCCCTCCTTCTCCCTTTTGCAAATAATGAAACCAAGGAACAGATTGAGGAAGCAACTTGTCCCAATTCACATGGGTAGAAAGTGTCAGAGGAAGGATGTAAATTCAGGTCTTTTAACTGTGGAATAAGTATTCTTTCACTGAGTTCCCAAATGTATGTTATGAGTGGTGTGAATTAAATCTCCTTGAGCTTGGGAGAGGGCTGGATATGGAATCATTGGTTTTGAGTTTGAATACTGACTTGGCCACTTACTGGGCCTCCATTTCCTTATATATAAAATGGGATTCATAAATTCCTATTGTACTGACTTTGTAATATTTTGTGAAATAATATAATATCTTTGTGAGATGATATAATAATATACAACATGATATAATATTATAGGAGAGTATGTATATAAAATACTTTGAATATATATCTAGTCTTATATACATATGTATTATTATTTTATTTTATTTTCTACTATTTTTCTTAGCAATGATGTTGCATAGTATATAAGAGATCCAGTTCCGGAATCAGTCCGGACCTGCATTCAATTTCTATATCTGACCTTCAATGCTTTAGGAGCTACTTTGCCTCAGAATCCTAAACAATTGTCTCTAAGAAGATCAATACTGAACAGTGACAGATTTGCCTTTGGAGAGATAGTTTTCTCTCTGTCACCTGTCTACTCTAATGAAATCAAAGAATTAGACAAACCCAAACTAAACCACAAAACAGCTTTCTCACTAGAGGGAAAGCCAGTTTGGAATACAATGTAACTCAGAGGCTTTTTCAGTTAATGCTTCTTGATAGTTGAAAAAGAAGTTACCTGGGAATTGGGAGACCTGGACAAGCATTCTATTCTCAATTATGCCATTTACTTAGTAGGGGTTACCTTGAGTCAAGTCAACAAGCACTTACTTACCCCCTACTGTGTGCTTGGCACTGTACAAAAGGCCAAGGGAAAAAAAAAGTAAAAGATAGTTCCTGTCTCAAGGAGCTTGAGACAAAATACAGATAAGTCAGCCATAGAATAAATTGGAAATAATCAACAAAGCAAAGGTACTAGAATAAGGGGCATGGGGAAAGGCTTTCTGTAGAAGGGGGATATGAGCTGGGACTTGAAGAAGGCCAGGGAAGCCAGAAAGGGAAGTTGAGGATGAAGATAGAAAATTTCAGGCATGAAGGAGAGTCACTTATCAGAAATATCTTGCTTGGGGTGTAATTATCCCAAGTGAAAGGATTGAAACTATATGATTGCAATAAAATAGGGGAAAGGACCCAAATGTGGAAAAATGCTTATAGCATCTCTTGTTGTGAATTGGGAAAGAATTGGAAAATGAATAGATGCCCATCGATTGGGGAATGGCTGAATAAAGTATTGTATATGAAAGTAATGGAATATTATTGCTGCTGATGATGATAAATAGATTGATTTTAGAAAGTCCTGGAAAGATTTATATGAATTGATTCTGAATGAAACAAGGATAATATTGTACACAGCAATAGCAAGATTGTACAATGAGCAGCTCTGATAAGACTTGGTTCTTCTCAGTGGTTCGGTGATCTAAGGCAATTCCAATAAACTTTGGATGGAAAATGCCTGCACCCAGACAGAATGTAAAGCAATACATGCTATGTTCACTTTTTTTTTCTTTTTCTTGTTTTTTTTTTCTCTCATAGTTTTTCCCTTTTGTTCTGATTTTTTCTCTCTCAAAATGATTCATATGGAAATAATATGGAAAAAAATAAATGTACATGTGTAACCTAAAGATGTTGCTTTACATGTAAGTGGTAAAAGAAAAATAAAAAAAAGAAATTATATGATTGCTAAGGTCCTTTTTAGGTCTAATACCCTATAGTTCTCATCTTCCCCCACACTTCAAATCTGAGCAATTTTTTTTCATACAAGACATTTGAAATATAGCATTACCTCCCTCCCCACTTTACAAGATTTATGTATGGTAGAATTTAGAGCAAGAAACATCTTTGGAGATCAGAAAACCCTACTTCTCATTTTATATATAGATGAGTAAAAACTGAGGAGCAGCAGAGGCAGCATTTAAATCCTGGTCCTCTGACCCAAGTCTAATATTCTTTTCCTTAGACAACACTGCTATTCAGCTAAAACTGAATAGAAAAGTAAGAAATGATGAAAATTAAAAATTCAGAGAAACATAGGAATATATATATATATATACATATATATATATGAACTGATGCAGAGTGTGCAATAAATTCAATAATATAAATAAAAAGGATACAAAATGACAACTGAACTAAGAATAAATTTAATGACCAGTATTGAATACAGAGGCCAGATAACCACAGATTCTGAAGGTTGCAGTTTTTAGAGTACATTATTTCTGTTTTGGTCAGATTGTTTTTCTTTACTTGACAAAAAAAACAAAACAAAACAAAAAAAACAAAAAAAAACAAAAAACGAAGAGTTGGGTTGTGATTTTGGGGGAGGGGAAGGAGGAAATACAGAAAATAATGTGATGTTAAAAAAAAAACAGAATAAAGATATAAGCCAAATTTAAATTTAAAAACTGACCATTAATTGGAAAAGGACAAGCACTAGAATTATTTTTGTATACCCTAAGATTCAAGACTCAATTCTTTCACCCACCATTCATCTTGGGTAAGTTGAAAGAAGATTGTAGAAGAAGAAGTGATGAGAAAGATATAGAGTTTTTTGGCATAATTATGGCACAGAATGGATGCTTAATAAATGTTTGTTGAATTATATGACTCTTAGTTCAGAAGAGTGTGTGTAGAGGTGGGACTAGGGAGAGGAAATGAAATTAAAGCTAGAAAATTAATATCAGTTGAGGTTATCAAGATAGGTCTTTCTCTAATAGGTGTTTCTGCTTTAAAGAAAGTCTTCTTCTCCTGTCAGATCCACTCTGCCCTTTATCTAGAACTTCCCTTACCCAGCTCATATATAATAATGGGCTAGATTTTAGTGGAGGGGAGAGGTCTACTCATTCATGGACTAGGAAACTGCTGGGGTATCTTTCAACTCTCCTGGAATCCTATTCCTTTCTAGCTAGAAGGTACCATTTAGCCAGCCCACACATTTAACAGATGAGAAAACTTGTTAAGTGCCTAGGTCACACAAGTTAGTGACTGAGGTAGGATTGAAATCCCATTGGATAGAACACTGGGCTTTGAGTTAGGAATACATGGATACAAATTCCCTATTAAATGCTTATAAAATACAACCCTATCCAAGTCATTTCTTAGCCTGTCTGACGACCTCAGTTTCTCATCTATTAAATAAGAGGACTGGGTTTGCTAGTTCAGGTCTTTTCCTGTTCTGTATCTATGATCACGTAACTTCAAAACCTTTGGAATATTTCATTTGGGAAATCTTCATCTCCCATGCAACTCTGCACATTGGCAAGGTCTCTCCTTGCCCCTATGAGAATCTGTTTTTATCTTTAGGTGATAATAATCTTGGCATCTCTTAACCTTTCTTATCCTCCTTCCTTTCACCCTATCACCCTTCACCTGCCCTAAATTAAGTTTCTCTCTTGAGGAAGACAAAACTTTGACCATTTTTAAAGGGCCTCTTGGTTTTAGTATCAGTGACCAACTTGCTTCTCCTATGGAAAATTTTCAGTCCCCTCAAAAGCAGCTGAAATACACTACAGTAATAGACATTAATAATCCAATGTCAACTTGGAAAGAAGCTTCTAGTGAAGTGCCCAGGGATCTAAACTTGGTCTGTATTTTCCAACATTTTATCGTGGACTTGGATAGAAGCATCAATGATGTGCTTATCAAATTTGTAGATGAACACAAAGTTAGTAGGGAGAGCTAACACCCAGGATAACAGCCAGGATCCAAAAAGAACTTGACAATCTAGAACATAGGTCAAATTAACTAAGATGAAATTAAATAGGGAATTTATTTACACTTAGTTCAAAAATTGACTTTTGTGAGTACATGATAGGACAAACCTGACTAGATGGCATTTCAATAAAAAGAATCTGATTTAATAGTGTGAGATGGCAGCCAAAAAACCTAATACAATTTTAGATTGCATTAAGAGAGACATTACAGCATAGGATGCAGGAAGTGTAATGAGTTCCTCTGTTCTTTGCCATAGTCAGTGCACATTGGCAGGTCTATTTTTGGTTCCAGGCTTCATGATGTAAGGAGGACATTGAGAGGCTAGAATGGTATGTATAGAGGGAGTCAGGAGGTCAAAGGGTCTCAAAAATCTGTCTTATGAGGATCAGGATAATTTAAAGGAACTGAGTCTAAAGTAGAGAAAGCTTGGCTGGGTTATGTGGTAGGTATCATCATGTATTTTAAAGTTTGTCATGTTGTTCTATAAGAAATGATCAGCAGGATGGTTTCAGAGAGGCCTGGAAAGACTGCATGAATTGATGCTAAGTGAAATGAGCAGAACCAGGAGATCATTGTACATGGGAAAAGCAAGATTATATGATAATTAATTCTGGTGGACGTGCCTCTTTTCAATGAGATGATCCGGGCCAGTTCCAATGATTTTTGTGATGAAGAGAGCCATCTACACCCAGAGAGAGGACTGTGGGAACTGAATGTGGATCATGACATAGCATTTTCACTCTTTTTGTTATTGTTTGCTTGCATTTTATTTTCTTTCTCATTTTTATTTGATTTTTCTTATGTAACAAGATAATTGTATAAATATGTATGCATATATTGGATTTTACATATATTTTCACCATGTTTAACATATATTGGATTACTTGCCATTTAGGGAAGGGGGTGAAGGGAAGATGGGGAAAAATTGGAACACAAGATTTCACAAGGATTAATGTTTAAAAATTATCCATGCATATGTTTTGAAAATTAAAAATCTTTAATAAAAAGAAGGTTGTCATGAAAAATAGGGATCAGTCTTATTCTTTTGGCTCCAGAGAATAGATAGAAATTTCAAGTTATTATCAGGAAAAACTTCCTAATAATTGCAGTTATTCAAAGGTAGGATAGAATTATTTGGAAGGCTTTGGGTTGATGCCTACCTAAATGATAATAATTATTCTATTACATAAAATAATAATCATTATTATTACTTCCATTTAATAATGTAAAATAATATATCATGTCAAGATAATATATTAATAAACAATAGTAAAAGCAATAATAATTAGTATTTTATGTAATACTTAAAATTCTACAAAGTGCTTTAAAAGTATAGTCTTATTTGATCCTTACAGCAACATTGGGGGGTGGATTCCATTATTAATCCCAATTTTACAAATGAGGAAATGAGGTAGAAAGAGGCTGGGTGATTTGCATAAGTATACACAGCTACTAAGTGTCTAACATAAGATTTAAATCTAGTTCTCCATGTCTCCCCAATTAGAGCTCCATCCATCATGTCCCCTAGCTACCTGGACATCTTCAAGCCAGAGCTGGTTTACAACTAACCAGTATGTTGTAAAGCAGATTCTTTGCCAGGATGTGCTAGGAGCTGTACTAAGTAACTTCTAGGGCTCTTTCAAGTATTTTGTGTGATTTTATGTTTCCACATATCAGAATGCCATCCTCTTTTACCCCTGAAACCCAATTCTATTTATTATTATTATTAATATTAACATAGTCAATTAAAGCATTGTTAATATATCATATTAGCATATTAGTATGATGTTTTAAGATAATTTTAAATAATAATAACCAGCATTTATATATTGTGTTAAGGTTGGAAGCTCAACTGACAAATAATATCTCATTTGATCTTCACAACAACATGGAGAGGCAAGTGCTATCATTATCCCCATTTCACAGTTGAGATAACTGAGGCAGACAGAGCTTACTTGTCCAGGATTACAAAACTTGAAAATGCCTGAGGCTATATTTGAACTCAGATCCCTCCTGATTTTAGGTCCAGTGCTCCATCTATCATGCCACCTAGACTGACCTTATCACATGGCTCTTCCAGTTTCCCAATTAACTCAGGAAAAAAAAAAAAAAACATGGGCTGATCTCAAATGGCATCACATGGCTCCTCCAGTTTCCCAATTAACTCAGAAAAACACATGGGTTCTACAGTTAGAGAATTTCAGTTTAAATTCTGTCTCTTGTGTTTACAAGAGTAAGTTTGGGCGAGTTAGTTATTCAATCTCCCTGGGCTCAGCTTCTTCAACTTAAAAATGGAAAGAATTGTAGGAGATAGTATCCGAGGTTGCTTTTGGATCTAAATCCTTTGATCTTATTGTGGAAAACAGAATGAAATTTTCTCATATGCCAAAGGGATAGATCTATCCAAATTATTATTATTATTATTATTATTATTATTATTATTGTTATTGTTATTATTATTATTATTATTTTAGTGTGATGCATTATGGTATTGAAAGATTAGCACTGCAGAACGATATGTGGCTATTCATAATTCATAAACATGATAAATTTGAAAACATATAGTTTGTAGGATCATAGATTGATCATAGTTGAAAGAAATCTTTACAACGATTTAATTCAACCCTCTCCTTTGATGGATGGAAAAACTGAGATCCAGATTTGAAGAAGTAAGTTGTCCAAGGTCATTAGTGTCAGAGGTGGATTTAAATTCTCCTGGGCAGCTAGGGAATGCAGTGTCTAGACTTGGACCTAAAGTCACAAAGACTTGGCCTCAGACATTTCTTACCTGTGTGGCTCTTGGCAAGTCACTTAACTGTGTTTCCTCGATTTCCTCATCCACAAAATGAACTGGAGAAGGAAATGCAAATTACTGGATATCTTTGCCAAGAAAACCCAAATGGGGTCATGGAGAGTAAGACATAATTGAAAAATAACTCAACAACAATAACTCCTAACTCCTAACTTATGATCTGCTTCTACCCCATCACGTTTGTTACTAGTCCTAAAACAACTCGCCTCATAGGGCATTGAGGACAGTCCCCATTTAGGAACCCTCTCTCTCATATATTTGTTCATCATCTGCTCCATGACTATTTCTGTGGTTCCATCACAAGATTCCTATTTGTGTATAGCCTTATGGTCTTAATAAAGGCTGCCATCATCGTTAAGCTTTTGTTCAAGTAATTTTTTTTATCATGCTCGATTCTTCATGACCCCATTTGGAGTTTCCTTGGCAAAGAAACTGGAGTAGTTTGCCATTTCCTTCTCCAGCTCATTCTACAGATGAGGAACTGAGGCACACAGGGAGAAGTGACTTGCTCAGGATCACATACAAAGTGATTGAGGCTAGATTTGAATTCAGATCTTCCTGATACCAGGCCTGGTGCTCTATCTACTAAACACCTACCTAGCTGGCCTGTCTTTAAGCTTATCTTCCATCTATTCTTAATTTGTCTTAATGTTCTTTCTGCTATCTTTCCCACTATATAGGGAGCTCTTCGAGAGAAGATACTGTTTTAGTTTGGTTTTACTTTTTCTCTGCAGCACCAATTCTCATGTTCTGGCTTATATGTGTTGTCTCTCCCATTCAAATATAAACTTTTTGAGGACAGACACTGTTCTTGCTTTTCTTTCTATCTCCTAGTTCTTAGCACAGGGCCCAGCAAACAATCAACATAATAAACACGCATACACATTCACAAGATCACAAATTTAGAACTGAAAAGGAACTTGGGTGCCAACTGGCATAATCCCCTTATTTACAAATGAGGAGACTGAAAGGAATCTCTGAATTTAGAGCTGGAAGGAGACCTTGGAAATCATCTGATTCACCCCTCTGTTTGAGAGACAAAGGGGCTGAAGCCCAGAGAAGTGAAGGGATTTGTTTAAATTCACATAATTAATGAGTAATAGAGATGACGATTGAATGAAGGGATTCTGACTCCAGATCTAGAGCTCTTTCACATTGTCCTTGGTCAAAGGAAGGCTGCAGGAGAGAGAGAGAGAGTAGAGAGAGAGAGAGAGAGAGAGAGAGAGAGAGAGAGAGAGGAGAGAGAGGAGAGAGAGAGAGAGAGAGAGAGAGAGAGAGAGAGAGGGAGGAGGGAGGGGGAGAGAGAGAGAGAGAGAGAGAGAGAGAGAGAGAGAGAGAGAGAGAGAGAGAGAGAGAGAGAGAGAGAGAGAGAGAGAGAGAGGAGAGAGAGAGAGAGAGAGAGAGAGAGAGAGAGAGAGAGAGAGAGAGAGAGAGAGAGAGAGAGGAGAGAGAGAGAGAGAGAGAGAGAGAGAGAGAGAGAGAGAGAGAGAGAGAGAGAGAGGAGAGAGAGAGGAGAGAGACAGAGAGACAGAGAGACAGACAGAGACAGACAGAGAGAGAGAGAGAGAGAGAGAGAGAGAGAGAGAGAGAGAGAGAGAGAGAGAGAGAGAGAGAGAGAGAGAGAGAGAGAGAGAGGAGAGAGACAGAGAGACAGAGAGACAGACAGAGAGACAGACAGAGACAGAGAGAGAGAGAGAGAGAGAGAGAGAAGAGAAGAGAAGAGAAGAGAAGAGAAGAGAAGAGAAGAGAAGAGAAGAGAAGAGAAGAGAAGAGAAGAGAAGAGAAGAGAAGAGAAGAGAAGAGAAGAGAAGAGAAGAGGAGAGGAGAGGAGAGGGGAGAGAGAGAGAGAGAGAGGAGAGAGAGACAGAAAGAGGGGAGAGAAAGAGACAGACAGAGAGAGGGAAGGAAAAAGGAGGGGAGGGGGAGGGGAGGGAGGGAGACACAAAAACAGACACAGAGAGAGACAGAGAAAAAAGGAGGAGGGGCAAGGGGAGGAGAAGGAGGAGGGGAGAGAGAGGAGGAGAAGGGGAGGAGATGGAGGAAAAGCAAGAAGAGGAAGAGGAAGGAAGGAAGAAAGTTAGATAAGGGAAGGGGAAGGAGAGGAAAAGGGAGAGGATAAGGGAGAGACAGAGACAGAAAGGAAAAGGAGAAAGCAAAGGAATGCAGGAAGAGAAGAAGAGGAAAGTAAAGGGAACTATTTTCAACACATAAGCTAACCACCAGCAAACCAGGACGAATCCGAGCAGCCAAGAGCAGCTGCAGAGAGTCAGAATGCAGCGCGGCCCCTGCGCGCCTTACCTCCAACGCTGGCTAGATGGTGCTCAAACACAGAGACGTGGCTCTGGGAAGGCCCTGCCAGCCTGGCTCCCCCCTCTTGCTGATTGCTGAGCCATGGGGTTTAGGCGCCCGCAGAGCCCACTGGTAGTGCTTGTCTTAATTACAGAAGACATGCCAACATGCCAGAGCTATAAATAGGGTGCCTCAGAGAGGAAAAAACAAATGGTGAAATGGAGTTCGTTCTGGGGGCTGAGGAGAGGAATGGAGGCCGGCAGGTTTGGGCAGAGAGAGTTGGGGAGGCCCAGGAAGGGACAGGGAAAGGAAGGGAGCGGCCTGAGAGGGAAAACGGATTTCCTCTAAGAGCATTACCTGCCCCTTAATCCCCCAGAACGTCCTTTCCTCTCGTTTTTTATTTGGCACGACGCTAGTGGCTGGGGGTAATCCATCTTTGCTGGAGAGGTTTGACTGGGAATGACATTCTGCGTAATTGCTATGGATGATGGGTCTGTGGCTTCCTGAAATGGCTTCCTTGATTCTGAAGTTGACAGCTCTTCCAATGGCTGTGACAGGTGTGCCAGCACAGGGTGGAGAACAAGACAATCATCACAACAGCTGGCCATCACAGAGAGCTTTGAAAGTTAGCAGTGCCTTCATCTTCATTGCCTCATTTTGATCCTCATGGCAACCTACAGGTGTTGCAGCTACCATGTTAATCAATCAATGAACCTATCGCTCCTGATCCCCTGGATTGGCCAACAATGTGTCCCAGACCAAGGCCCACTTAGTCGTTGGTTGGGTCCTGATGGCTCAGAGTAAACATAAATAGTGATTGTTTCTGCTTTGCCCAGAAATCCTAAAGGTCTTCCCTTCCCAGATTGGAATTTTTTTTAATTAGGTAATTTCTTACCCAGCCTTAAAATCACTGAATTGAGTCAAATAGAGCTGGTAAACACTTAGCTTAAAAACACCAAGGTTAAAAGAAAAAAAAAAGACCAAGATCTCTCACTGGCATTTAGGGCCATCTGCAGCCTTCCTGATCTCTATCTGTCCACTGGACCCAGATGGCTCTGGAGGGGAAAGTGAGGCAGGTAGCCTTGCACAGCCCTGCGTCCTTACATCCAATCCACTTGCTTGTAATGGCATCACCTCCCTGAAATCATGATCCTTTTCCAGAATGAAGGACAAACAACAATAACGAAGTTCATTTCCGGTCTAAATCCTAGAGATTTTAAGAAAGGCAAAAAACAAAAATAAAAACAAAAACAAACAAAAAAAAATATTAATAGTCCCTGACTTTTGCAGATGAGCATTCGATCTTCTGCCCCTGTGCCTTGCCTAAGCTGTTCCCCATACCTGGAATGCCCTCCATTCCCCATCTCCCCATCATAAAATCCTTAGGTTCCTTCAGGGTTCAACTGGGGAATAAATCCCTGAAGAAAAACTTTTTCTAAGCTCTCTGTTAGTATTCTCCAAGTTCTCAAATTTTCTTGAATTTATTTATCTGTATATGTGGCATCCTCCAACTTCTATGAAATCCATCTCTCATACCTCTATGCAAGCTCTTCCTCATGTCTGGAATGCCCTCCCTCTTGACCTCTATTTCCTAAAATCCTTATCCATGTTCTTTCTTTTTTTTATTATTTATTGAAATTTATTAAATTTTAATACACATTGTTTTATGAATCATGTTGGGAGAGAAAAAACAGAGCAAAAGGGAAAAAAACCATGTCAGAGAAATAAAACAGAAAAAGGAAGCGAGCATAGCATGTGTTGATTTACATTCACTCTCCATAGGGAGGAAAAGAGAAAAAGAGGAAGGGGCAGGAAGGAAAGAAGGAAGGAAAGAAAGAAGGAAGGAAGGAAGGAGGGAAGGAAGGAAGGAAGGAAGGAGGGAAAGAAGGAAGAAAGGAGGGAAGGAAGGAAGGAAGGAGGGAAGGAAGGAAGGAAGGAAGGGAGGGAAGGAAGGAAGGAAGGAAGGAGGGAAGGAAGGAAGGAAGGAGGGAGGGAAGGAAGGAAGGAAGGAAGGAGGGAAGGAAGGAAGGAAGAGGGAAGGAAGGAAGGAAGGAAGAAAGAACTGGGATCAGAGAGATTGAGTCACTTGCTAACTCATAGGTAGAAGCAAATGAGGTGGAACTTAAATCGATGTCTTTATTAGCTCCAAACCCATCACTCTTTTGGCAATACTATTCTGACAATCAAACGGATTTTCATGGCAGAATTTTGTATGGCACCCTATGTTTGGATTCATATCTTTCATGGTTCTGGTGACCAAGTTCAGTGATTTCCTTGATGTAAGGAACTTCCAATGTGTAAACTTTATCTACCAATGCAGTTCTTATTCCTATAGCCTCCCCTGCTAGTGCCTTTCCTCTAAGACTTTTTAGTTGTTTTTCAGCTATTTGTGGTCCTATTTGGGATTTTCTTAACAAAGTTACAGAACTAGTTTCCCATTTTCCTTTTCCAAATGATTTTTATGAATGAGGAAACTTCAGCAAACTGGGTAACCTGACTTGCCCAGGATCATACAATAATAAATGTTTGAAGCCAGATTTGGACTCAGGTCTTCCTTTCTCCAGAACTATCATTTTAACACTTAGCCATTTTGCTTCCTGTTCTAAGATTATCTACCATTTATTTTGTTTATGTTTTATGTACCAGCTCTAACTATTTATATGTGACTGAGCTCCTGCAGGATGGAAACAATATTTTTTTTTCAAATTTCTTTGTACCACCAGGGTTTAAGACAATACCTGGTGCATAGTAATTGCTTAATAAAAACTTGTAGAACATTTGCCTGATTGGGAAGTTGCATAGGAACTTAAATTTTAAGTGATTTTCTTATGGCTGCAGCAGCAGATTGTATCAGAAATAATAATCTCAGATCTTCCTGGGCTACAAACCCAGACCTCTACCCATGAGGTCATATCATCTCTCAATGTCCATTTGTTGAAAGGGTAGCATGTGCACAAAGGAACCAAGGTGAGCTGGCAAGAGAAGCAGGCCATTTAGATTGCTTTGGATGCCTTGGAAGAAATGATCTGATTGAAACATATTTGTGAAGCAGCAGCAGGTAAATAAAAGCCCCTCTTCAATGTTCTTCTTGTCTCTTAGGTGGAAGACAAATTCACAATCTTTGGCAACAATTCATTGAATATGGCAGATGTTAGGAAAGAGCCAAGTACTTATCATGTATCTTGGACAAACAGGCCGGGAGCATGATTTCCCTTAAAGGGAATTAGTGAGTTTGTCTTCTGAAGGACAAATTCAATTTATTTTTCCCTGACTACAACTGGAAAGAAAGGTTTAGTTTCACATAGGCAATAATGTGCTGAGAGCTAGACTTGGAGTCAGGAACACTTGGATTTCAAATCTGCCTCAGATACTTACTAGTCATCTGACTAGTCGTTTAACCTTTTCAAACCTCTATTTCTTCATCTGTAAAATGGAGAGGTTGGACTCAATGGCCTTTCCCCAAGTTCTCCTCTAGGATTTTTTGTTGCTGGAAGAGTTCTCTCAGGAGAAGAGTTTGTTATTTGTTATTGTTATTGTAGTTGTTCTTGTCATCATTGAATGTTTTTCTTTTTTTCTCTTCTTTTTCCCCATCAGAAACTAGGCTGGTGCAGAGGATGAAATTAAAACTCTCAAACCAGCCTTCTCTTTTGATTAATGGAAATGCTAAATGGAATCCTAGCATAGAGGAAAACAAATGAAGTTATTCTGCCAAAATGAGATTAAATCAAATATAATGATCTTTACCTTGCCTACTTGGGGATGCCCTGTGTTTGCAACCTAAGCCAGTCAGCATCTTTCCCTATATCTTCTGTTTTCCCAGTTGGTATATTTAACCTTTATTTTCATCCAAGACTACTTCTTCTGATGAGGTCTTGCCACCAAATGTTGGTGTGCAGAGTGTTGAACCTCAAAAGTATATTGGGGTGACAAGCCTACCTTGAGGTATCTTAAAAGAATTTATAGGTTTAGATCATTCCCAAATGAAGAGGCAAAGATTTGATTAGGCTATTAACAATGGGTTAAATCTCTATAGAGCTTTGTATAATAAGACAAAATGAAAAAGACTGATTTGAAGAAGCTTACAATATACTGGGGAGTACAACATGTACACAGACAGCTTAACATACATATACATATGTAAGGTATTGCCCATTTTGTATATGAACAGTTTGGTTGCTGAAAGCAGCAAGAGAAAGAACAAAAATCAGCTTGAAAAGAAACATGAGCTTTCAAACAAAATATTGAGGAACTAACGAGTATTCTCTAACTAACTATTCTCTAACTAACTAACTAACTAACGAGGACCTAAAATTACTCCTGAGATAAATTTAATGAAAGGGAATATTTGAAGATAGAACAATAAAGGAGGTAACAATAACTCCATGGCATTTTGGTCTGTAAGCTCATTTACATTTGACTGTTTAAAGTTTGGAGATTAGAACTGCTAGACTTATACAGGCAGTAAATACAATATACCATAGTTCCCCCTTCTTATATACTTATATAGTCCCTACTATATTTCTGGCATTATTATAAACACTTTTTATAAATAGTATCTCATTTTATTTTCAAAACAACCCTATTATTACCATTTTACAGTTAAGGAAACTGAAGCAAACATAAGTTGAGTGACATGCCCAGAGTCACAAAGCTAGAAAATATCTGAATCCAGATTTGAACTCCTGCATTTCTGACTCTCAAGACCAGCAAACTACCACCATTTGCCTCAAATGTATGCAAAATTATAACTTGTGTAACTATTTGGTGAACCACGGGATGCTTACATAATAACTTTGGTCAGATCGAAGAAAAAGATGGATTACTTGAAATTCGTCTCATCAAGGAATCATGATTGACTTATTCATTAGTTTCTGATTTGAGACATTGAGAAAAGCAAGAAGCCAGAGAATAAGCTTTGAGAAGAAGCAGAAGTATGGAGAAAAAGAAATAAAAGTTATAGAAGGTTTCCAGATAAGAGAGTTCATTTTTTTAGCTACTTTGATGGGACTGAGAAGTATTGCTTTGCTGATTGGTTGAAGAAAGTTTGGGTTATCTGAGAAAACTTCAGCTGTTGTGCTGTGCTGATTCAGAGCTGAATCCTGCTGCCAAACACTGAGTTGTCAGGGTTTATTGCTCTCTGGTGAGACTCACCTCCTAAGAGAGGGAAAAACATCTCCAGAAATGCCTGGTTGCCTTCTACAACTGTCTGTGATTTGAGAGGGAGAAGCAGAAGGGAAAAAACGTATCCCCTATTTGTTTTACTCTGAGTTATGCTTACTGGAAAATGGCCTTTTTTCTGTTAAAAGCTAATTGAAGAAAACAGAGTAGTATTGAATGAAGAATGAAACTAAGCTTGTCTGCATTGCCCAGAGACCCAACTTAAGGACATTTAAACTTTTATGGTTTCAGGGAACTGCATATAACTGAACAGTGTCATGTTGACATAATTTTGCTTAAAATATTTGCAAAACCATTTCTCAGAGTCCTATTACATGTGGCTGTGAACAAAATAAGTTTGCCACTGCTACATAAGTGTAAAAGTCAAAAAGAGAAGATTTATTTAGCAGAAGTATGGCAAAGCCCAAGGGGAAAAATAATTAGCAGAGAAGCTAAAGATTAAGGAATAAGGACTAAGAAAGGAATCAAGATCTACAGTTTTGAATTGTGATGTGCCACAGTTCATGGATTTCCTCATTTATGTGTCTCCCTTCTAGATATCTATAAGTGTGTGTCTTCTCTATACATACTGATAGCACTTATATTGATTGGATAAAATTACCTAAGATTATAAACAATCTTTATTAGTTTTTTGCTTTCTAGTCAGTAAATTACTTATTGCTGTTTTTACCTTATTGTTTAACAAATGTTTTGTTTAATAGTTCAGGGTGACATCATGGTGACTAAATTTGTGTAAATGAGAAGCACACTGGTTGGGACTCAGTAGGTATAACTTCAAGTAGAAATGATATATCCCCTTCACATCAACATTACACAAGGACTGAGAGAGGGAGTATAAGTAGTAGCCAAGTGGTCGATGTTGTGACCAGTTCCCTCATCCCCACCTCAATCCCTCACTAAACAGCTCTAGACCTTCAAGAAAAATAACAAGTCAGGCCTGAATGAGTCATCACAGAAAAAGTGAAGTATACAGGAGGTAGTAAAGAGGGAAGCAGGGAGAGAGAAGTGGAGTTGGTTTGCTGATGTCATGTCAGACACCATGATCACAAGTGACATAGCCTGTGTGAGTAGATCTCTTCAAACTACTTCCAGACTGCATACATATACCAAAAACATTAACCCAATCTACCATTTTAGGTTTTCTTTCTACTATACCCCCTATCAGTATCCTAAGGATTTCTAGCCAAACTGGAAATCAGGAAAAAACCTACATTCCTTCTCCAATACTTACTAGCCATGTGACTATTTTATCTTTCTGAGTTTCAATTTTCTCATCTTTTTTTTTTAATTAAATTAAATTTTATTTTATTTTTATTAAAGCTTTTTTATTTATAAAGTATATGTATGGGTAATTTTTCCAACATTGACCCTTACAAAATCTTTTGTTACAAATTTTCCCCTCCTTCCCCCCACCCCTTCCCCCAGATGGCAAGTGGTCCAATACATGTTAAATATGTTGAATATATGTTAGATCTAATATATGTATATATATTTATGCAGTTATTTTGTTGCACAAGAAAAATCAGATTAAGAAGGAAGAAAAAGAAACTGAAGAAGAAAAAATAATTCAAACAAATAACAGAAAGAGAGAATGTTACATTGTGTTCCACACTCAGTTCCCACAGTCCTCTCTCTTCGTCACTGTACAAGTGGAACTGTTCTGAATCATCTCATTGTTGAAGAGAGCCACATCGTCATAAAGTCTTGTTGCCATGCATAATAATCTTCTGCTTCTGCTCATTTCACTTAGTATCAGCTCATATAGGTCTCTCTAAGCCTTTTTGAAGTCATCCTGTGGTTGTTTCTTATAGAACAATATAGTATTCCATAGCATTCATATACCATAATTTATTCAGTCATTCTCCAATTGATGAGTGTCCATTCAATTTCCAGTTTCTTTCCACTACAAAGAGGGCTGCCACAAACATTTTTGCACATGTGGGTCCTTTTCCCTCCTTTAATATCTCTTTGGGATATAAGCCCAGTAGAAACACTGCTGGATCAAAGGGTATGCACAGTCTGATAACTTTTTGAGCTCAATTTTCTCATCTTAAAAAAAAGAGGGGTGGAAGCAATAGTATCTATTTCTCAAAGAATGTCATAATAACAGTGTCATAATTAACTGTTTTGCAAAACTTAACAATATATATCAATTCTTTTTTTTATTAATTAAGGCAAGATTTAACCTTAGGTTTTCTTAATTCCAAATCCAGCTCTCTATCCTTTATACTAGATAAAGCAACGGGCCTAGAGTCAAGAAGAGCTAAGTTCAAATCTACCTCAGATATTTCGTATTTGTGTGCTTTGGACAAGTCATACACATAACTATTGTCTACAATAAAATGGAGCAATAGGATTATGAAAATTCCTATAATTATGAATGTGGATAAAATGAAATAATATCTGTCAAATATTTAGTACAGTACCTGGCACACAGTAGTCATTTAAAGTCTTATTCTCTTCTAAGGTAAAAAACCTATCATACAATGAATGTACTAAAGTCTGAGAATCTAGATTCAAATTTCTACTATTATTTGCTACCTTTATGACTTGTGTAAGTCATTCAACCTCCAAGATCCTCAGTTTACTCCACTGTAAAGTGCAGTGGATTGGTCAGCTTCTGATGTACCTAGATCTATGTGTCCTGAAGAGGCATCCCACTCGACTTTTGGAAATCTCTAATTGTTAGGACAGTTTTTGTTTGTTGGTTGGTTTGGTTTTTATTTATATCTCAGCCAAATTGGTTTCTTCTGTGAGCTGCAATTGGTAGCAGACATTCCCACATGGAAGAAGGAAGGAAACAAATGCTTATTAAGTGCCTACTAACTGCCAGGAACTATCCTAAGCCTCTTATAGATATTATCTTATAACAAACTTTGGGTAGTAAATGTTTTTTCAATCACATTTTACAGATGGGGAAAGTGAGTCAGGCAGCCATGAAATGACTTGGCAAAGTCACCCAATTAGGGAGTGTTTGAGGTGAGATTTGAACTCATGACTTCCTGACTCCAGGACCTATCTCGAACTTTCTAGTCCTCTATCTGTCACACTACTTAGCTGCCTCTGATACTTCTACTGATAATAGTGATAAGTATGCAGCCAGGACAGCAGCACATGGCACCTATACAGAAACACAAGTCTGTGGTGCCTAATGGGGCTAACTTCTCCTGGAGCATGAAAAGGTGCCATTTCTCATACAGCAAATAAAAGCCTCCCATGTCTAATCACTTCTATACCTTATCCAATTATTTGTGCCTAATTAGATCTACATGTCGATCTAATTATCTGGTTGGAGACTTGGGCTCTAGCCACAGAAGTCAATAGTCACTCTTTACTTCAACAAATCCTACTGAGAATTAGGGAATGAGGGACAGGTGAGTCCTACAGTGAGGCCATTGGGCTTGCAAAGACAGAGTCCCCAAGTCTCTGAGCTCCTAAGCTACAGGTAGCAGTGGAAATCCATTTTACACCCAGGCCTAAATAATTACAGTATGTCATCACAGCACTGATGAGTATTTACCCAACAGAACGAAACAGCGTGTTGATTCCTGAACCACAGAAAGGCATAATTGTCATTTAAATATGGCATGTTATTTAAAATATTAAATTCATTATCTTCTGGAATCTTATAATTATAAATCTAAAATATCACGAGGAATATATTTGCATGTGTAAAGAATCCTTCATTATTTTTCCCCCTCGGTGGCAGAAATGCATGTTGATTTGTCTTGTGAACCTGAGTATCAAGAGACAAGAGAATTCCATGAGATGCTCAGTAGTCATGGCAGGCTTCTGGATATCTGGGAAATCGAGAAAGTAACAGAAGATCCTAAGAGGTTCTGATAGATATTGGAACACTTTTTTGCATGCTGGATGCATGCAGAAGCAAACCCCACTTTCTTGCCAACCCATTCAAAAGGAGCTTCAGAATGCTGATGAAATCAACATTAGCAGCTTCAGAAAATTTTAAGCAGAAAGTGTTATTACTTGGCTACATACAACACCTGGAATGGATGCACTTTCTTTGAATCTCAAAGCCTGGCTGATGGCCATGTTCTCACAACATCCCTCAAAGATAGCTAGATGGGCAGACCAAAGACTCTTAGTCTCTATTATATGAATGATGTATAATACCTTACTACAAGTCACACAGTTAATTAGTGTTGTATATGAGGGCAGATCCAAAAATACTGCCTTGATTTTGAGGATTATGTTCAGTTGTGACTGTTACATTTTAGAAAAAGAATTGTCAAGAAGTGTTTTGTAGAAGGTAAAAAGCTGAGGAGCTTTCGGACCTGGATTTAAGTCCTTCCTGTGACACATACTATGTATTATTTCTCAATGTCTTGGACAGCTCTTTAAGACTAAATTACACAACATTTTCTGATCTGCAGTGATAGAGGGAGTTTCTACATTGGAAACTCTTAGACACAGATGAGATCTCAGGTCCAAACCAATAGAGCATATCCTGAAAAAAGGGGCCGTGATGGTGAGACTGTGAGAGGTCTGATGATCATGCCATATAAGTATGAATTGAAGGAATTCAGGAAAACCTGGTTATGATCATTAATAAGAAGTGGAAAATAAAACAGAGAAATCTGTGCTTGCCACATACATACAGGAGTTTCAACTCGGAGCTCCAGTTGAGAGGTCATTCTTTGTACGGATAGTAAATTGCTCCAGACTAACTACAGCTTTCTAATGATCTCATTTGCTGCATCAAGAATCATAAGTTTACAGAGCCTCATGGAAGGGATCCAAAACCATTAAAGAGATGGTTTTGTATTTAAGATGACTCTCTGAGGGACAAGAGAAACAAAATATTAGGATATAGAAATAAAAGTAGCAAAAGTGGCATAGAGCATAGACAAGTTTCAATCTATACAATCAAAGGAACTTTCAAGTTGATATGACCATAGATCCATGTGAATATCTACACATGTGGTTCCTTGCTACATCTCTGTGAAGTGGATGCTTTCCAGATATGGAAACTTTCCAGGCCTTTCTAAAGTCAGCTTGTTCATCTTTTTTATAGAACAATAATATCCCATTACTTTCATATTCCATAAGTTATTCAGCCATTCCCCAATCAGTTGGGCAGCTATTCATTTTCCAAATCTTTGTCACCAAAAAAGAGCTGAGACAAGCATTTTTGCATATGTGAGTCCTTTTCCCTCCTTTTTGATGTCCTGGAGATACAGATCCAGTAGTATCACTGCTGGATCAAAGGATATTCAGTTTTAAAGTCCTTTGGGCACAGCTCCAAATTGATCTTCAGACTGATTGGATTATTTCACTACTCCACCAACAATGCATTAGTGTCAGTTTTCCCACATCCCTTCCAACATTTATCATTATCTTTTCTTGTCATCTTAGCCAATCTGGGAGGTATGTAGTGGTACCTCAGAATTGTCTTAATTTGCATTTCTTTAATCAATAGTGATTTAGAGCATTTTTCATGTTACTATAGATGGCTTTAATTTCATCATCTGAAATATCCTTTAACCATTTATCAACTGGGCAAGATAGTTGTAATCTGAAGCAGAATTAAAACTACCAAGTCCAGTTACCAACTAACCACACCATGCTACTTAAACACATGGGAGTATATGTCCCAATTCTGTGTCTTGTGTAATTAGAATTCACAAAGATTCCTTTTTTAAATATAGGAGAAACATAGTGAAATATGTGCTTGCCACATACATACAGGAGTTTCAACTCGGAGCTCCACTTGAGAGGTCATTCTTTGTACGGATAGTAAATTGCTCCAGACTAACTACAGCTTTCTAATGATCTCATTTGCTGCATCAAGAATCATAAGTTTACAGAGCCTCATGGCTCACCAAATGACACATGTCTTGACATAGTTTTTTCCCCCTATGTGTTTTCAATTTTATTTCATTCTATTTCATCTTTTTTTCTAAATACAAATCTATCTTTACCAAGATGGGGATAGAGAATCATTATCAAGCTGAGATCTTAGATATTTTCAAAACTGGTAGCATTTGTTGTTCTTTTAGCAAATGGAATGAAAATAATTTATTTCTTAAGTGTCAGAATGCCATAAGAGAAGAAGCTATGTTGTTATTGCCATAGAATCCAGCATCTCATATTTCCATCAGGAGCAGATGTGAAATGATTGTTCGCAGAATCCCAAAACTTTAGAATTGGAAAGAACTTCAAACATGACATAATTCAACCTAACTCTGAACAGGAATCCCCTCTGTAGCATCCCCAACAAAGAGAATTCAGCCTCTTGTTGAAGACCTCCAATAAGAGGGAAGCCATTGTATTCTAGGGAAGCCAAAATGGCTTCAATATGGATAGATCCAGCTATTAGAAAGGTAGTAATTGCTATTATTATCCTGTTTTATACATGAAGAAACCAAGGCAAATAGAAATCAAGTGGCTTTCCCATAATCACTCATCTACTGAGTGTCTGAAGTTGAATTTGAATTCAAGTCTTCCTGACTTCAAATGCAAGGTTCCATTCTGTGTCCCACCTAGCTGCCTAGATGCTTTATAAACATGAGATATTTACTTTAAATAAGAAACTACACATTCCATCTCCCTCTTTCACACCATTGTTTGAAAGGATTAAATGAGATAGCACTTATAAAATACCTTGCAAACCTTAAAGTTCTGTATAAATGCTGGATGATGATGATGATGATGATGATGATGATGATGATGATGATGATGGTGATGACAAGGACGAGGACGAGGACCATGATGATCTAGAACAGATCTTCTTCAGGCAGTAGATAGCTATTAAGGTACCTTCCAACTTTGAGGTTCCATAATTCCACATACATGTAGATACACATTGAAACACAGAAGCAAAGTAACATCTTAATCTCCCTCCCCCAGCTACTAGTCTTCTTCACTAAAGCTAACGTCTTCTATTCTGAACAAGTCTTGTATATCCCTATTTTCAAATACCAGAAAGTCAATCTGTTGGTCAACAAACATTTAGTAAGCAGTTTCTATGTTTTTAGGCATGGTGTTAAGTGCTAGGGATAAGAAGAAAAGTAAAAATAGTCTATCTTCAAAGAATTCACATTCTAATGTAGAAGACATACTATAAATAACTGGACAAATGTTAGACAGAGTTAGATAGATAGATGCATGGATGGATGGATGACCAAGTATTGAAGTACTTATTATATGCCAAACACTATGCTAAGTTTTGGGATAATAAGGCAAAACATAAAGTAAAAATGTAAAGGGGAAGGTAGAGATATTCAAAGGACTAGGTAATCAATGTGGGAATTGAACAGGTCAGAAGATAAATCAGTGAACCGTATGGCTAAGACTTTCATATGTCCATGTGTGCATGTATATATTTGTGCATGTTTATGTATATAAGCATGTATGTATATTTTGTGTACATATACATATATATATACATATACATATATAATAGCTAACATTTATATGCAAGTACTTTATGGTCTGCAAAGCAAGCTGATCATTATCTCATTTAAGCAATCCCCACATCTCTCCTGGGAAATAGATAATATATTTTCTCTTTATGTAGATGAGGAAACTGAGGCAAAAAAGGTCAAATGAATTGTCCAAGGCCACAAATTGGTGAGTGTCTCAAGTGGAACTTGGGCTTACATCTTTCTGATTCCATGTCAAGTACACTATCCATTGTGTCACCTGTTTATTTTCAAGAAAGATTATCCAAACATTGGATAGATCTCAGGGTTGAGTCATCCTAAGGAACAAGGCAATCGGCATATAAGAAGGCAAGCTGAAGGGAAAGTCCTTTGATCATCGTACATGGAGTTATCCAGACCTTCATAGTAAACAGTCAAGATATAGTCTCCCCTGGGAAATGTGGTAGAGCTAAATGGATGAGATTTTTTTTTCCTACCTTTGCAACAATAGCATGAAGGAAATATATGCTAAAAACTCTAGCAACCAAAAAGACCGTAAAGGGCCATCTGCATATATGAGTTCCCTTTTTAGAATGTAAGCCCACTGAGGGCAAAAACTGATTTTCCCCCTTTTTCTCAGTATATCAGTGATTAGCACAATGCCTAACACATAGTTAGTGCCTACATGTTTGCTTGATTGATTTAAAGAAACACAGTAAACTGGTCTCAGATGCTTACTAGCTGTGTACCCCGGGCAAGTCGCTTAGAACTATTTGCCTCAGTTTCTTCATCTGTAAAATGAGCTGGAGAAGAAAATGGCAAAGCACTCCAATATCTTTGCCAAGAAAACCATAAGTGAAATCACAAAGAGTTGCACATTACTGAAAAATGACAACCCAAAAAAATGTAATAACCTAAGAATATGTGTTTGTGATACATTTATTGATAAAGTACATTACCTGAAACAATAAAGCATAGTCTTTTCATCTCTGATGTTGTTGGTAATGATAAGCTGTGAAAATCCCCCTTGGTTCAACCATGTTGAAGCCAGAATGTTCAATCGACAGAATTAACCAGACTGAGCCCCTTTTCTAAAGCTGTTTATATTCTAATATTCCAGGGGTAATGATTATCTTCTCTATCTCCAAAATTGCTCAGTAATTTATAGCAGATTGTCCTTGTTTCAAAGGGAAACAGATCTGACTGTCTTTAACCCTCCTGGGCTATTTATATTGGTGGCTCTTTATTCATACATTTTTTTTCTGTTTTGTTCTCCCAGTTCATACTTTATTACAAGGACAAGTTATTGTGCTGATAAGATGAAGGCTCTGTGATGCCACAGGGCTTTACTGGGTTGGGAGAAGATATTTAAAGGATAGAGAGGATAGTTTTGTGTTACATCAAGGCAAAGAAAAAAATGCAAGAGAGAACTTGTTCAACATAATTGTTATGTTCTGGAAAGTAAAGTGGAAATGGAATTTCCAAAAATCAAATCCCATTTTCCTATAAAACTGTCTAAAGAGGAGATATATCTCCATTTCTAATGTCTATTTTATGATGGGTCCTAATAACTTAGCCTGAAGATTCTCTCCCGACCCTATCAGCAAACAAATAATACTTAAACAACTTTAAAAAAATAACAACAGGAAAACAATAGGAAAGAAATATTGATTGGGTTAGTTGATAATTGGCTGGATAAGAGCCAGGAAGAGTGTATCTCAAACCCTGCCTTTGATCCTTACTGTATAACCTCAGGAAAAATGATGCATCATTTTGACTCTCAGATTTCTTAGTTAAAATAAAAGATAATAATAATAAAGCTTGGAATATTTCAAATTAAACAATGGAAAAATTTTAATGGTTTAATGATTTAATGAAAAGTATTTATGATGTGATCCACAATGTTCTAAATAAGATTTAGCCCAGAGCTCTATAGACTCCCAAGGAGACCTATGGATAGCTTATGGGACCAATCAGTTTTATTTCTTATGTACCTGTCACGTGCCAGACACTATGTTAACTGCTGGAAATACAAAGAAATGCAAAAGACAATTCTTGCCCTCTAGGAACTTGCAGTCTAATGGAGTTAGACAACAAACAACCAGGTACAGACAATAGAGCCACAAAGCAAATTGGAGATTATCTACAGAAGGAATCCAAATGTCAGTAAAAGACTTTCTGAAGAAAGTGAGATTTTAGTGGAAACTTGAAGAAAGCTAGAAAAGCCAAGAGCCAAAGACGAGGAAGAAGTAATGTTTATGCTTGGGGGACCACCAGTGAAAACACCAGTGAAAATCCCAGATAGAACGCCTTGTATGTGAAATATCAAGGAGGCCAGTGTCATGGGATAGTAGAGTGTATCAAAGGGAGGAGACAGTAAGTAAAATCAAAAAACTAAATGAGCAATAGGAACAACTTTCAGGGCCATTTTTGGTGAGAAACAATGTGGTGGAGTATTTAGAAGATTGTCCCTGGAGTCAAGAAGAGCTGCCTTAAGTTCTTGTTCTGGTCCTTAGTAACCTTGTCACCCTGGGCGTGGGGATCAATCTGCTCAGAGTCTGAGGCAGTTTTTTTAAGATTTTAAATTGCCAGAGGAATCTTGATTTATATCCGAGAAGGGAATTCCACATCAGTAATTACCAACACTAATGAAGACTCAGATCTAGGCCAAAAGAAAGAAGATGGAATTAGGATGATTATATTCTCAAATCCATTCCAATAATTTTAAGTATCTACCCCAAAATTAGCGCCAATACTCCACTTAGCCAAATGGTTTATTCTGTTTATTCATTTGTTTGTCTCAATATTGCACAGTACCTGGCACATAGTGGTAGCTTAATAAATGCTTGTGGGTTGATTGCTTGACTGATTATCTGCCCTACTCATTAAGTTCCAAAGAAAAACAAAAAAGGAAAGAAAGAAGGAAGGGAGGGAGGAAGGAAGGAAGGAAGAGGGGAGGGAGGGAGGGAGGGAGGGAGGAAAGAAGGAAAGAAGGAAGGAAGGAAGGAAGGAAGGAAGGAGGGAAGGAAGGAAGGAAGGAAGAAAAGAAGGAAGGAAGGAAGGAAGGAAGGAAGGAAGGAAGGAAGGAAGGAAGGAAGGAAGGAAGGAAGGAAGGAAGGAAGGAAGGAAGGAAGGAAGGAAGGAAGGAAGGAAGGAGGGAAGGAAGGAAGGAAGGAAGAAAAGAAGGAAGGAAGGAAGGAAGGAAGGAAGGAAGGAAGGAAGGAAGGAAGGAAGGAAGGAAGGAAGGAAGGAAGGAAGGAAGGAAGGAAGGAAGGAGGAAGGGCTGGACAGAAAGGAAACAGGCAAGGAAACAAGTATTTATTAAGGGCCTAATGAATGTCAGATGCTATACTAAGCATTTTTAATATAGTATTTCATTTGATTCTCATAATACCCCCATGAAATAGGTACTAGTTTTATCTTTATGCTACTGGAGGAAACTGAGACAAACACAGGTTAAGTGACTTGCCAGAGTCACACAGCTAATAACTCTCTAAGGGGGGATTTGGACTCAGGTCTTTCTATCTCCAGGCCCAGTGCTCTGTCCACTATACCTCTCAGCTTCCCCCTTTAGTATTCCTCACATATGATATTTTCCATGTTTCACATCTAGTTATTCTTTCTCTCTAGAATCCTGTCTTCTGTCATTTAGAATCTCCAATTTCCTTTCAAACTCCATTCAGGTACCACCTTTTCATGCAGAGGCCTTCTCTGATCCCTTAGCTGCTAGTAACTTCCACTCCCAAAATTACCTTATATAGATTTTGTCGAGATTTTGTATATACTGACAAATTTATATTTTTATATTTTCTGTCCTGGTGCAATGTAAATTCTTTGAGCTATTTAACTTTTTAATATTTTAAATCAATTTCTTTTGTTTTTATATCACTTGCATTACCCACTATATCTTACCCTATATCCTCTCCCAAAGAACCAACTAATTTTAATATAAAATAAAAAGAGAAAAGAAACTTCATTTTGTCCTTTCTATCCTCAGTGCCTGCAGAGTAGACACTTAATAATTTCATGACTGACTTTTCTGAGACTCAGTTTCCTCATCTGTAAAATGAGGGTTAACCCAGATGACCTCTAAGATGTCTTTCAACTAAATCTCTGATTCCCTTATCTCCTAAAAATACATTCAGTCCTACTTGCTTCTTTGCCAGTTTTACTCCATTAAGGAAAAGCATGTCCCATTTGTCCCATCTCAATTCAATGATCAGATGATCCAGAGGATGGCAGGCTTATCAAAGAAGGGAAGGTCATGAGCATATTTCTCACTGGTTTTCTGGATAAGAACCAATAACATCATACTACTCAGTTGCCCTCTAGAGTTCAAACTGACCCTGATTCCACAGATGAGCCAAAGGATATTACATCCTTCATTATCTTTTCTTGTTCCCAGCGAGTTCACTGAGGTAAAGAGAAGATAAGGCTGGAAACTGGTTTACTGCCAAGTAGTTGAGCTTTTGAAATTAGAATCACTCTCTTCCATAATGGTTTTGCCCAAATACAAAGCACAAGATACAGCTTTAAGCTTCTAGCCTCAGGGAGCAAGAAGATGGTAGGAGGTATTTCTGGAAGAGAGACATTCACAAATATGGTACCTAGCCACCTATACAAGGTGTGGTATATTTAGAACAGTGGGACTAGCCAAGGGAGGTTAGTTCAGTGTGGAGGCCCAGCTGGCTTTCCACGATATTTCTCAGGCAATTGGTTTATAATAATATAGAATAATGACTTGGTAATTAAATACGTGAATAATTGGATCTGAGAAGAAAGAAACCCCTTGAGTTAGGTACATGCCCAGAAACCTCGATCAATCTACCTTTCTGAAACATCATTAAATGTTCAAGATGTCTTTCAGCCTGTGACACAGAATTAGTCAGAAGCTTTTTGGTCCACACAGATTAGAGTGGCTGGAGTGGTTTCCAGGGAGCCTTTAAGCACAATACTCCATCCATGTCCATGAGTTAAGAAGTCCCAAATTAGGCACATGAGATTCATGAAAAAAGAGACATCTCAGCGTCTACTCTTTTAAGGTTTGTAACTTTGAATAACTGACAAGAATAAAAATTCCCCAAGTCTTAGTGTCCTCATCTGCTAAATGGGAATAATAATAGATCCTATGTAATGGGAGGTTAGCTATGTAGTATAGTAGAGTACTAGAACTGAAATCAGGAAGACAATTTCATAAGTTCAAATCTGGCTTCAGATACTTCCTAGTTCTGTGACCCTCGTCTGTAAAATTAGCTGGAGAAAGAAATTGAATAATCATTCCAGTATTTTTGCCAAGAATACCTCAAATGGAGCCATGAAGAATTAAACATGGCTGAAAGACTCAACAACAAAAACCTCATAGAAGTATTATGAGAATCAAATGAAATAATGTATGTAAAGCACTTTGTAAACTTAATTACAACATATGTATCAGATGCTGAATTTATTAGTAGCAATAGTAATGGTAGTTATAGTAGTAGTTGTAGTGGTAGTAGTAGTGGTGGTGGTAGTAGTAGTAGTACTGGTAGTGATAGTAGTATTAAAAGTGATGATGGTTGTAGTAGTAGCAGTAGTTAGAGTTGGAGTAGTGATTGTGGTGGTGGGAATGGTGGTGGTAATAATAGTAGTAGTGACTATGGTGGCGGTAGAACTAATGTGGTGGTGGTTGTGGTAGTGGTAGTAGTGTTTGTGGTACTAGTGATAGTAGTAGTAGTAGTAGTAATATGGTGGTAATAGTAGTAGTGGTGGTAGCAGTAATAGTGCTAGTAGTAATAGTGGTGGTGGTGACAGTAATAGCAGTAGTAGTGTTGAGGGCGGTAGCCCCTTTGGTATTCCTTGTTTGATCTCCAACTTCTTTTGGGACTTGGACTTTGATCTGGTCAAACTAGTTTGGGCTATCTGAGGTGGCCAGGGTTTTACAGCCCCCCATTCTAATCTGCTCAGATAGACCAAATGGCATCAGGAAATTCCTTTTTGGGAAGAGACTTCTGTCTCTACCCAAAAGATAACAAGAGAATCCTTATCTTAATTTACATCATTCTCAGGAACCTCCTTACATCACTGCATAAAAGAGAGAACGGGAATCTTTTCTTTGCAAATGGCCTTGTACCATGCAGCCATTTTGCCCACCGGCTCTCCGGTGTTTCCATTCTAATCAATAAAGACTATGTTTCCATACAGCATTAAGGAGTAAATTCCTTTGCTGCCGAACCCGCCATTGGTTACTTTGGGGAAGGAAGGAGAGAGAGAAAAGGAACTGATCCATCTTTGTTTAGACCACAATTTACTCATCATTTAATACTCATCATTAGTAGTAACAATTATAACAGTGGATAAAATATTGGACTTAAGGATCAGGAAGACTTGGGTTCAAATACCTCTTTGGATATGTACAATCTCAAAGACTCTATACAAACTTCTGAATCTCCTTGAGATTCAGTTTATTCACTTGTTAAGTGAGGAATAATGTTAGCTTCTATATGGAAGTTGCTGTAAGGGGATAAAGAAAATAATGGGTAGAAAGTATTTTGTAAACCTTAAGGAACTGTATACATTTCAGTTACTATATCATTATTAATGAATTATTTGTATTGTTTTTGATAGAAGGCTTAAATAAGAGACAATAAAACCTATATTCAAGTCTTATCTCTGATATTTACTAAAGGTAAAATATCCCTCCCCAAAAATTGCTTAAGCTCTCAGATTCAGATTCCTCATCTGCAAAATCGAAATAATTATCTACTTCATGTGATTGTAGAGAAAAGAAATGAGAAAAAATACATAAAACACAAAAAACTTTAGGATATTTTGCAAACTTTATAAATCTATATCAATGCCAATTATTGTTTTCCTAATCCCAAATGGTCCCTTCAAGCCACAAAGAGATGCAATACAATGGAGGGAAACAATCAGCAGAGCAGACACATGAGACCTGAATTAGAATCTTGACTCTGCTGTTTACTAAGGGTGTAGCTCACAACATTTCTGATACAAATACTTGTAATAGGGGCTTTGCAGCAAGTCCAGATCACCTGATTCACCTGATAGAGGTTCACTTTAGGGAAGAAATGAGTTAGTGAGATGGAGAGGGAGAAGCTGCCTTCCTCTGCTTCCTATTTTTATCCTGGGATCTCATGTCACTGGGTAGAAGTTGTGTTTTGGTTTATTTTATTTCAATGTCCTTTGAAATTCTAGATGTAGAGTCCTACCAGACTCTGAACTGTTGAGCCATGACTTGGAGGCAGGATTTCAGTTTGGATTTTTTAACTCACAGAAACTCTGAGAAGCAAAGGTGCCTGTAAGTCAAGTCCAAAAGAAGGAGCTGGACTTGGAACATGGACTTGTGCTATATATATATATATGTTGAGCTAAGGCTTGAAATTAATCTCTTTCATCTCCCCAAAGTATAAAATAGTGGGAGAAGGAGGAAAGGAGATTATGTTCCACATATCAGGGGAATAAGTTTGTGTATTTATTGTTTATATGGTAAGTAAATAATCTTTTCTTAAAACATTAAAGTGGTTAAATAGAATTAGGGTACAAACTGACATTTGGGGAAACATCAGTGGTGGGGGCTAAGCCAGTGGCAGAGAGCTTAGGCATTCCCAAACTCCTCTAAGGGTACTGAAGAACCCTGGGAGAAGGGTGAAATGTAATATACTTGAGCATTGGGGGAAGGGCCATGGTACTCATTATTACATAGGAATAAAACAATACTTGTGCTAGAGGAATAATATGACATAATGCAGGGGTTCTTAAAAGAGATTTCAGGAGTCTTCAAAATTGAACAGGAAAAATGTCTAGATTTATTTGGTTTCCTTTGTAATCCCATGTATTTTATTTCATTCACTTTAAAACATTGTACTGAAAAGGGGTCCAGAGGGTTTATCAGATTGCCCAAGAGATTCAACACACACACACACACACACACACACACACACACACAGAGAGAGAGAGAGAGAGAGAGAGAGAGAGAGAGAGAGAGAGAGAGAGAGAGAGAGAGAGAGAGAGTTTAAAAATCCTAATATACAGGATAAAGCATTAGACTAGAATTGGAAAGGACTAGATTCAAATGCTACCTCAAACACTTGAGTGAGCAAGTGAATTTACCTTACTAAGATTCCATTACGTCCTCCACAAAGTACTGGTAATAACTGTAGAATTTGCCTCACAGGCTTGTTACATGACTCAAATATTATCCCTAGCAGTAATAGGGATATTGTTGCTTTGGTTACCTAAGTCACAAGGCAGTTAAGAAAAGCACTTTTTAAACTATAAAGTGCTTTATGACTATGGCTCATAATTTATAAAATATTGTTCAAAAACACAGAATCAAAGAAGAATTTTAATGGTTTCTCCTTAATCCACTCTTCAAATGGTTGCCCTCAAAATATTTTCTTAAAGCACAGGTTTCTCCCTCCATTACACAATAAACTCCTTGAAGATAGGGATCATTGTCCCTAACTTTTAAAAAGTAATTTTTTTAAAAAAATTTGTATCACCAGTGTTTAGTTCGATGCCTGACAATGGTAGGCTCTTAATAAATGGTTAGTGAATTGAATGGAACTAAACAGAAAAGTTTTCATCATGTTCCTCTGCTAAAGAGACTTCAGTGACTATTATTTGGTCTTATGATAAAATACGAACTTCACAAAATATCCCATCCTTCAAAACCCTTTACCTTTAATGTTAGCTTGCTTTATCAGATCTAGTCCATTATACTTTACATTATCCATACAAAATATTCCAACCTCCAGCTCTATGTGTTGTCCTGGCTGTCTGTCACAATTGGATTGCTCACCCTTCTCAACTCTGTTTCAAAATGAGTGGATGAATGGCTGGATGAATAAATGAATAGATGGAAGATGGTATGGCTGGCTGGATAGATAGTAGTGGTGGTAAAATTAATAATATTAATATATGTAGCATTTAAAGTTTTCAAAGCACTTTTCACATATTATATTATTTGACTCTCCCCACAACTCTACAGTGTAGGTCTATATGTATTATTATCCCTATTCTATGGTTTAAAAAAAAAACCTTATAATTTAGAAATCTAAAGTAGCTAGTATGGGTAGCATATGGATATTGAAAGAGCATATATGCAAGGATGATTAGAGCACCTGCGAAAGGAAAATCCATGATTGTGATACTACAAGAAATATGTTGATAATGGTATTTGTTCAATAATTCCCAAATAACTCCAGGCTTGAAATTTCCCAATCTTGAACCTCTTCCATGTCAATTAGTGGTCAGGAGAAAAGATACAAATAAAAAAGCTAGTTAGAAGAAGTCTAAAACATTTCTTCTACCTGCTTAGTCATTCTTGGCTCTTTCTTATGCAGTTATAACTAGTCACAGCCTAAGGTGCAGTTTGAAGTTTTAGAAAGAGTTTTGTTTGTTTTAAGATGGTAATAATAATCACAGGATCACTGATTTTAAACTGGAAGATATATGCTCAATCATCTTTTTGGATGCCCTCATTTTATAAACTGAAACTCAGATAGAAAAATAAGACACTATCAAAATATTGGTTTTTCTGGCACCAAAAAAATAAAATAAAATGATCATTAGAAGGAAAAAAAACCAGTGCTGTGTAGTACAGCAGTTCTCAAAGTATAGCTATGAATTCCTGAGATTTCCAGAGACCCTTTCAGGGAGCCCTTGAGGGCAAAATTATTTTTATAATAATGCTAAGATATTTATCATTATAGTTAATAATGCTAAGATATTTCATATATATATATAGATATATATACATATATATATATATCTATATATATATATATAATCTGTTTAAAATTTTTTGGAGGGGATACTTAATTTTTAAGAGTGTAAAGGAGTCCTGTGACCAAAAAGTTTAAGAACTACCCATATAGTAGTGTATTACACTTAGACTTGGGAAGATCTGGATTTGCATCCTACCTTTTGACCTACACAAACTATGTGCAACCATCAATAAATTACTCCTCTTAGCCTCACTTTCTTTATCTATAAAATATAGATTCCTATAGCTCTTGATTAAGTATTACCTGGTGTTGGGTCTAGGCACCAAAATACTTAGAAATTTTCAAAAAGAAGAAGAATAAATGAAATTAGAGAACAACTGTCCAGAGTGGGAAATTGCCTTAGGACATTTGTTAGTTGCAATTTATCATAAAGCAAATCTGTTGTATACCACAAAAAAGTGATAGCTTAATCAGAGTATTGATGACTCTATTTAATGATCCTATTTCCATTATTGATTGAGGCTGAAAATGTAGTCAGCAAGAGTCCTGAATTTCATTGAAGAGGACATGACTGCAAGATGGTGAATGACAGGCACTAATCTATAGAAAATCTAACTTCATTCCCACTCACAAATATCTAAAAGTGTAACTATGTTGGCACTTGCCCAGTCCCTCAACTTCTCTCCAACAAACTTTCATATCTATGCCCTCATTATTTCTCACTAGTTTTCCACTAGCCACTGTTTTTCCCTAATATCCAGTATCTAGTATCTTGAATTGAATCTGTAAGGAATACAGTAGTCTCCCCATGCAGTTAAATGAAAAGCCCCAGGGAAATTCAAAAAATCCATGAGTGACCCAGTCAGTGTAAGACCTGCAGTAATGGTCAAAGCTCCCAATGAGTGTGAATAACAAATAGATACCAATTCCCCAGACATCTTCCCTCCTTGTCACTAGCATGAATCAGCACTGGGTTTCAGATCAAAGATCTTTGTTCCCTTCCCCCAATGCCTGGTCCTGTTATATGCAGCTAAGAACCCTATAAATACCCACAAGTTTTTACTATTTGGGAGAAGAATGCATCACTCCCTCAAGAAATTGGAGAGAAACTATTCTATTCCCATAATTCTCCCTGACTGCCCTGTGTTATATATCTGTCCCTCAAGAAAGCCGACTTGTTTTCTCGCCTTATTGTGAGTTGCATGTTTTCTTATACTGAATCTTGGTATTTCAAACCTTTCTGAGACCCTATTAAGAGAGATCATTCATAGGACCATAAAAGGAATTTTAGAGCTAGAAGATTTATGTATTATTACTTATGTAAGTAGGACAGTAATCTATGTGCAATGACAGGAATGCATGGCAAAGGTCACCAGTAGCATTGGTTAGGTAGGCAGGAAGAGGTGAATTAAAATTCTTCCTCAAGCACTAGTTGTATTGCCCTAAAAGTAAGTCTTACTAGAGTCTGTTGATTGGGAGAAATTATAACCAACCTACCAGGATTGTTGTATCAAATTAGACAATGCTTCTCAGACCTTAGTAGCATATAAATACTAACAATCCTCCTCATCACCACCACAACCATCGTGACCATCATCATCATCATCATCATCATTATTGTCATTATTGTCTTTCACAGACAATCTATTTATACCTACCAACTTAGCTAGACAGCCCATTTGTTGATCTTTCTTTCTGTCTTTTTTCCTTCCTTTTTTTTCCTTTTATTTTCCTTCCTTTCTACTAGTCCATCTATATTTATATCTATCTACCAATTTACCCATTAATATCCATCCATCCATTTGTTCTTTCTTTCTACTCATCTATCATCATCTACCTGTCTTTATATCTTTCTATTTATCTTTCTATCTACTTATTCATAGCAAGCAATATAGTGGGAAAAGCTCTGATTCAGAGCCCAGATTTCCAAGTTTAAAGCCACACATCTACAGAGAAGTGAATACTAAGTGTTGTAAAGTAGGTGCAAAGTAATTTCAAGAGGAGCACTAACAACTGAGGGGTGGGGAAGGAGAATCAGAAAATGTAGCTTATTCATTAAATAAGCAGATTTTAAGAGCCCACTATGCACAAAGCAATTGGGGCTGAGAGGATTGGATAGAAAGTAGTAGCTCCTGTATTCATAAAGTTTACAACTTTTGGCAGAAAGTGGGTAAGGCTATAGAAGCCGTAAGATATTTAGACAAATATATAATACTGCACAAAAGTATGTGTCTCTTCTTCCTGCTTCAAATGCATTATCAGGAAGCTTGCTGTATTGGGTATCATTTTAGCAGCTATTCTCCAGTAAATGCCTTTCTCATTCCCCAGACTCTCCAAGCCGTACCAGACCCACCAGCCATCTTCACCTCACACCACAGGCTCCCTATCCCCTGCTTTTTCCACCAATTATATTTTTCCTTCTCCGACCCTTGAAATATGGCCTGCAGGGACTTCCCCATATACCATTCTGATGTCTGAGGCAGGCTCTCACTTGACAATCCATATTTCCTATCTCTCAGAATTTATTTGGAATGCTTTAGCGAAGGAATTAATTATTGCCAAACTGCCACTCCCACAGAGAGAATAAATAAGAATAAATGTCTCCTCCCTCTAACAGGCGTGTCCTCTGGGGAAGTCAATAAACAAATTCAGGCTGCAGGTGCTGACAGCCTGGGACAAAAACCCATGGCATTTTCTTCTCCTGGCCACATTCATTGGATGAGGTAGAAATTAATAATACAACAGTTCCTTTGGGTCTTTAGAAAGTAACCTCATTTGGGATGACTTGGGATATTATTCCTTGTATGCATCTAGTCCTGCATGGTAGTTTCAGTTCTCAATCCTGAGAAGCAGTTTTGTGTGGTGGAAAGAGCACAGGGTTGGAAGCTAAGAGGTTTGGTCTTCATATTATCTCTGCTACTAATTAGTTATGCAAATTTTCCCCTTTCCAATGCCTCTTCTGGGAAAGAGAATCAAAGATTTAGAGTTGGAAAGGACTTCTTGAAGGGTATCCCAACCCCTGATTTTACAGATAAGGGAACTAAGTCACATAGAGAGTAAGTAACTTTGCCAACATCATACAATCATAGATCCAAGCTGGAATAGACTGCAGAAACCATCTAATCTAACCTCGTTTTTTAGAGATGAGGAAATTCAGGTCCAAGACATTACGTAAAGCATTATGTCATTGTAAATAGAGTGACAGACTTGGAGTTAGGGAGACTGAGTTTGAATCTTGCCCAACAAACTTAGGTAGCAAAGGGTAAATCATGAGTTTCCTCATCTGCAAAACCAAAGTGTTAGATTCAATGGCCTCTAAGATTCTCTATGATACAATGAATCTTTGGGTTCGTATGTGGTCAGTAGAATGCCTAGTACATAGTAAGTGCCTAATAAATGTTTATTGGTTGATTTATGTAACCTATCCCCCTCATTTTGGAAAAGAGGAAACCTGTGCACAGGAAGTAAAGAGTAGAACGAGTCTCCCAACCCAGTTTTACCCTGGATCTAAAGCCAATGTTCTGTATAATAAAATGGACTTGGAGTCAGACATCTTATTTCAAATGCCACCTCTTCTATTTAAGATAACCTTGGGCAAAACTCTTCCTCTCTGCACCTACATTTCCTCTTTGGTTTAAAAAAAAAAAAACAGAATTGATCAATTTGGTTAGAGTGCAAAGTCAATTTGGGGACAATAATACCTGATTACCTGGAAAGATAAACTAGAGTCAGACTATGAAAGGCTTTCAATAGTAAATGTAAAAGTATGTACTTAATCCCTTAAGACATCTTGAACAGGTGAGTGACATAAACAGTCAGGGATATGTTCTATTTTCAACACCTGTATGGAGGAAGGATTTGGAGAAAGGAAAGATTGGAGAAAGGGACCATATAGGAGGCTATTACAACTGTCCAAGGGAGAGGTGAGGAAGACTTGTACTTGAGTGGTTATAGAATGAATACTGAGCAGGGAAAACCTGCAAAGAAAATTGAGGTGTAATTGACCATATTTGGTAACTGACTGTGAGTGAAATTGAAGAGGCAAGGGGGACTAAAAAAGGAAAGGTGATGTCTTTGCTAGCAGTAGAAAAGTTGGGAAGTAGGGAGCTTTGCAGGGCAGTGAGAGAGAAAACTCAGGGAGGATAATGATGTATGTTTTGGCTATGTTGCATTCAAGATGCTTCCAGGACTTCCTCAGATGGAATGCCCAATAAGCAGCTAGTGATGGACAGCAGTGTTCAGGAGAGATATAAGAAATGGATAAGCAGATTTGGATTCCATATGCAGGGGGCTGATGTCTGTGGGAGCTGAGGAAATTATCGAGAGTAAAAAGGGGTAGGAAGAGAGGGCGCCATATGTAATTTCTGGGGCACAGCCATGCATGGAAATAGGGTATCGATAATAATGCTACAAAGACACTCAAGATGGACGTCAGTCAGGATACAGTAGTGTCATGAATACCCAGAAAAGAGAAACCATCTAAGAGGCGAATATCTAAGAGGTCAACAGTGTCAAATGCTACAGAGGTCAAGAGAGATAAGGACTAACAAAAAGACATCAGATTTAACAAAAAACATGTCATTGGTGACCTTGCAGAGACCAATTTTAATTTAGAAATAAAAGCTGGATTAAAAGGATTAGGGAGTAAATATGTGAGAAAAATATTAATATTTATTACAATTATTAATTATATTATCATGATTATGTTACTAATATATTAACTATTTATTATTTATATTAAATATTAATAGCTTTTCTTTTTATAAGATATTAATATAATTATTATATTATAGAATTCTGTCCTATATTATTCAATATTATAGAATTGTAGGTATAATTTTAATAGCTATTAATAGCTTTTTGTTTTCTGGGAGTTTGGGTGTGAATGGAAAGAGAGATATAGGATATTAGCCTGAGGGTAAAGTCAATGGTGTGTGTGTGTGAATATGTTTAAAGATTGTGGAATTCTGAACATTCAAGAGTCCTACTATGAGTGACTTTTTTCTGGCCCCTAAAAATGTCTATAATATCTGACATCTCTCATATTCTTTCTAAAGTTACCTTATATTTGATAGGGGATGAGTACTGGACCTAGAGAATTTCATTGATTTAGACAACTCTCAAGTAAGGAAACCCTCTATAATTTAGGTCAGTCTCTTTTTTGTAATTTAGTAATCTTAGAGAATCACCTAAAACAATGAAAAGTTAAATGCCTAGGGTCACACAATCAATATGTGCTAGAGACAGGATTTGAACTCATGTCTTTCTGATTGACTAAAAGGTTTATTCTTTAAACACTGTGCTATATTGATATGGTTTGTATGTATATTCACATACATATGTTGGCAGAAAATGACATTTGAGCGCAGCCTTGAAGGGAGCCAAATATTTTAAGAGATATAGAAAGGGAGGAAAATATTCCAAGCATAGCAGGGAAATTGGAGATAGATCATCATGTGTGAAGAATAGCAAACAGGTTATTATATTGGAGCCACAGGAATAAGGGAGGACAGTAATGTGTTCACAAAGCCAAACAGTGACTGTCCAGCTGTCATCTCTATATTCTAAGGATTTGAACCAGTACCTGGCACATAGTGATATTAAATAAATGATTAATTTATAGATTGGCCCTGTTTATAGACATCAGAAAATGAGATATTGAATAAAGAAAGGCTAAAAATTAGAGAAAGAAAAAGGATTACCAAAGGGATAACTCCTGGATGAGACAGAGTGAGAATAGATCAAGGATAGGTAATATTGGCTTGGAGAAGGACTGTCTTCTTCCTTCAAGACTGAAGAAAGAAGAAGAGGATGGATTATGAATGAGAAGAGAAAAAAAAAAAAAGAGAGAGAAGAATTGAAATGGCCACTGTGGATAGTGGTCTAAAAGAGCAGGATTTCTTAAATTTTTTCTTCTGTGGAAAAATTTTTCACCCAAGAAATTTTTATATGACCCCAAGATACCTATCAAAGATAGGTAGACAGATCAAACATTTACTGATAAAATAAAGACATTTTTACATAAGCCCAGATATATAAGTATATAAGATAGATATACAGATCAGACTACCACATTCAGATATAAGACCCTATATAGGGTCGTGAACTACAGTTAAGAAGCTGGAGACTAGAAAGTAAATTAGGGAGGACTGAGAGGATAGCACTATCTGTCGTATTTGAATAACACATTTAGAATTGATCTATTACAATCCGTTTGTACATTCACACAGCCACCAATCTAGTTCTGGTCTTCCTTCTTTGCTCCTGGAGAAGCAAGAGCCTTCTAATTAGTCCCTCTGCCTCAACCTTTTTTCTTTTCCACTCCATCTTCCACTCAATGGCCCATGAGATTTTCAAAAAAATTCAGTTTTATGACATCCCTCTACTCAGGAAACTCCAGTAGTTCTTCATTGTCTTGTGGGTTGAATATGAATTCCTCTCCTTGGAGTTTTAAAGCTATTTTTTAAGCTCTTCACCATCAGGTCTCATCCTATCTGTTTAGTGTTCTATCTTCCAACTTCTTAAATTATGTGTGTCTCATGACCCCATAAGGAATGTCACAACTGAAAGTGGGGGTTCCAATATTAGTATTTATTATCCGTAAATGTTTGGCTTATATACATACTTATTTTATATATCCGCATACCCATGGTCTTGTAAAAATTTCTCAGGCAAAAAGAAATCACAAATAGAAAAAGTTTAAGGATTCTTGGTCTATTTTACTCCCTTCCATGAACTATATAGTTCAGATCTGTTTATTATTTCTCATCCATGATCCTCTTTGCTTTATTTCTATGGAATATTTTCCTTCCTCTCTCCCTTTTAGACTCCTGGACTTCCTCAAGACTTTATCCAAAATCCACTTTTTGTAGAAAGCTTTTACCAGTTCCTTTGCTTTCCCTTCTAAGATTATTTTCCCTCTTTTCTATGTATATCTTTTTTTTTTGAGACAATTAGAGTAAAAAGACTTTCCCAGGTTCACACAGTTAGTAACATGGAAGCCAGATTTAAACTTGATTGCAACTAATGATTTGTGTTGTCTCCATTTCCCTGGTTTTATTTTTATTTTTTTGGTATCCCTAGCACTTAGCACAATGTCTGACATATAATAAATACTTAATAAAAGTATTCTTTCCTCCAATGGCATTTTGCATCAGGAATAGAGATAGAAGAAAATAGCAATATACAAGTTTATGTTTTGACAAGGAATTTAAAGGCACAGAAAGGATAATATAAAGTTGAACTAGTCCACAAAAGAATTAAGATTTTAAAAGAAGGAAAGTGAAGCTAGAGGAGGAATAATATCTTGGAGGCAAAGAGAGAAAAAGTTACTGGAGGTTACAATGAATCTAGAGAATAGGTTTAGGAGAAGGTACAAGGAGAAGGAAAGAAATGAGCATTTATTAAGTCCTTTTGATAAACTAAGTACTGTTCTAATCTTCACAACAATGCTGGGAGGCTGGTGCTATTATTATCACCATTTTACAGATGAGGAAATGGAGGTAGAGTGAGGCTAAGAAACTTGCCCCAAATTGTATTTAATAGAGTAGTGCCATGAAAATGCAAATTAGATTAGATAATGGATTTAAAGTGCTTGGCAAAGTACTTGTTGGATAAATGTCATATATGATTTGTGTCTTCATCGTCATCAAAACCATCATCATCTTAGATAACCTGTCTCAAAGTCAGAGAGATCTGAATTCAAGAACTGACTAAAAATTCTGGTGGTGTGACCTTGGACAAATTTTAACCTTTCGTTCCCCCAGGAAATACTGTAAGAGAATAAATTGTAGAATAGTTGTTAACTCACATTAGAGATAATAGAGTCCAACTGCCCCATTTTACAGAAGAAAACTGAGGGAATTAGTTTGAGAGAATTCTCTCAGAAATTGAGAGATTAAAATCGGAGATTAGTTTGCCAAAAGTCATATTTATAATAAGACTCAGGTCTAGAACCAAAGTTTCTTTACTCCGAGTTAAGTACACCTCCCACTACCCCACACTACCTCCCCTGTGTACAAGCTTAATGTAATAATTCCCTTTCTAAACCTGTCACTTCAGGTTGACTCTAGTTTTCTATATCATGAAGAGATATTCCAAACAGTAATCCCATTTCACCCAATTTTCTGAGCTTACCAAATGCAAACGCACATTTTTCTTTAACTTTCCAGAAAACCACATGAACTTATAGACCACAGAAAAGGAAATTCATTAGAGAAGATCCTCTCCCATGAAGGTAGACATAAAATACTAGATATAAGAAACAGTAGGAATCTGGGGCCTTGGATTTTTTTAGGGACTCTGAATTTTTCCATTTTTAAATGTTCTCCTTTGATAACAATGAGTATTGCATTTTCTGCATTATAAATATAATGCTTTTATTTAAATCATTCCACTTTTCAAAGTCACTTAATAATGAGAAGATCATTTGTAGCCATAATAGGCAGGTAGGATCCAGTGAAGCCTGATATACATGAGCCAGTAAAAGGACATAATTTCCAAAAGGACTTAGGGAGACATGGGAGGAATTATGACTTTTGTTGCTCTCTGACAGCCAAATGGTGGGTCTGAACAGTGAGAGGGCAGTTCCTGGAATGAGCTAGGCTAGTTCCCTAGAGCCAGCACAGCCTTAAGAAATCTCGTAAGGCAATTGTCAACCAGTTATTAAGTGTCTATCAGGTCCCCAGAACTGGAAGATTCTAGCTTCAGATAGTGTACCAGGAGTGGATCATTGGGCTTAAATTCTGCTCTAATCATTTAATAGATTCATGATGTTGGACAAATTTCATGAAATATCGTAGAGTTTCAGTTTCCTTTCCTTTAAAATGTGGAGGATAACAGTGCTACTTCATGGATGTGTCATGAAAAGCTAATGAGATCATGTCTACAAGGCTCATTATATATAATATATATTATATATCACATAAAATATATATTTATTATATATATATAGATGTATACATACATATACATACATATATATATATACACACAAACACACACACACACACACACACATATATATATATATTTCCCCCACACACACACACTGAGGCAATTGGACTTGCCCAGTGTCACATAGCCAGGAAGTGTTAAGTGTCTGAGGTCACATTTGAACTCAGGTCCTCCTGACTTCAGGGCTGATGCTCTGTCCACTACACCAAAGCTCATTATATTCTTGTGACAAGCAGCTCACAATATCCTTATGATATGAGTAAAAAAGCTAGGTGGTACAGTGTTTAGAACTTGGACTTGGAAAATATGGAGCTAGGTGGTGCAGTGGTTAGAAAATCAGGAAGCCTTGACTTCCAATTTTGCCTCAGACCATTACTAGATGATTGGCTTTGGCTAAATCAATTGATCTCTGATGAAAAATGGTAATAATAATAACTTCTCAGCATTGTTGTAAGGATCAAATGAAATAATATTTGTAAAGCTATCCCAAACTTAATAAATTCTTCTTTCATTCCTTTAAAGTGCTCTGTTATGAATTGTTATTATAATTGCTACTCTAAGCAAGGCATATTCAGTTAGTGGATAGGGCGTTGAGCAAATTCAGGAAGTCCTGAGTTCAAATCCTGCCTTTGACACATGCTTAAAAGTGTGACTCTTGGAAAAACCCCTTTAAGCTCTTGGTGCCCCAGGTAGCTTGATAAGACTGTCAATTGGAGAACAGAAACTGTTGAGATTCTCTGCAAGAATTCTCTATGTTGATAATTTTCCTTCCTTCCCTTCCTACCAAAAACAAACAAACAAACAAACAAAAAAACAGTCTTCATAATACTACTATATTGTATATTTCTTGAGGGTGCCTGTGTTTTCTAAACAATGTCCTTTTACTTCCTTGTGCACTCTCTCTACACAAAGTACATACTTAATAAATATTTTGTAATTAAGGATTAATTGGGTTAAGTATCACCATCTTTGAAGATGGGATAAGGATTTCAGAATTTAAAATAAAAAGGAAATCCCCAAAGCCACTAAGTCCAGCCCACTTATGAACAAGAGTCCTTTATTATGAATTCAAACAATTAATGAGTGTTTATTAGGCAGAAACTATGTGCTAGGAAGAGGAAGGGAGAGAAGGAGCAAGGGAGGAAAAGAGGAAGAGAGGTAGCAAGGGAGAGAGAAAAAAAGGAAGGGATGAAGGGAGGGAGGGAGAGAGAAAAAAAGGGAGGGAGGGGTGGAGGAAGAGAAAGAGGGAGGGAGGGAGAAAGAGAGAGAAAGGGAGGGAGGGATGAAGGAAAAGAAAGAGGGAGGGAAGGAAGGGAAGAAAAAAGGGAGGAAGACAGGGAGGGAGAAAGGAAAGGAAGGAGAAAATAAGGAGGAAGAGAAGGAGGGAAGGAGGGATGAAAGAAGAAGGAAAGAAAACATTATGTGCCTACTATGTGCCAAATATCATGCTAAGTACTGGGGATTTATATACAAAAGCTGAACAGTTCCTATCCTCAGAAAGAACATATCCTGATAGGGCAAGATAATACATATTAGGAACTGAGATGGGAAGTCACAGGAAAAGAGGAATTGATAACTTCTGTGGTAGCAATGACGATATTGATTTGATGGGAGGCCCAGAGACAGAAGGAAGAAGGGGAGAGGTTAGCTAGAGGTAGAGCAAATAGCAAGAAGATGGCCAAATTGTAATGTGGAAATAATGGCTGGTGCCTGGAAGTATAGTGAAAAGTGCCGCACCATAGAGTGCCTGGCAATACGATGGCCATGGTGGACCATGAAACATAACCAATTGTGGCCAGCTAGGTATGGTGGGAATACCATACAATGCCCTCAACAACATGATAGCACAGGTTCCTCGAGCACTGGTTCTGGAGTCAGTTCAAATTCAACCTGAATTCAAATCCAGCCTGAAACACTTAAAAAAAAAAAGCCATACATACTAGCTGTGTAATCCTTGGCAAATCCTTTAACCCCAACTGCCTCACCCCTCCAATATTTAACATTAGGGGAATATAATTGGAGTCGTGGATTACCAGTTCATAATTAAAGTCTTTATCAATATGCACTTCTGAGTCTTTCATGTGTTCAACTTTTCTTTGGTCTGGTACAACTAAGAAGCTGTCTATAGTGCACACTAAGTAGCTTTCTAGGTACTTTATAGGAAAGGCCATCCTCAAAATCCCTAGACCAACATCATCTAGGTAAAACTTAGATAAAATAAGAGCGTATAATACCCGCTCCCTTCTTTAGATTTTCTCCATGTTCCTAAAATATGGTGCCCAGGCCCCTTGCAGCCCCAGAATCTTCTCTGTAATAAGCAATAGATCATCATATTGATTCAGTCCATATTGACAGCTGTCTACCCATCTGCTCTGGAGGTTCCCTACCAGCAGAGAGCTGAATATGAATTAGAGCTTATGAAATAAGGTCAGTCTAGCAGCTACATGGCACAGCAGATTAAAACACTGGACTTGGAGTCAGGAAGAAGACCTGAGTTCAAATTCTGCCTCGGTTACTCCCTAGCTTTGTACTATAGATCTTCTATCTCTATCTTTGCCAAGATTTCTGCCTGTAGTTGAGTCTGATGGAAAAAAAAAAAAAAAAAAAAAAAAAAAAAAAAAAAAAACCTAAATCAGGTTGAGAGCAACCAACAGGCCTCAAATCTATTAGTGAGTTCAGAGACACTATACGCCAAACGTGAAGATTTTCCCCAGCAGAATGAGTGAAGCAGGATTTATATAGTTTATATTTATATTGGTCAAACATTGAAGATGCTGAGGTCATCCACTGCATCCCAGGCCATTGCTGGTCATCCTGACTTTGGTCCTGCCATTAGATTTGGATAATCTGGAAGAGAAAGTGAGTTTGATGACTTTGTGCAATTTCGCCTCACTTCCAATTCACAGGCAAGACATCCATCACTCATGATGGTTTTGGTCCTCTTCAAAAATGAAGTATGAACAATGAAAATGATGACCTTAGACAAATCACTTAAACTCTGCCAGTCTCCTTAGTTTCCTGATCTGTAAAATGGGGGTATAATAGTACCTATCTCAAAGGGTGGTTGTGAGGGAAAAAGTGAGATATTTATAAAGTGTTTTACAAATCTCAAAGTGATATATAAGGGCTATTATTGTCATTATTATTTTCTACCACAATCTGGTTCACTTAAATTCTGAGTCAATGCAAAGGAGCTCAGTTCCTACAAATACAATTTCCATAAAACCTCCTTACCTTATTGCTAGCTTTAAGCAATCTGAGGGATTTTTATTGGCAACCTGAGGCTGTATTGATCTTTCCTTCCCCATAAAAGTTCCAGGTCAGTTACATGCCAGGAGTACAATAGACTCCAAAGGAAAGGGAATGCTTTCAAAATTCCCAATAAATACCTTTCCATTGAACATCTTTCCTTCACAAGACCCTATTAATGTTACGAATGCCAACAAAAATTATGCACAAGAAATATGCTAAATGTCTTGCCTTATTAAAGATATTTACAACATCTTCTAAAGAAATGAGTTCATGGTAAGTCACCCATGACTACTCCTCCCCCTTCCTTCTCTGGGCTCTTGATTAGATGGCCATTGATGTCTTTTGCAGCTCTCCGGTGATGGTTCTTTTTTTTATTTTTCAAGTTAGTCACTCAAGTTAACAAGAAGAAAGTTTATATTATGACATTATTGAGTAATGTAAAGGACAAATCAGAGACCTTCTAATTGGGACATCCTGAGCAAATCAGTTCCCCTTTATGTACCTCAGTTTCTTTATTAAATAAATATCTGTACTCTAAATCCACCTGGGGGTTGGTCTGGAATCCAATCTGATATGATAAGAATTTATGAAAAACCACTGTTTTCAAAGTAATGTATTGTAAAATGGGGGAAACCATCCAAAAAAAAAAAAAAAAAAAAAAAACAGTCCTGCTTTTAAAGAACCTACAGTGGATCAACATGAAAACAGATAAATTTGCAGAAGAAAATATGAAAAGGGAGAAAAGGATGTGGAATAATGGATAGAAAACTAGTCTTAGAGTCAAGAACAATTAGGTTCAAATCTTGTCTCAGACAATGAATAGTTGCATAGCCATAGGCAAGTCATTTCACTCCTTAGCCTCAATTTAGTCATTTATAAAGTAAAGAGGGGCAGTTAGATGGTAAAGTGAATGAGTGCTGGGCCTGGAGCAGGAAGACTGGAGATTCAGATACTTACTCCTCAGATGCTGTATTGCCTCTAATAGATAAGGAAGGAAGGAAGGAAGGAAGGAAGGAAGGAAGGAAGGAAGGAAGGAAGGAAGGAAGGAAGGAAGGAAGGAAGGAAGGAAGGAAGGAAGGAAGGAAGGAAGGAAGGAAGGAAGGAAGAAAGAAAGGAAGGAAGGAAGGAAGGAAGGAAGGAAGGAAGGAAGGAAGGAAGGAAGGAAGGAAGGAAGGAAGGAAGGAAGGAAGGAAAGATGGAAGGAAGGAAGGAAGGAAAGATGGAAGGAAGGAAGGAAGGAAAGAAGGAAGGAAGGAAGGAAGGAAGGAAGGAAGGAAGGAAGGAAGGAAGGAAGGAAGGAAGGAAGGAAGGAAGGAAGGAAGGAAGGAAGGGAGGGAGGAAGGAAGGAAGGAAGGAAGGAAGGAAGGAAGGAAGGAAGGAAGGAAGGGAGGAAGGAAGGAAGGAGAGAGGGAGGGAAGGAAGGAAGGAAGGAAGGAAGGAAGGAAGGGAGGAAGGAAGAGAGGGAGGGAGGGAGGGAAGGAGGAAGGAAGGAAGGGAGGGAAGGAGGAAAGGAGGGAGGAATTCATTTATTTCACAAATAAGAAAAAGAGAGAGAGAAAGAGAAGGAGAGGAGAGAAGGAGAGAAGGAAAGAAAAAAAGAGGGAAAAAAAAGCTAGGAAGGAAGAGATCCAGGATAGGGATTGATTCCAAGAAATGGGGGTAGGAAGAAATATTATCTAGGTAGAGGGACAACTAATGCAAAGATATAAACTGAATTGATTTATTGAATAAAAGAACAAATGAACAATTTTTGATCATAGTTTATATGAAAGGGAAACATAGGGGGAATGACTGGAAAAGTCAGCGGGAGTCAAATTCTAAAGGACTTTGAGTCACAAACTTAAAAGTTTGCATTTATCCTAGATATAATAGATAGCCACTGGAGGTTTTGATTAGGGATCCTGCTTGTACTTAAGGAAAATTAATGTGGTAACTGTATGGTGGATAGCTCAAATAAGTTATTTGTTAACTGAGAATAAATGGAAACTAGGGATCCCATTAGGAAGCTTTTGCAAGAGTGTAGGCAACAGGTAAAGAAGGTCTGAACTGGTGTGATCATGGGCAGAAAAGAGATAGAACTAAGCTGTGAAGGTAAAATTAAAAAGATTTGGAGGGCCAGGGGAGCAAGGGCAAATGGAAAATAAGAATGAATCTAAAGTTGAGAATCTGACAAAACAGAAAGGAGACTTTTGCTCACAAGAAAAATAGAACTGTTCAGAAGAAGGTTGACTGGATAATTAGTATAATGAAGTTAATTTTGGATGCCTTTGAGACATACCAGTGATTAATGTCCATCAGGAAGTTGGTGAGGAGAGAGATTAATGCTTGACCAAGAGATTATCTCCACAGAAATGATGATTGAACCCTTAGAACTGATGAACTCTTGGGATCAGATGAGATCACCAAGAGAGAAAAAATAGGAAAGGAAGGGAAAAGAAAAAGAAAGAAAGGCAGAAAATGGGGAAGGAGGGAAGGAAAAGTCAAAAGGAGAGGGGGAGACAGGGAAAGAAGAAGGGAAAGATGAGAGGGAGAGGGAGGAGAGGAAAAGAATGAATCAAACAATACAAAACCTTGGGAACTTAAACTTAAATGAATTATCATGTGCATGTAATGGAAGAACTGGTCAGTGAGGACTCAATCATTAGAAAATAAATGGGGGATTTATCTTTTCTTGGTGATACATACCAAGTACTATAATCTTTACCTGAGCAAATCCAAGACATGGGACCTGGGGAGAGCCAGCTTCTGAGCAGGTACTGATCTGACTTGTGAGTCTTATAATTGGCTTGGAGAGCTGAAAAGTTTCAAGCAGACAATTTCTCAAGCTCTTCCCTGATGGCTTTCAAGGATTTCTATGAGTAGCCATATGACCATGAAGTAGCTGGCATCATCTTAAGCAATATAAATTTTGATTGCTGTAACCTCACAAGATAACTTGGGGTTTATAGGCTAGATTATTTTTCTTCTTCCCTACTTATTAATTCTGTCAGTTTAAAAAAAAACTGGGATAGTTAAATCTTTTGCCCCATATAGTTTCATTTATTATTTCTTGAAATACAGTACTGAAAAACCAGGGTTGGATAAGGTCCATTAGGATTCAAATGGAGCTACTTGACCATCTCTTAAACCCAAATCACTCTGGTTTTCATTGATTGGCCAACATTAGATTTCAGACAAAGCCTCACTTGATCATTTGGGGTTTGATGGCTCAGAATGAAGGTAAATAGAAATTATTTCTGCTATGACTAGAAACCCTGATGGCCTTCCCCTCCCAGATTGCCTTTTTTTTTTTTTTTTTTTTTAGTAGGTAAAAGAAGTCATTTTGGATCTCATTTCTTACCCAGCCTTAATCACTGAATGGGTGTTGCCTCAGTCAGATTGAGGTGTGGGAAAGGCCTTAACTAAAAAAAAGACCAAGGTCTCCCACCACATCTGAGGCCATTTTCAGTTGTCTTCATCTATATCTTGCCAATGGACCCAGATGGGTCTAGAGGGAAAAATGAAGCTGGTGATTTTGCACAACCCTCCCTCACTTAAACACAATTTACTTTCAAGTAAAGACATCACCTTCCTGATGTCATTTGTCCTCTTTAAAAATGTGTGTGGATGCATCGCCTCTTTTCCTTTTGTGTTTTTTCCCTGATGTTAGGGGAATAATTATCCTGAGCTTGGAAGACCTCAGTGACTGCTGAGACTGAGAAAGAGGTTCAACAAAAACATTTTAAACCCGACCAATGATTAGGTCTCTGGGGCTAGCTGCTTCAGTTGGTAAAGAGGACACAGGAAGCAATTTATCTAGAAGCTATAGCTTATCCAGAAATGAGTCTGGTGGGGACTATTTAAAGTGAGAAAAAACCTCACAGTTTATAGAGTTATCTCCCAGATTCAGGCGTTTCTTCAGGAGTATCTCAAAACTGTTGTGTTTCAAGTCTGAGCCCACTCTCCCCAAGAACTAGATGATACAAAAGGGAGAATCTATGCCTAGTTTGAGTGATTTTTGTAGTTTTTTACTTGCTATGTCCTCTCAGTATTTTTTTTTCACAAAAGCTAATTGGTTTAATATGGTTGATTGTAGGGAGCACATTGAATGTGACTTGTGAGCAACAGTAGAAACTTAAACCCCTGAGGATTTCCCCTAGACCCCTATAGCAAAAGTTATAGGAGACTCTCTGGAAACCCAAACTTGCAATGCAAATGGGAATTCAAGAGTATATACAAAGAACTATATAAAATATTTTACACATTTTAAAATAGTAATAATCTTAATAACTGACATTTATAAGCTCTCTCCAAATCATGTCCACCCACATTTAATTTCTAGAAAAAATTTTTCTACCAATCTTCATGTGCTACAATGAGTCCAAATATGGCAAGTGATCACCTCTTTCTTTTTACCATCAATATTATGTATGCTTTTTGAAGGGACAGGTCTTCTAGAACAACATGACAAAAACATGTTACTTATAAATATTTAGATGCCCAGATTCTTCCCTCACATCCTCTCTGGAAGATACATATTAGCCATTAATTTTTTTCTGTAAATCCTCACCTGAAAGAGACTTTTCTTCTGCATTACTTTTGTTGGCAGAACCTTGAATAAAAACAGTGACATTTGAAACAAGACCATCAAGCCTAAACAGCCCTCAGGATTCTGACTTCCTCAATCTAGTAGGACTAGAACACCACAGGTGTTCTCCATTTTTAGATAATTTAATGGCTATATTAACAATAATGAGAGACAGCATTCCCTGGTAGATAGAGAGACAGCCTTGGAGCTAAGGAAATCTGGGTTCAAGTTTTTTGCTTATTTCAGTAAAGCCTAAGTGATTTAAACTTTCCAAGAATGGTAACTCCTCTATAAAATAAAGTCAGTGAATTATTTAACTTCTGATATGTCTTCTAGCTTTAAATCCATAATCTTATGCTCTCACAGCTACCTATTGCCTTAAAGTTTACAAAACACATAAAAATTATTGAGTCCAATTAATTTTACAGATGAGGGGAGTGAGTCCTATGGATGTCCAAGAATTTGTCTAAGATCACCATAGTAGGAAGTGTAAGCATTAGAATTTGAACCCAAATCCACTGACACTGAAAGCCAGCATGCCTTCCACCATGTCATTCATTCTTTCAAAAAATCCATTAGATGGATCTGTAATCTCCACCTCCAACATAAAAGAGAGTGCTGGAGCGCCTGTTGATAAGTACCTCTTACTAAACTTTTTTATTTGGGGGGGAGGGAAGGAGAAGGAGGTAAGGAGTAAGGATTTAGTAAAGGAATCCTCTCGAATAGCTCCATGACAATTGGTCATTTAAATTCTGCTTAAAGACCTCCAGTGAAAAGGAAACCATGACATCTGCCCATTCTACTTTAGGGTAATTCTAACATTCAGGAAGTTTTTGTTGTTGTTGTTGTTGTTGTTTTTATGTGTGACATAAAGTCATAATTTGTCTCTTTGCATCTTCTATCCAGGCCATCCAGATTTACCCTCTAGTCCAAAGAGAGAAAATCTAATTCCTCTTCTTTTCTTCAATTTTTCTCAGTTGTGTCTAATTCTTCATGACCCCATTTGATGTTTTCTTGGCAAAGATACTGGAGTGGTTTGCCATTTCCTTCTCCAGTTCATTTTATAGATGAGGAAACTGAGGCAAATGGGATTAAGTGACTTGCCCAGGGTCACATATCTAGGAAATATCTGAAGTGGGATTCAAACTCAGGAAGGTAAGTCTTCCTGACTCTTGGCTAGGTGTCCCATCCATTTTGTCATCTAGCATCTGACAGGTTTTGTTTTATTTTTTTTTAAATCTTAGGATCATTGGACTGGAGATTTAGAACCAAAAGGGACCTTAAAAATCATGAGATCCAATGGTATCTAACCTTTGAAATCATATCTCCTGTTAGTAAAATTTTTGAGCATTCACATCCCAGCATGCATAAATTTACTTATTTATAAATTATACTCATACATTAATGTATACACATTTATGTATATTATAAAATTATTTAAAAGCAGGAACTTTGAAAGGATGAGATATAGAGGTCATATTTCATTCTAGGAGGCAACAGGGAAGTATTATTCAGTAGGGGAGTGACATGGTCAGACCTGCCCCTGAGCATAATCTCTTTGAGTCCTTGTGTAAAGGATGGAATGGAGAGAAGAGAGCTTTTAGACAGGCTATTTTAATAATCCAAGTGAGAGAATATGAACCTGTGTATGAGGGTAGAGGCTGTGTGAGTAGAGAGAAGAGACCAGAGATGAGGGACTTAGTGGAGGTGGTGATGGCTATATGAAGTATTCCAAAGGCAAGAGTGCAGATTTAATCTATCCAAAGTTTTGTAGGGAACACAGTTCTGAAAGCTCCTAAGCTTTAGAACTGCACTAAAGACTTTTGGGACAACCTGTATTTGGCAGCTGATTGGATATATGGGGTGAGTGAGATTGAGAACTAAAGATGGAACAAAGGGTATAGATGGGAAATTGGAGGTGCTATTATTGTTAATAGGTAAGGATGGTTAGGAGTAGGATTTGCAGGGGAAATAATATATTGAGAGCTGCAACACAGGCTGCAATCCATCTTGTCTTGACTCACTCAGCCTCGCCAAAAGTAAAATGGGGCATGGCAAGAGGCTACCCCTGACTTGCTTGGGAGGGCCCAAAGCTAGCCAAGGGATACTCACACCAGCCACAATGCAATCTGGAGGGCTGAGTGCTGGTACACTGGAGGGCGTGGAGGCAATTTTACCAATGGGATTTGCATAGATACTTTTTTCATATGTCTGGATTTAGGGTAGAGTATAACTGCCTTGGGAAATATGGAACTAGAGAGAAGTAGAGTTTTAACTATAATAAAAGAGTGAATTGGATATGTTAGAATAAACCAATTATGGGAAGCATAGAATGTGACCCATCTTCCACTGTGGCCAGTTGCTTATGGAACTTGGTGAGATCATTCCCACTTTGGAGATCATCAAGTAGTGCAACTTCATAATTTTATAGATGTGAACATTAAGTCTTAGAGTGACTTGCCCATGATTGCCCAGGTAGTACTTAGCAGGGCTGGGAATCAAACCTGAATCCCTCAGGTTCTAAATTAAACTTTCTTTCCAATGACTTAAACTGAGTCTCAGACACTTGAATACACATATCGTGCTGTTTCTGAGTCTATTCAGGACTGGAGCATTCCATTTATCCAGTGGTCCCCCAGTGACCTATAGGAGTTTAAATCATGCATTTCTTAGGAAGGACTGTTCACTCATTTGGAAAGATCTTGTCTACTTGGGACTTAAGTAATAATAACAAAGAATAAGATGCTCTTTGGCTAAGTCTTGATCCTCGGATCTCACCTTTTGCACCTGAATGGTTTTATACCCTCACTTACTGCACTCACCTTCCCAACATGCAGAGAATAGGTTCTATTTTCCCAGTTAATAGGCACTATAACCTATAAAAAGATAAATGTATATTTTGATTCATTCTGAAAAGGACATTTGAAGGCCCCACAGACAAGAAAAGTCTTGAAATTAAGTGAAAGGGACCACAACTAAAATATACATGTGCATTTTATGCCATTTTAAATGGACCACTGGGTCTACCCCTTAATCTAACGGCTTTATGAGATGATAATTTCTCTATTGCAAAACTAGAAGCATTATCAGTAAGGCTTCCATCCAGAGGCAGTATAGTACAGTGCAAAGGGCCTGAGTTTAAAGCCTCCCTTTATTTCTTGGTATTTATTTCTTCTTGGATAAGTTCCTTTACTACTTTGGGCCTGCTTCCTTACTTATAAAATGAGGGGGTTGGACTACATGACTACTGAATTCCTGATCTGTGATTCTAGAATATCCCCTCACTTCTCTGGGCTTTAGTTTTCTCAATTGTGAAGGTTAAATAAAATGGCCCATTGGGTTCCATCTTGGTTGAAGTCTATGAACTTAAGGACTCTCTGTGCCTTGGTTTGTTTGTCATAAAATGAAGAGTTTGGACCCAAAGACTTCTGAATTCCTTTCTAACTTTAGTCATATGATCATTCAAGATAGGTAGGCTTGTCTAAGATAAAAATAAATTTTGCAAAAGCAGAATGAAATCTAAAATTGGCCCAGAAGAAATGGTCCAATGCAAATGAGCCAAGGTGCATTGACCATTGGTCAATTGGTACAAGGTCCACCATATTCAATCCAAGTCTTTCAACTCTCATCTGTTTTGGAAATATAGTTCAGTTACCTTACTCACCTTGTTCCATCCAACTCTAGAATGGATCTGACAGCCTCCAAGGTAAAATGTTGCCTTCTGAAACCCAACTTACCTATTTCCTTAAGATGGAGTAGAGTCAAGCAATATACATTTCAATTCAACCCCTTTGTTGCTCATTAATGGAAACCTCTTGCAATAGTGATAGGCTCTTGCAGAATTTGCGCATTTAGCCATGCTTTGAAGATGGAGTTGGAAGAGGAGGAGGTTGCTAGTCTAATGTCTAGTAGCAATTCTCCACCAGTGGAGAAGGCCCATTCTTCTAAGATTCCTCCTAGCTGCTAAGAATAACACATGGTCTATTCAGCTTTGGGCTAATATCCCTGATTTTTAAAGCATTGTTGAGGTTTTATAAAATAATTGAATAAGGAAAAAGATCTTAAAATGCCTTTGGTCCCCAATTCTGGCTATATATATATTTTTTTCTTTCTAGATATGTGATTTTATCAATATAAGGAGTTTCTGATAAGTAATGTCCTCTATCAAAGTGGACTTGCACCTTCTCTGCAGAGAGAATTGCTAAGACTATATAGGATCATAAAGAAAAGATGTAACAGCAGTAAGACAATAGAAATATTCTTTCAAACTCTACAGTATCCAACTGCCTTGTCCAGAATAGATGTTTAAAAATGATTGTTGATTGGTAGAATGTAATCCAAAAGCTAGATTTTATACTTTTGTCTTTCTATCTCCAGTGCTAACAGAGCACTGATAGTTGGTTGATTGAATGATTTGTCCCAAATATTATAAATCCAATGACAGAGGGAATCATATCCAACTCAATCTGTTAGCAAAACATACCACTGTGGCTTTAATAGCAAGCACGTTCAGCAGTTTTTCTTGAACCCTAGGCACTAATATCAATAAGACTGTGTTGCCAAAGGCTATCACTTTTCTTTTTTCCATGTCACAAGGGCCTAAAGATTTTAGGACCTTCTCATGATGAAAAAAAAAAAAATACTCTCTTACCTCCAGAGAGAAAATGAATTAAGAGCAAATTGAAGAATAATTTTCTCGATTTTTCTTGCTTTTAAAAGACATGGAAATATGTTTTGCATGATTTCACATATATAACTGATATTTTATTGCTTGCCTTCTCAGTGGGTTTGGGAGGAGGTGGGAAGAAAGAAGAGAATTTGTAATTCAAAATGTAAAAAGGATGTTTAAAAAATAATAAAATGCAAAACGAAACAAACAAACAAAAAGATAACAGGCTGATTCAGAGATGGTTTGAGGTAAAAGAAACCTTATAGATAATCTAATCCAATCCTCTCACTTTGCAGATAAGAAATGGAGACAGAAAAGCTAAGCAACAGTTCACAGCTGGTAAAGGACAAATTTGAGCCTCTCTTTCTCCAGTGCATTTTCTAAAGGCCAGATGTCAAGGAGCCCCTTTGTTTCAACTCAATTTTTATCAAGTGCCAACTTTGGGTAATGAACAAGAGGGCCAAGCTCTAATAGTATCTCTTCCAAGAATTCTTCCCTGCCTTCCACACCAAAAAAAAATGTTTCTTTCTGACTTCATCTAATTTTGTTGTAGATTATAGTTAGTATCTAATTCTGGACCCCATAATCTTTTGACCCTATGATCTTATGATCTGCTGATCATAATAGAATAGGTTCCATGGTCACTCTTAGTACAAAGAATATAGGATATGAAATCTGGTGCCCTGGATTGAAATCCAAGCTCTGTCGCTCATTTGTGTGATCTCATTTTGTCTAAACCTCAGTTTCTGCCTCTATAAATTAAAGGAATTAGAGTAGATGCTCTCTGAGGTCCAGTGCAGCTCACTGGATTATAAAGTATAAACCCCTAATATATGGGGGATGATTCAGATTTGAATCTTTCTGAGCCCATATCTGATGTTCTCTTTGCCAAAGCACTCCTTACCAAAGGTCACTGTCAGTGGCTAATACCTTCCATGCCTTGCCACAAAACATTGTTTTAAAATGAGACAAATTATCTTCACAATAATTTGGTAATGTCACAAGAAACCATCTAATTTTTTTGTTTTTAATTTTTTTCCATGTTCAGATTTGAGGAGCTCACAGTTAGAGAGGCACTGATAATGAGATAGAATCAATGTGTTACCTAAAAACTGGTACAGAATCTATGGGTCAAAAAATACATCATACAACCCCCAAAGCATAAAAGCACGATATTAGAAAAACGTGCTCTATTTTTTTTTTTAACAATACCTGACATTCATAAGAGAACAAAGATGCAAGTCACAGGGAAGGAAGGAAAGATGAAGCAGATGAGATAGTGAGATCTTCTCAAAGGGATGACAAAATGTATTCACAGTTTGCAGGTTTAACTTGAAAGCACCTGAAGGAGATTTCTGTACTGTATGAACTGAATTTCCATGTGTGTAACCCTTTGCACTTTTCTGGGAGGTAGGACTCATTCATTGAAGAGACCCTAACTCACTAGGGCCCCAAGAATTACACGACTTGTGATGAAAAAGACTAAAAATCAAATTAAGTTGTGAGAAGACAGCATGCTGTTTAAACCCACATTATCCACAATGTTGTCAAATTTAATTTGCCACTGGAGAGGGCTCACTCGCCTTTTCTCTCAAAGAACACTGATCCATGTTATACAATACAATATCCAAGAATACAGGATTATGTACCTTGTACTGTGTTTCATGTGACCTTTTCTTCCTGGGTTTAATCTTTCCTTTTTTTTATTTCCTACTTCAAACTCAACTCTTGTCCTTCAAACACTTTGGGGCTTACCTAAAAGTGCAATGAGGAGATCAAACATGGCTGGAATGATCCTCGTGTTGGCTATTTCTGCAATGGAGCAGTTCTAATGTCCGATGCTGAATTTAAATGCATGGTGTGTGTCTCAAAGTGATAAATAAAACTTTCTATGGAGAATGGAATTCCACAAAGTGAATTATATGAAGGAGTTATACAAAGAGTTTCTACACCAGGATAGAGGAAAGTGCGGATCAGATTTTCAGGGATATGTGCAAAATTATGCATTTTGACTTTTTAACTTCCTGGTCCTCCTGGAATCTAAAAGAGTACAGATTTTCTAAGTCTATTGTTCTGCCCATCATCCCATGATGGGCAAAAGTGGAATGGCACAGATAGGGAAGAGACACATTTTTAAAAATATGTTCCCTATTTGATCTTTGAGAATTTATCCTTTACACAACAGAGTCACAGATGCATAATAAGATCCTTAATAAATGTTTGTTGACTGGACAATCAGAGTTGAATTGAATTAAAATAGATTGACTTGTTTGGATTTCTCCTTATTAGGACATGAGCTCTTTGAGGGCAGGGACCATTAAAAAAAAAAAAAAAAAAAAACTTATCTTTGTATCTTCAGTACCTAGCAAAGTATCTTACACATTGTAGGTGCTTAATAAATGCTTAATGACTTGACAACTTGGGTTGAATTGATTTGAAATGGATTGACTTGATTATGTTTTCCCCCATTAGAATCTAAGCAGGAAAGGGACCCATAAGTGCAAAAATGTTTGTGACAGCCCTTTTTGTAGTGGCAAGAAACTGATGCCCATCAGTTGGAAATGACTGAATAAGTTGTGGTATGTGAATGTTATGAAATATTAATGTTCTGTAAGAAATGACCAACAGGCTGATTTCAGAAAGGCCTGGAGAGAATTACATGAACTAATGTTGAGTGAAGTGAGCAGAACCAAGAGATCATTGTATACAGCAACAAGATTATAAGATGATCAGTTCTGATGAACATGGGTCTCTTAAACAGTGAGATGATTCACAAGTTCCAATGATCTTGTGATGAAGAGAGCCATCTGCACCCAGAGAGAGGACTGTGGGAACTGAGTGTGGATCACAGCATAACGTTAATTCTCGCTCCTTTTTTGTTGTTCACTTGCATTTTGTTTTCTTTTTCATTTTTTTCCCTTTTTGATCTCATTTTTCTTGCGCAGCAAGATTATTGTATAAATATATAAAAATACGGGATTTTACGTATATTTTAACATGTTTAACATGTATGAGGTCACTTGCTATCCAGGGGAAGTGGTGGGGAGAAAGGGGAAAATTTAGAATACAAGGTTTTGTAAGGATCAGTGTTGAAAAATTATTCATGCATATGTTTTGAAAATAAAAAACTTTAATAAAAAAATTTAAAAAGAACATAAGCAGGGACACACTTTTGAGGACAGAGACCACATTTCATTTTTTTAATTTTTGTATTCCTATTGCCAGCAAAGTATCTTGCAGTAGTGGCTATTTAATAAATGTTTGTTGACTTGACAATTTGAAGTGAATTGAATCAAAATGGATTGGCTTATATGATTTTCCTCCCCAAAAGAATATAAGCTTCTTAAGACCATTAATGTATGTGAATTCCTAGACCCTAGCAAAGAGCCTGGCACAAAGTAAGTGTTTAATAAATAATGAATAAATTCTTGTTGAATTAAATTGAGAGTTGGTTTTGCTTGTTAGTTTGCTTTTAGGGCAGAACATTATCCTTTTTATTATTATATTGTCAGTATTTAACACAGTGCCCTGGACCCAGATGTTTAATCTATGTTGATTTTGGTCCAAAGGAAAAAGAAATCACAATCCCAGCTTTGAGGCTTGCTAGCTGAGTGATTTAGAAAAGTATCTTTACTTCTCTGGGCCGCAGTTAGAAAACTAAGATAAGAACATCTGTAAAAAGAGGGGATTGAACTAGATGATTGCTACAATACCAAAATCTATAAGTTGCAATGAATAATAAGTGTGTTATTCTTGAGAATATCAGCTATGTGCCTTCCTATATCAGCTGGCAATAATTACACAACTGGAAAATATGACAAGGCACAAAGCCAAGAGGAAAAAACTTGAAATTTTCAAACAGAGAGGAAAATGCTTGGAATTGGCACCCATTCCCCCTACTCAAGAACATTCATACTGAGTGAATAAACTGCATTATTTGGGTACTGACTCTCCTGGCATTCTGCTCACTGGTCCCAAGGAATATGATCATGTCACAAATAGACCAACAGTAAAGCAATGAGTTTATGTAGTTTAAAGTTTATTGTTAAAATGATTAAAAAAAAAAAAAGTCACCTGTAGAGGTGACAACTTGGGAAGCATTTTCCAGCCAAGGGGAGGGGAGAATGCAAAGCAGGTCAGCCACCATATACACCGACCTAGCATTTCTCAGTCAAATGAAATATTTGCAAGGGGAAGAGAAAAATCAGTGTCACACAGGCTCAATTCCCATAGCAACAGTCATCTCTTTCTGTATCTAAAGTATTTCAGTTCTAATGGACAGCAGAGATGTGTCAGATGGCTGTCCCCCCTTTATTTTTTCTCCGACTCAGCTACGGGTCGGGGAGCTGAGCAAAGAGAGAGACAGAAGAGTCTGTGATCTATAGCACAAAGGCCCAGTCCAGGAAAAGGGAAAGAGTTCAGCAATTAAAACCCACTGAATTTTGAAAGAGGTTAAGAAAACATGAGGAAGACCTAATGCGAATGAAGATAAAAATTACTTTCCCTAAGACAAAGGTGATTACTTCCAGAAGATATTAATAAACCCTAATGCCCTCCAGGTTTTACCCCCAAATTAAAATAGGAGTTCTTTACCTGGGTCTATGACCTTAGACAGAAGAGAGAAATAGACAAACAGATGGAACATGGACAGGTAGCCAGAAAGAGAGAGAGAAAGTGATAGATTAGATGGATAAATGATTCATAAGTGATGAATCTATATTTAGGTCTACATAGATGAGAGAGAAAGAGGAGGAGACAGAGAGAGAGATAGAGAAAGACAGAGAGGAAAGAGACAGAGAGAGAGAAACAGAGAGACAGAGGGAGAAGGAGAGGGAGAATTTCAATCTATCTAATTGGTTTCTTTTGTATTTTCTCTGTTTTTTATTTTATGCATTTAAAAACATAATTCTTGCTTGCCATCTTGGGAGGTAGAGAAGGAAGGGAGAAAATATATAACTCAAAATTTTATAAAAAATGAATACTGAGTAGAAGAATTGCACATGTTTAACATATATTGGATTACTAGCTGTCTAGGGGAACAGGTGGGGAGGAAGGAAGGGAAAAAATTAGCAGGTGGGGAGGCAGGAAGGGAAAAACTTTGGAACACAAGGTTTTTCAAGGGTGAATTTTGAAAATTATCTATGCATATGTTTTAAAAGTAAAAAGCTTTAATAAATAATAAAAATTTTAAAAATCAATACTGAAAATATATTGCAATAAAAATATCACACAAAAATATAATTCTGAGAATGGATCCACAAGCTTCATCACATTTTCATCTGTCTGTCTTCTGTCTCTCTGTCTCTCTGTCTCTCTCACACACACACACACACACACACACACACACACACACATTTACACGCATAAAAGGTTAAGGACATTGGGAAATAGAAAGTTGGTCAACAAACATTTATTAAGTGCTTACTATGTACTGAGTGCTGTGTGAAGTGCTATAGATACAAAGAAAGACCAAAATAATTACTACCCTCATACCCTCAAGGAGCATACATTCAAGCTACTAAGGAGTCTACATGTTAATTACTTTGCTCATACAAGATAAATAACAAAGGGAAGGTGGCTTCAGAGGGAAAGCAAGTTTATTCTCAGCTTAAGTGATGATATGATCTATGAGCATTTATGCAACTTATGCAACAAAATAAATACCCATGGAAAAACTACTCACCAGCTTTAAGGCAATATAAAAATCAGGGGACAAATATACTTGGAAACTCAACACAAAAATAATTCACTCTTCCCCAAGTCTCAAGGACCATTTTCTTTCATTTTTTTTTTCTTCTTCAGTTTCCAAAAGAGATGACATTAAATCACCTCATTCCATGTCTGGGAAGCACCTCAATAGGTCATCAGCTTCATTCCCCTTCATTCCATGGAGAAAGGAAAACAATAATTCCCATAAGTGCAAAAAGCAAAGACTGAAAGTGCTTTGAAATAATAATGCTGATCACGAGAGTAGGGTTATAAATCTCAGAGAGCATTTTGACTCATTCTCCTGCCAAATTTTTAGAAGCATTAGAGCGTTTTGTTCACCCACTTGAATTTCATGGAGACAATTTTTTGTCTCAACATCATTTCTTTGCTCAGTACCTGTACTATGGGAGAAAACAAGAGACTGAGCATTGGGGAGCTATTATTACAACATACCCAACTATTCAAGGCCTGCCAGAGATATTTCTCTTTTTAGACTGAAAACTTAGGTTCATCGTTTGCCCAAACTCCTTCGAGGAGAAGGGTGATCATCTTATGATAGAAAGAAAGCACCTGATTCTGTAGCTATTTGGGAAAAAAACACAACACTTTAAGTTAAGTTGTCAGAGAGAATGACAGTTTCTACTTTATGAACAATTCTCAGAAAACTGCAGGGGTTCCAAATATATGTTTTATGACAATGTTTGGAATGTAAGTAGAATTTGTTACTATTTTCTTTCTTTTTTCTTTCCTTTTTTATTGTCTCCATAGACAGCACAGGGTAACAATGATAGATAACAATTATATAAAGCCTACTATGTGCTATGTGCTTTTATAAATATCTCATTTGATTCTCAGAATAACCCTGGGAGGTAGGTATTATTATTCCCATTTTACAAGTGGCAAAAAGGTGTTAAGTGTGTTGCCCAGGATCATGCAGCACATTAGAGTCAGAGGTTGTATTTCAGTTCAACATTTATATAAAGCCTACTATGCATGAAGTGTTTTTTAAACTAGTATTTCATTTGGTCTTCAGAACAATGCTGGAGGATAGGTCTTACCACTGACCCCATTTTACAGATAGAAGTCAGTAGATAATGACTTCCTAAGTACCATACAGTTAATTAATGCCTTCTTAATTCTCAGCTTGGCATTCTATACATTGGACCACTTAATAAACCCATAATATGTGCTGAATAAAGGCATATTGAATGAAGTTATGAACTCTTTCTGATCTGAAGGCCTCCCAAATGATCATGTTCCTCAGTCTGACAAAAGACCTACTAACATTTAGGAATGGAGCCAGAAGAGAAGATGGAAGAGAGATGACCCTACAAGTAGGTTGTCCCATTCAACCATACAATCCTTTAGAAGGTTGGTTGGTCTGGAGAAGAGGACACTGGGAAAACCCAGTTTTGCCACAGGAGACAGTAAATATCTTCATCTCTTTCTCTTCACCTATTAGTGTCCTTGTGCATAAAAAAGAACTGAAGGAAGTCAGCTCTCATTGCCCAGGGTGGACAAGAACCAAAATTTAAATGAATAAGCAAACCAAAAAATAGAGAAATTAATTTTTCTTTTTGCTCCCTAAAGAAAACATTTAAATTTCATGATTGCCAATGATTGGCGGTAAACTGGCATAGTAGAAAGTGCTAGATTTAAAAACATCTTGACTTGAATTCAAATCCCTCCTTAGATACTTATTTAACTCTATGGCCATGGACAAATCATATTCTCTCTGTGACTCAGTTTCCTTCTGTGTAAAAAGCAAGATAAAAATAGCACCAACCTCACACATGTGCAAATCATTTTGCTTATGTTTATGATATGTAATCTGAGACTTCCAGTGTGGGAATTACCTCCAGTGTTGCGAATTGTCCCAACCTTTAACTAACAATCTTTGAGAACCACTGGGGACTCTGAAATTGATGTGTGCATCAGCCTGTAATTTATACATGTCAGTGTTGAGACCTGAACACAGATCTCCTTTCCTCCAGCCCCGGTCTTCCCTGCACTAGGTTGTGCTCTATATTACTTTATTCTCTGAAAATCCTAATGGAACCCAGCTGGCAGTTGGCTCCTTCCCCCTGCCTTCTACAAAAAGCAGAGAATGAAACCCAGAGAGTAAAACCCTAGGATTAATTATCTCATTCTATCCAGGCTCTTGAAATGGCCACTGACCGTTTCTCTATTTATTCCGATTGGCAGAAAAAGGGGGCAGGTGGTGAGGAGACCTTCACGCCATCTTTAAAAAAAATCTGTCTCTTCTCATTATAGGCTGCATCCTGTCATCCTTACAAATGGCTGAAATAAAAGGGTAACGGTTTTATGGTTAAAATAATGAAACAGAATTGAAGAATGTTTAAATGTTTATTTCCATGTTAAAAATGATGACTTACCCTGTGGTTAGAAGACACCTTTATATTGGAAAACTTTATTTCTGAAATATTTCAAGGGGAGGAGGGAGAGGAAGCAAAAACAAAATCCAGAGAACAATGAAAAATGAGGTTTAAAGACCTCAGCATCACTACCAATAACCCCAACTAAAAAAAAAAAAAAAAAAACTAAACAAAAACAAAAAGAAATCTATTTTCCTTTCAGATCAGAATTGTTGAATTTCTTGCATTTCAAGAGTTTGTAACTTGTCAGTTTACCTCTTCCATTTAAATATTTCAAGGGCTGATGTATATACACAGTCAACCTGCTGCCTTGTACATTACTTTCTCCAAATGCTTTCAGTCCTATATACCTTTTAGCATCCTTGCTATGCTCTGTGCATTCAATTCAAAAAAAAAAAAAAAAAAGAAAAGAAAAAGAAAAAAGAAACATTTACTGTATGCTTTTAGCATAATTGTATCATTGTCCATTTAAAATACCTCATAGATTATGTAAGTATTCATATAATATATTATACAGGAAGGATGTAGATCTCCAACCAATTGCATGGTAGGCTCCTACAGGGAAAATCCCCTTCCTCAATGCATATGGACTACCACTATGACTTAGAAAATGAATGTCTGAGGCTCATACAGATCTAATAGTGTGTCCAGGGTCACAAAGTTGTTGGAGGGGGAATTTCAACCCATGTCTTCCTGAACCCAAGTCCAGCACTCTACTCCTAATGCCACATTTCCTCTCTATTACATAAAATGGTGCTTGGCTTTGAGAAATGCTTTGCTAGGTGATCTGTTTCTCTGCATACTTACCGTTTAAGCCATGTGTATATGTCTATACCCACACACACCCAGTGGACTAGAGGAGTGAGTCAAACATTGAGATAATTCATTGCTTTTTTTTTTTTTCATATCCATTGTATGGATAATTCAGGTGAAGTTCCCCTTTGTTTGATCTGAAAGATCCTATTGGATAGTTAGATAATGCACAGTTGTAGGAAGGATGGTAAGTGGAGGTGGATGTTTAGTAAAGAGACCCCTTAGTAAGTAGATGGCCATTTGCTGACTGGGTTAGTTCCTGAGCCTTTCTGGACCTCAAGTTTTCTTATCTGTAGAAGAAGTTGAACCAGATGTTGTTGAAGATCTTTTCCATCATCAATTAGTATGATTCTTTGACTCTGCTATTTTTGCATCGGAAGCATAAGATCTGTGGGGAACAATGCAGGAAGTGCTGGCTCTGTAGTAGGATTCAAGTACCTGGATTCAAATCTTACCTCCTTAGGATATACTATAAAATATTTAATATGAATGGGAATGCCTACCATCTAGGGGAGGGGGTGGAGGGAAGGAGGGGAAAAATTTGGAACAAAATGGAGTACAATGGATAATGTTGTAAAAAAAAAATTACCTATGAATATGTACTGTCAAAGAAAATGTTATAATTATAAAAATTAATTTAAAAAATTTTTAAAAAGAAAGGAAATAATGAAAAAAAACACAAATCTTACCTCCTACACACATATGTGCATATGCATATCATGAGGTTACCTAATATATATATATATATATATATGTGTGTGTGTATAGGTGTATAAACACACACTAGTGTGCATACACACATACAAACAAGTCATTTCAACTCTCTGGGCTTTAGGAAAATAAGAAGATTAGAGGAAATCAGAGGTATCAAACTCAAAACCTTCAAAAGTCTCCAGTGCAGTCATTATCAGATTAAAATGTAACTGGGAAATGTTTAACAAAAATAAATAATACAATGTAACATAGATGATGTTAATGTGTGGTTCTCTAAGCATCAGGGATTCATTTGCATGTGAATTTGCTGCCATTGGACTGGACTAAGATCCTTCCTAGTTCTAAATCTATGACCTTACAACTATCTTAGTAAAATTTTTAAGCATAATTGCCACCAAAATGGGCTGAAAAGAAAGATGAGATGAAAAAAGGATTATTAAACAGGTATATATCAATGGAATAAACGTTCTGCTTTCCATTATACTAGCTTGGCTGGTATGGCAAATAAAATCCTCACAAAAAGCAGTTTTCCTTTTTCTGATTCTACACACAAATGGAAGAGGTGCTGTATATGCCCTAAAATTGGAAAAAGAAAAAGGGAAGAGTTTGTTTCCTCTTGCTTTGCTATCTAACATGGTGATCAAATGACTCTCAAACTTAAATTTGTAGGAAAGTCAGACTTCTGGTTTCTAGGAAATATTCCTGTTTCTCTCCCTTTCTATTCCTCATTCTTATGCCTTAGTTGTAGGAGAACCATGCTAAACCAGGCTTGGTGTTGAATACCTATGAACATTATGGGCCCTGTTATTAGGGCAATTAAAGTTGGTTGATCGTTAGAGTTCAGGAGTTCAAGAGTTTTCAACTTTCCACACTATACGCACCACCAATATGGTAAGCCCTAGGAAATGGAAGGGGCACCAGGTTGCTTAAGGACAGATAAAAACACCGAGGTCTAAACCAGATATCAACATTGGAATCACCTCATTAGTGGTCATGAGTAGCTCCTGTACTTCCACCCTGGATGAGAGAGAGAAACACTATCTTTGGTGGAAAATAGTATGCAAAAGTTTATTTTAATTTGTAGGTATTCTTTTGTTGGTTTTGTTGGTTTAATTTCTAAGTATTTGTAGATCAATAATAATCTAGCAAACATTTGTTAAGCCTTAAGTACCAGGCACTGTACTAAACCCTGGGATTACAAAAACAAACCTAGGAATTGACCTTAAGGGTCTTACATTCTAATGGGATGGCTATTCTCTCACTAGAAATGTTAGGAGTTCACTTCCTCTTGCTTCTATGTTAGCTCTCAATTCAATGTCTACATCTGCTACAGGGTGTATCATTTTATTGCATATCACCCTGCAAGTGAAGGTGGAAGTTTCAGAGAGCAAGATGTATGGATAATTGGAGTTATCTAAAAGTATGATGAGTTTGGGGAATGATAAACTCATAGAGGAAAGGAATTGTTTCATTTTCAAGGGTTTGTATATCAAGGTGGCAAGGTAGTACAGTGGATAGAATTCTGGACCTGGACTCAGTAGAATCATCTTCAAATCCAGTGTCGGATACTTGATGGCTATATAGGAGCAAGTAGCTTAACCTCTATTTGCCTCAGTTTCCCCAAGTGAGCTGGAAAAGGAAATGCTAAACTGCTCCAGTATCTTTGTCAAGAAAACCCCATATGGGATCATGAAGAGTCAGACAGGATTGAAATAACTAAACAACAAAATAACCTACACTAGTAACAAGTAGGTACTTAACAAATGCTTCTTGATTGAATGGCTGACAGACTATCTTTGGAAGTCAGGAAGACTGATAGGATGATAGATCAAGAGCTGGAAGAGACCACATTGGCCATCTAGTTCACTCCCTCATTTTATACATGAAATAAACTATAGAATTTATGTGGAACCTAAACTCCTAATGGGAATGGACTACTTCATTTTTGTCTTTGTATCCCATGACCTATCACAGTGCCTTGTAGACAACAGATATTCAAAAAAAGCTTTTTTAAAAATTAAATAGTAGATTTTCTCCCATTGGACAGTACCTTGTTGGTGACACTATAGAATTTAATTTTCTCAAGGGAGAGGACTGTTTAATTTTGGAGTTCGTATCCACAGTACCAAGGTCAGTGTCTGTCAAACATTATGTGCTTAATCAAAGTGTTGAATAACAATAAAATGGAATAGGTGAGATTCTTGTTCAAGGATGGATTTCATTATGAGGCATCATGGCATAGTGGTAAGAGCATGGTAATTAAAATCAGAAGCGATAGATTCTAATCTGGTCTCTGTTACTTATTTATCTTTTTTTATTTATTTATTTTTTACTTTGGAATCTTGGATAAATCACTTAATTTCTAACTCTTAGTTGACTCATCTATACAATAAGGAAATTGGATGAAATGATTTCTAAGGCCCCTTCTAGCTCTAAATCTATTTTTATGAACTCTGCAATTAGTTTACCAGTGGTCAAAAATGTGAATGTGGTTTGGGTCTTTATTAAACAAAGCATTATATAGAGAAAGAAGGGCATATATCTCTGTTCTCTGACCTGGTCAACTAAATCTACAGTACTTGGGTCCCTTCTGGGCTCAATGCTCCAATAATTTATGAAAGACATTTGTAGCTGGAGAGTATCCAGAGGATGCCATCCAGACTCTTGAGTTCCTATAAAATTAGTAACAGGAGAAGGAATGGGGATGGGAATGAAAAAAAGTTTAAGAGAGAAGAAGAAAAGAAAATTGGGATGGGAAAGTCATGATAGTTGTTTTCACATACGCAATGGGCTCTTATATGGATAAAGGTTTGAACCTGTTCTACTTAGGCCAAGAAGGCAGACTCAGGAAGATATGGAAAATTATAAAGCAGCAAATTTACAGTTGGGGTCAGGAAAAATTTCCTAACAATGGGAATCATCCCAAAGTGAAATGGGCAATCTTAACATACGGTGACCCTTTCAACTTTTCCACTGGATGTCTTCAAATGGAAGAAGGACAAACACTTTAGAGTATGCTATAGTGGGGATCCCATTCCAGTCTGCATTGGCTTACATGTGGTTGTTGAGATCCTTTCCAAATCTGAGATTTTGTGATTTGAGAATTCTGTGAAGTTTTTTTATTTGTTTGTTTGTTCCCACATCCACTCACCTAACCCTGAGATTCTATGAATTTAGGAGCCTAGTATCTTGTAATGTGAAGTCATGTGAAGACAAACCTAAACTTTTATTCTCAAAGAAGCAGCAATTATTTCCATTTTTTTCTGGTCTAAGGACTTTCTCTGGCCAGTTCTTTATAGTTATTCAAAGATAGACACTATTTAAAAACCAATTGACCATCAACAGACAACTGGACAGTCTCTTGGTCTCTTACTTATACATTACCGTGGGTGGGATGTGATGGCACACACCTGCAATACCAGCTGCCTAGGAAGCTAAAGCTGAGGCTAGGAAGATTCTTGAGCCTGGGATGCTGAATTGCAATGGACTAAGTCGTTTCAGTATTATTAATGTTTGGCATTATTAGGATGAAGCACCAAGAACAGGGAGCTGCAGTGTTGCTAAGAAGGTGCAAATCAGCCCAGGCCAGAAAAAGAGGAGGTCAAAACTTCTGTGCTGACTATTTATAATGGGTCCAAGCCCATGAGTCATATCTAACATGGGCAAAATAGGGAGATCCAATCTTTCAAAAATTAAACTTTAAAAAAAAAATGAAAAGATATATTATCCAGGGAAAGCCCTCAAATTCCATCTGATTTGGGGGTGGCTGAGAGAAGTATTCCAATGTATTTTTAATGGTCTCACGTTTCTTGTAATTAACAATAAAAGGCTATTATAGAGAACAACCTCTGGCTTTTTAGTCCTTATCCAAGTGACTTTTTTCTATGTTGTTTCCTATAGCTGCCAAATTCCAAAGACCTTTGTGCTTGTCTTCTTATTGCACCCTCCTACTCCTTGGAAAAGCTCTTAATTTGCAAACTGATTTAACTACAGTTCTCAGTGCAAAAAGGAGCTCCTTTTTAATTTAATTTATTTTTCCAAATCCTGTTGTTATCAGCATGAAGAAGGAGGCTTAGCCCACTCCTGATTCAGTATAGGTCCTTATATTTCATAACCTTTATGGTTAGAACAAGCAAAGAGACTCAAAGTAAAAGAAATGAAATTTTCTTCTGGTTTCGTTTGAAGAATCTGTTTTAAAATATTCTAAAAATCTACCAGGCTCAATAAATTGAATGAAAACTGGCAGGAAAATAAGCTGATAAATTCTCTTCATTGTACAGATAAAGAATCTGAAGAAAAAAAATGGTTAATTACTTGTCCCAGTTCATAGAGATTATAAAAGGCAGGGTGAGGATTTGAATCCAGGTCCTGTGACTTCAAATGTTACCATCTTTCCACTTTACCATGATGTCTGTCTGCTATAACTTACCTACTTGATTAGATAGGGATTATAATTCCATAAACATCCCTTGCCAAACTCAAGAATCCCCCATCCCCTCCTCTTCACACTTGGTTTATTTCTTTCTTATTGAGGATTCTTTTTAAAGCAAATGAGTCTCGAGTCACAAAATTTCATCCTTTGGCCAAAAAGAAGGGACTTTCACATTTTTACCAAGCTTCTGATCTTGAGCACAAATGCAACAGCCACAGAACACTGGCTTCATGTTTGAAGTTTCTCTTGTAGTAGGTTTCTGTCTATTCTACGTGGTACCTAGTATGTTGTATAATTAAATCCCATAATCCTGGAAGCATGAAATTAAGGAAGACCTTCTTGACAGCAGATATGATTAAACCTTGAAAGATATTTTAGGGGGACTTTGTGGAGTCTCTGTCCCTAGAAATCTATAAAAATAAGACTACTAATCCTATGTCTCGGATGACTCAATCAGCCTTCAGCCTACCTAGAAAGAGACAAGTGGACTAGACAATTTGATCAGCTTATGTCATTAGTAAACAACAGGGGTTCAAGAAAGCCCTCCCAAGAGAGGTTCATTCTAGTCCAGTTTCTGCCCTGTGTCTGCAGAAATAAAATAAAGACCTTGACATATTTTCCCTGCTGTAGAATAAATTTTCCTTTGACTGAAGATCAACCATCCTGTTCTTCCAGTGATATTTCTTTTCTGCTTAAAAGTTATACAGAGGTGGCCCATTGTCTCCTTTTTCTTTTGCCATTTTCTATTCCCAACCCTCGTGTTTGTTTATTTGGCTTGTTCATAAAAACTATTCCATCAACTGGGGAATAGTCACTTCTTTCTGATGATTTTTTGGGAACAATACCCATCTCTTTTCTCCCTCATTGCACATCCTCCAAAGATTTTGGCTCCTCCAGAATTATGATAATGGATATTTTTCCAAGTCAATGTATGGATGGATTTCTACATATTGCTAAATTAGAATGCCATTTTTATTAATAATAATAATTATTGTCCGGGTGAGGAGGAGGAACACAGAGAATTTAATCTTCTACTATTTCCTAGGCAATTTTCTTTCTGCATATATCAGTTCTAATTTTAGATCTCCATTTGGATAATAAAATGTGTTGACCACAGCGTGCTTATATAAATACAGCTGTTTTAATTGAGACATTTTTTTCTCTATGAAATAGAGCCCCTAGTATCCCATTAATTTCCAGTTGCCTGGGACAAAAATAAACTGACTAATGCCCCATTAATATCCCCTCCCCTCCAAATTGTTCAAGCTCTAGGTGGAAAGATGCCAAAGGACATGCTCCCCACCCCCCAGCCTGCCACCAGGGATTCCAGAGAGGAAGAAGAAAAGAAGATGAAGATGAGATTCTTAGGGACTGTCCCTAAAAGGTAAAACGTGGAGAAAATCAGCATCCAAATGGACGCAGCACAAACAGCATGGCAAAGACAAGGAACTAAATTTTTATACAAATCAAAAGAATCCCCAAAAAGGAAAATTTGAGATTTCTTCTCTTCCATTGTCTAAAAGAAACCCAGAGGCCACATGAACTAGGAGAGGGGTGGTATAAATGTATATAAAAAACCATGAGCACGGCTCATCACAAATAAAATGAAATGGCTACATTCAATTATCTTTCAAAGATGTCTATTCTCAGGCCAAGGGCAAGGAAATGTCCACTGTGCTTTACAAAGGACTAGGAATAGAAAAAAAATCAAACCCCAGGTCCTCTCTAATTCCAAACGGCTGTCCATCATGAGATGCCATGAATCTCACATTGTGTCCCGTGGGGTCAGAGTTTATTTGTATTAGCACTGTGCTAGTACCAGGCAGTATCAAAAAATGGCTGTCTTAGACCCCTTCCCCCCAAGCCCTTCCAGAATCCACCACATGGTTTTGGAGAGAAGCGCCCTGGCTTCAGATGAAACCATCATAGCTCTGCTACCCACATGTGAAGTGATCCATCCAGACCTCCACGTCTTGAGCTCAACTTCATCCTCCCCTATTGCTGACAGGACTTCCTGCTCCATCATTCCAAAACAGAAGGCATAAAGGTGAATACAAACATAATAAAGTAGTTTACATCTGGTCTTGCAGTCTTTCCATATAGTCTCTAAACTCTTGCGAATCCCCAAGACTCATATCAGGGCAAACCCACTTGATATTATCGTCACTGTCAAAAAGGATAGAGTTGGTGTATGGGCCTCCATCCTCCGGGAGAATAGTGGTATATGAAGTGAACTTAACTCGTTTCCTTTTCGGGCCAGGATTGAGAGGCTCACTTTTTATTTCTTTTTCATAAACATAATCAGCAGGTCTAAGGAGATGGCTGTGCAGTGCTGACTGAGAGCTGCCATTTAGAAGGAAGTTGCTCTCCTCAAACTGCATCCCACGATCGAGCATGGTGGTGCATTCCTCTGATGGAAGGGAGATGTCCACGGGGTTCTCCAAGAGCTCCACTTCATTTCCGAGCCAAACCCAATCATGAGAGTGGGGGATATTTCCTTGCTCACTCACTGCAAACCTTTTGTGTCGGTACTTCCAAGCAAATGCCACACAGTTGATTAAGAAGACTAAAATAGCCAGGCAGAAGACACAGAGTAGGGCATACATGCCAATCTCTAAGTCTGTTAATCCCCTAGAGGTCAGTGAAAGATCACTGGGATTATTTGGCTCTGGTAACTCCACTTGAGTAGGGAAACTTGTGAAGGCATCTGCATTATTTTGGAGTTGGCCATTCTCAAGGAACTTGTTCCCCTTTCCCTCAAAAGATGATTGTGGGGTCGTACTTTTATTGCCACTTTCTTCCTGGCCAAAAGAAGTGCCATGTTTGGCCCATTCCTGTATGGCCCTCTCCTGGTCTCCTTCCCTCTCTATGGAATTACTGAGGTGCTCTTTATATTCACGATTGACACCCTCAATATCATTGGTGCTTCCTTGGCTCTCATCCACTTTCTGCCCAAATTTTACCTTGACGTTTCCTTTCCCAACTGCCAGAACGCTCTTTCTCTTGGTCTTCTGACAAGGTTCACTGATCATCATTTCTAACTTAATCAACGGTCCTTGCCCTTCCCCCTCAGCAACCACAATGGGCCACTTGGACTGGAGGCTTGGCTGGGCAGAAACCACCATCTCATCCAATGATGTGACGGCAACAGCGAAATCCTTAGGATCATAAATATCTAAAGGAGTTACCGAGCCATCGCTGAACAAAAGCCAAGAACTGACTATTGCTTCCTAAAGAAAAGGAAAAGAAAATATGGCATTATAATCAGGGGAAATTACTTATATACTCACGCACTTATTTATTTCAGGCCAAACCTATGCTTTCCTTAGCACTAAAAATTCCAACCTGTCATTTCATTAGCATAGGTAATGCCAGGTGTGAGAAAGAAACTTATCTGCAACTTATTGTCTTAAAGTTAATTAAAAAGCTCAAGATCATGTAGCTTATACATATATATATATATATATATATATATATATATATATATATATATATATATGTCAATGGCAAGACTTGAACCTGATAGAATATAATGTCCTTGAAGGTAGATACTTCTATTGCTTTTGTCTTTCTATTCCTAGCAGACAACTTGCTTTCTGGTACATACTCATAAAATTGAATTCCTAACCCCAAGGTTGGCTCTCTTTCTATTATATCATATTGTCTCTAACTCGGTTCTATAAAAGTATATACATATATATGTGTGTGGGTGGGTGTGTGTGTATGTGTGTGTTTATGCACAAGAGTTCAAATCTAGCCTCAGACACTTAATACATCTTAGCTGTGTGACTCTGGACAAGTCATCCCAATTGCCTTAGGGGAAAAAAAGTACATATACTCTCTTTCAAATTATCCTATATTTATGTTGTATATATTTATATGTGAACATATTGCCCCCTGGTATTATGTAAGCTTTTCAGGGGCAAGAACTGTTTCTTCCTTCATTGTATGTAAATCTCTACTTTTTAATAGAATCCCTAGCACATAAAAGATGCTTAATAGAGGCATATTAATTGATTGATTGATTTCTGTCTTTCTACCCCTATTACCTAGAATATAACATGTACACATTTATTAAATACTTGTTGATTGCTCAATTGATGGATTAATGGACCACTTGGATTGAAGACTTGGCTGAGTGAACAACTTTATTTCATCTAATGAAGTGACATTAACTACCAAATCCTTGAAATCATAAAAGTCCCAGGGCATCACCAAGCCATCATTGACCATAATCCAAGAATTAATGATTGCTGATAAAGTATTTGATTTTTTTTTAATTTACAAGATTAGAAAAACAGGCACAATATACATTTATTGTATCTGAAGTGAACTTCAGAGGTTATTGGATTGTTTGGAAATATTTGGTTTTCATTTTTTTTAATTTTTTTTGCATTGTATTAAAGTAATGTTAGCAATAAGGCACATTTCCATTAGCACAAAGATCCAGTGATTTATTTAATGGATAGTTTTTCTAAATTTGAATTAATTTATAGCGTGACATATAAATGAATTTGGTTCTGACCTTTGCAAAGCCCATTTTGAAATATCAGGCAAAGCATCAGAATCATTTCCAGGTGCAACTAATCAGCCCACTCCTCCAGAAAATACCACTTTAAACAGACTTTATGAGGAAGTCAGCGTTGGAAAAGGAATGTAGGTGCTCACTTGAGGTACTTAGAAAAGGATGCATTATGAGTTTAAGGTACTTGAAAGCCAAGATTCTTTCACGGTTCCCTTTTTAAAGTATTTCTGTTTTAAAGTCTGAAAATGAGAGGAGTGTTTTAGACCTGAGATAATTATAGTGTAAACCAACAGCAAATTGGCACACATAAGCCGTGCTTGCAAAAGAACCTGAAAGGAAATCAAAAGAATAAAAAACTGAAAGGAAAAAAGCCCACTGCTTTGGCAAAAGTAGAGAAATATAATCTTTCTGTCATGTTGTGTAGCAAGAGATTTTCATTGGAGAAGATAAACAGGTAGCCAGCCTGACAGCAATTGGCCAAGCAATAAATGTGTAAATTTACAGAAGAAATTTAATCCAAGGATTGGGTGCTCCCCTAAAGTGGAAGGGGCTAATTGACTTGGAAGGAGAGAGATCCCCTTCCTAAAAGGCCAGGTGAACCTTTATCAAGGGTGTGAATAGGAATTCATAGGTTGGAGTTGGAATCTTTGGTCTCTTGAGATCATTTCTGAACTGGAACTAGTTGTAAAGAATTAAAGTTGGAAAGATCTCTGAAATTCATTGAGTCCAATGCTCTCATTTTTGCAGATAGAGGAACTTAAGGCCCAGTAGGATTAAAGACATTTAGGATTCTAAGATCATAGACTTAGAACTAAAAAGGTCTACAGGGGCAAACCAGTCCTCATATTTTGCAAAGGAAGAAACTGAAACCTAAGTGTGAGTCTAATTTTCCATTTTGCAGATAAATTGAGACAAAAGAAGCAACTTTGCCACAATAATTCAAGACATTAGGAAAAAAAATAAATTTAAAACATCAAAAAAATGAATTAATGACAGAGTCAAGATTTGAAGCTATATGCTATGGTGTGACATCCATCCTCCAGTTCTCTTTCCCCTGGAGCATAATCTTCTTTCCCAGAGCTCTGGAAGATCTTGAATGAGGTTTTTCAAATTTCCAGGCTATTATCTTGGAATTTACCATGGGCCTAAGCATTCTTGGGGAAGGAAATCCTACCTGTTGTGGGGCATGAAGAATGTCATGAGCAGATGCTGTTGAAACAATGGCTCTTTTGTTTCCTTTGTTGGGTTGCAAAGAAAGAGACAGGCCAGACACAAGCTGTACCCCTAAGTCTGTGATAGTGACCCGGTCATCCAGTACTATGACAGTCTTCTCAGCCAAGATGGAGTCAGAGAGAGGTGAGAGGACCTGAAAAAAAATAAGCACCAAAACATTGACTACTTTATCTATGTTTTTGCTTCCCCAACATCACCCACAGATTCAGGTACAAGCTAAGGACTTTATAAATGATTATGGGGTTGAGCTCTCCACACTGCTAGTGAAAAATAAAAATGAAATATATAGTATTGCGTTTAATTTTATTGGGATGGGGGTAGTTCTAGATCATTAATTTTATTAGCAATTAGGGAAGTCCAGGAATAGAAACTTTTATTGACCAATGTCAGCAACTCATTCTATAACCTATAGTTTTAGAGTGGCTGATGGGTACTGAAAGGTTAAATATTTTTCCCATAGTCACACATCTAATATGTGTCTGAGACAGAACTTGAATCCTATTCTTGTCAATTCTAGAGCTGACCCTCTTAACCACTGTCAATGCTGCCTCTCAAAGACAAGAAAATAGACCTCGATAATCACTGATGTTTTCTTTTTAATCATAACTTTGTCATAATCATTTTAAACCCCATAATTGATGTTTCCACCAAAATGTTCTCCCAATTTGCAACTAAATGAACGCACTTGCCAAAATGGTCTGTAAAAGCATTTCCTAATTGTTCAATTACTTTCGCCAATAGAAAACGACAGCATCCTAAAGATATCAGTGCAGCCCATTTTCTTCCTTTGATCTCTGTAACAGCCAGCACAGAGCTCCCTTCTGTAATAACAGTTGGATTTAATTGGATGACAAGTATCTATATCTTATAAATAATAATAACAGTAGCAATATTAATAGGATAAGGATCGGGACTGGACTTGTGATTTCTCTGCTAAGAAAATTATCAAATGAAAAAATTTCCTCTATTAATGTAATCCACCACTTTCTTTATAATGTCTAGTGTTACAGACATCTCTCTAAGCAGGAACAATAATGATAATAATAATAATATATAATGAATAATAATAATGATAAAAATAGAGAGGCAGTGTGACACAATGGATAAAGGGACACTTTTGAAAGCAAGAAGACCTCGCTTTAAATTTAAACTCTGAGACAAACTAATTGTATTATCCTAGGTTAGAGCACTTAACCTCTCTCAGCATTCTAGGTAATTCCTAGAGCAGAGATTCCTAACCTAGGGACCATTAATAGATTTCAGAGGCCCCCATGTACTTGGATCAATAATTGTATCTTTATTTTTTTCTAATCTGTAACTGAAATTTATCATTTCATTCAATTATTTAAAACATGATTCTGAGAAGGGTCTCATAGGCTTCCCCAGAAAGCCAAAGGGTTCCAAGGATACAAAACCGTGAAGACTCTCTCACTCTGAGACAACCCAATCTAAAGAAGATTGGTCAGTAGAGGACCTCACTCATTCCTCACTTGAGTTTCTCATATCAGTCACATCACAGTTTTAATACCTGTCCTTAACTCTACCAATCATAATACAAATCCTAAAATTGGTCTTTCAAAAAAAAATAATTAATAAATGTCTCCTTCATTCACCCAGTGGTATAATAATAAGTAAATTGCTAGTTAAAATCTTGGGAAAGTAGTAGGTTGTTAGTGATAAAAAAAAAAAATTAATTGTATTTGTTTCTTAGAACAAAGAAAGGACAAGATTATTAGACTAATGGCATTCACAGAAAGATAAAAATCCTTGAGACTATGACAGGATCAAATGAAGAAACTAGGGATGTTTAACTCAGAGAAAGATTTAGGATCACTATTTTGAAGTGTCTGAAGGACATTTAGACATATTATGCTTTGGTTTTGGTTTGAGATGGCAGATTGAGTCACAAAAGGAAGAATTTGTTAAAAAAAGAAAAAGAAAAAGAAAAAGAAAGAAAGAAAGAAAATAAGAAAACCCAGGCTTCATGTCAGGTCACTCAGTCAACAAATATTAATTAAGCACTTACTATGCCTCCCCAAAAAATACTTCTCACGATTTTCACAATTAGAATTAATCAAGAAAATAACAGGAAATTTAAGAAAGGAACATTCACTAAACATTCTCAAGAAAACAAAGGATTGACCACTTGTCAGTTCTGGGGGAGGGGAGGGAGTACTTTTCAAATACATGTTGGGAAAAATGATCTTTGAGATACCTTCAAACCTAGAAATTATGTGACTCTCAGGTTTTATGCTCTAAAGAAATTATTCTACCTCAGTGAACCTCTAGTTCACCACTATGTGTGAGAAATCAAGGAAGAGAACACTAGACCAAATAAAGCAATTCTGATGGCACAATTTTCAGCAAAACTTAAAAGAGTGGCCTAAAGTGACAATGATCGGAGTCATTTTTAAAAAAGTCAGGCCCTTTCACAATTACCCAGATGGCATTCTCACTGACAGTACTGAATATAAAGAATTTGTTTTAGCTTAATTGAATGGGATTTTTTTCCCATTTTGATTTAAAGGTGTCTTGAACAGTTCATACCCACACATATTTGGTAAAGTTGTATGTGAGTTTTGAAAAAGAATAGCTATCTTCATGAATTTCATAATTTTGAGTCAATAAAAATAAGCAAGGAAAAAAAAAGGCAACATATGAATGTGATCAATGGTAGGTGGGTTTTCCCAGTGCTTGAGATATTCAAAAAGAAGCAGTCAATCAAACTTTATTAAGCATCTACTACGTGCTAGGTGACTTAATGGATAGAACATCAGGCTTAGAATCAGGAAGACCTGAATTCAAATCCATACATTTACTATTTGTATGACTCTGGGCAAGTCAGCTGTTTGCCTCAGTTTTCTCACATGTAAAATGGAGGTAAGAATGACCTATCTCCCAAAGTTATTGTGTGGATTAAATGAAATAATAATTGCAGCACTTAACACAATACCCAGCACACAGTAAGATCTATATAAATCCTAGCCATTATTGTTGAGGGGGCTGGCATAAGATTTCATTGAAGTCCATTTTAGTACTGATTGCATGAATTAGAGTTTCAAGATTTATCTTTCTTTCCACTGTTGCTTTGAATCTTGCTTCATGTTTCTTAAATAAGTGAATTTCTAAGAATTTCAAATCATTTGATTCAAGAATTTTGATTATTTAACTCATTATTCTTTAGCTACATATATACATGCATTTGTTTATTTGTACCTGCACTGTTGTTATTCCCTGCTCCCGGCCAACCAGTGTCCTGCCATCTTGTAACGTGGCAATTCTCGGTTCTTCCACCTTCATGAAATCTGTCACTAGATCAGTGATGTCAAACTGCCAATCAGAGCCCAACATATAGGTCAGCTGGCCTCCTAAATCCATTGACTCGGCCACAAACTGTGTCAGCACACGCACCATGGCATGTTGGTACTGAAGGGTGCAACCTCTTCCTTTCTTTTCATCATCCTCGTCATCATCACTATCTCGAGTAGGCCTGAAAATCAGTATCATGGGAAAACATGAATTAAGTAGTCACATGAGCATGATCCTACAGGAGGAATAGCAGAAAGCGAGCTTAAGTTATTGGCACCCCCCAGATGCAGAAATAATCAATAATGTTAACTACTTTATTTTTAAAAATTAGAAGCAAAATATGTGCCCAATCATTGGGGACAGTTGAGCAAATTATGGTTATATGAATGTAATAAAGTATACACTGATTCAAGGAATGCTCCAAGACTATGAAGAATTCAGAGAAATCTCAAAGATTTATATGAACTGATACAGAGAAAGGAAAGCAAAGTTGGTAGGATAATATATACAACTACAATGAAAAAATGATATAAATAAAATTAACAGTAAGAGGAAAAAATGTAGTTAGTTACTATGGACTATGTTGGTACCATGTTTTTAAAGTGAAAGCATAATTTCTTCCTTTTTGTCAGCAAGAGATAAATTGTATTTAGAAAAGATCTTTCTAAAGATTTTGGGTTTAATTTGGTAATTTTGTGATAAAATCTAAGTTTTTAAAAGAAAATATAGTTTCTAGTCTTGTAAGGATTCTAACTAAAAATGTGCCATTAATTAACTAACTAATCACATGTTTGTAAGATCCTGTTGTTAGCTTAGTGGTTTTTTTGTTGTTTTTTTTCTATAAGAGTTTTGTAATTTAGTTTTTTTTAATCCCATTTGATAATCTTGAGAATATTTAGAAAATTCATTAATGAGAATCCTAGTATAATTCTGTTATTATTATTAATAATAAACTGATCACATTTAGATAATACTTAAAGAGTCCAAAGTATTTACCAGCAACTATTTCACTTAACCCTCCCAGCAATCCTGTGAGGTTGTTATGATTGTTATCATTATTCCCATTTTGCAGATGAGGAAAATGATTCTCAGAGTGATTAAGGGACTTGGCCAGTATTAATATAGCTAACAATATCAGAAGCTGAAGTTGAACAAATCCAATCTTTCACTCATACTTATTTGTAGATAAAATTTGGTTTTCCTTGTAAGCTCACATTTTGCAATATTCACAAGACAGATTTTTATCCAACATAAAATAGGAGAGAAAAGGCTTAGCAAGATGAATATCATCTGTACAAGCAAGTTATCAACTATGTCCTCCCTTCATGTCACTTCAATTCAAATCACTATCATTGACAGATTTTATTAAGTGCCTATCATGCATAAGAAAAGAAATAGAATGTTACAATGAAAAGATAAAGAGCCTTAGATTAAAGAAGTTTTGTTTAGGTCATGCCTCTGACATGTCTGCTGTGACATAAATTTCCCAAGAAAATCATAAATCTATACATACATGCAAATATATATATATATATATATATATATATATATATATATATATATATATACCTTGAGAGAAAAAGAGAGAGGGAAGAAGGGAGGGGAGAGAGAGAGAAAAAGAGAGAGAGAGAGAGAGAGAGAGAGAGAGAGAGAGAGAGAGAGAGAGAGAGAGAGAGAGAGAGAGAGAGAACATGCATTATATTAAGTAGTTCCTCAAAATCCACCTTTGGAGGAAAAAGAAAACTTCAATGAAAGCTGAAAAATAGAAATTAATAAACACTTCAGATACAATGAAGAAAATACTGGATTTGAAGCCAGGGGATATGAGCTGAAATCTTTAACTTTTTTTTTTTTCTGTGAGTTCATGAAAGTCACTTCCCCAGCTTCTCCATCTGTTAAATGAGAGGATTTGACTAGGTGACCAGTAAGCTCCTTTCTAACTGAAAATCTTTGATCCTAAAATCTATGCTTCCCATCATCAGTATTGGGTCCAACTCAAAAGACCCTATGGTAGGCAGAAGGAGAAGATCAGATGGTAGAATGATGGGTTTCCTTGCAATCGAGAAAACCCAGAAATACCTAAAGGCATTGATACACTCTCTCTGGCACAGTATACCTATTTCCTGCTTCTGCTTTCCATCTTCCCTGAATATAACTTCAGAATCCTGTTTGCACTGAGCAAATCCCCTTGTCCCCAGATCTGGCCATTGCCCGGTTCCAAGGGGACAGCCTTCTATGAGCTATTGTCTTTATTCACTTCCAGTCCCTGCTTATTCTTCAGCCACTATCAAAGAATCATAATAAAGGCAGAATCAGCCTTTAGCAGGGAGTGAGGCCTTTGAAAGTAATACTATTCCCGTTAGTGGAACAAAGATTTCACTTGACTCAAACACATTCTTCCCATTTCCTAATTCATTTTATGTTTACACTGCAGGATGAGTTCCAATTTAGCTTTTATTCTGTCCTGAAAATCAGGTTTTAAACACCAGGTGGTCTTGTTTTCCCTCATTAGGCCCCCATGCTGGGGAATTCATGGACTCCAAATGCTTCATTTTTGAGATGATAAGAATTTCTAAAGTTAAGTTGGGAAAGGGGCAGAGAATCACTTGTTTTTGATGGTGTTTGAATGAGATTTTCTTTTTTCTTTCTCTTTTTTTGAAATGTTTGTAATGTTCATCTCTTTTATATGCTCTTTGAAATACTAGTTATGGAAGAATCATTATGAAAGTGAATGGCATTGCTTTAAATTGTTTTATGATAAAGTTAGCAACCAAGAAGCTTGGAAAGACATTTCTCAGATCCATCCCCCTTCAAAGCATTAAGCAAACTCTGTTATGTAAGCTGATGCACTGTTATGTAATTTAACACGGATCCAAGAGTGATCATTTTCCTCCAATCAAATATTGTTATAAATCACACAGCTGACATGCATTTGAAAAAAAGTGTGAATAGACTGAGCCCACACAACCTGTATGCTATCCATTCAGCTTTCCTTCCTCCCTCTCTTCTACATCTCAGAAGAGGGTTTAGAGACCCTTCTGAATTTCTAATCAAAGAATCTCAGGAATCATATGGCCCATCCTGCACCTGCATCACAACATACCTGATGAGTGGTCATCTTTCAGTCTTTACTTGAAGACCTCCATGGGGGCAATAGGGGAAAGAGTCTCTCAAAGAAGCCCACTCCCCTTCTGCTCACTCTTACTGTTAAGAAATGTTACCCTGACATTTGTCTCTTTTCAATTCAAGTCCACAAGCAATTGTTAGGCACCTACTACATACCAGTCACTGTGCTAAGGGCTGGGAATACATAGTCAAAAAGATAGCTCCTGCCTCTAAGGAGCTCACAATCTAACAACAGAGACAACATGCAAACAACGATGCATAAATAAGGTAAATTCAAAGTAAATAGGAAATAATCAATAGAATTAAGATTAATTAGGCAAGGTTTCATGTTGAAGGTAGGATTTTGGCTGAGATTTAAAGGAAATCAGAGAACCCAAGAGGTAAAGGTGAGGAAGGAAATGGTTCCAGTCATGGAGGACATCAATGAAAATTCATGGAGTTGGGAGATGGAATGTTTTGTGTGAGAAACAACACAGAAGCCAATGTCATTAGATCACAGAGTATATTCAGTACCCATGGCTCCTGGTTCTACAATCTAGGACCAAGGTGAATAAATCTAATCCTTCTTTTGCAAAATGATCCCTCAAAAACTCAAAGGCACTTATGTTTCCCACTATGTTTTTTCTTCATACATGTCTACTGATTCAAGTTAATTATCCCCAAAATTTTCCACTCATTTTCATATGGCCTGAACTCAACTGTGCTGTCCAACCTCTCTTGGACACTATAGCTTTTCAATGTCCTTCCTCCAATGGGGCAACCAGAACTTAACACAAGTCTCCATGTGCCATTTTAGTACAGCAGAGTCCATCAAGACAATCAACTGCCTACTTAGCGGATCACTCATTTTCCTTGAGGTTGCATTAAGTTCCTTGACTATCACACCTCACTGTGAATTCCTTTATGATGCTTGTAGTCTACTACAACCACCAGCTCTTTTTCAGATACCAAGTTGTTAAACTATTTCTTCTACATTCTAAGTTTGTCACTACCTAGATATGTGTGAGACCTTGGGTGACTTCTTTGGGAAGTAATTTAAGATATGTGATCTGTCATCGTTTTGCAAATGAAGCATTCTATGATTGGATTTGGTTTATTATATTTCTAATTCTATGATATGCAAGGCACTGTGCTACGTGTTGGGGATATGAGAATTTTGTTCAAACAATCTATAAACAAGATAAACTAGGACTAATCTCAGAAAGAAGGTACTAATATTTAAAAAACAACAACCAAAAACCAACTAAGAATGGCTACTTGTGGAAAGCGAAATTTTAACTAGAACCTAAAGGAAAAAAGTAAAAGTGAAATGAAAGAGAGCCATATATAAATATGATTTATAAAGATTTTAACAATGCCTTTGATATGGTATCTCATATTATTCTCGTGATGGGGGTGAGAAATGGCAGTATCTAGGCTACACAATAATTTCATTAAATAGTTTCTGAAATAGGTGAGCTTACATTAAAGGTTTCTTGTCACAGAGTGACAAGCAGAATACCCCAGGGACCTCTGCTTGATTTTTTATCAATGACTTAGATACAAACCTAGAGGATATACTTATGCCATCTGCAGATGTCTCGATTGTTCCAATGGGCACTATCACCACAACTACTAGAGAATGAGAAGAGAAAGGTCTTGACACCAAAGTTGTTGGAGTTGTCAAATAGGATCTCAGAAACTGATGGGTCTTCAGCAATGGAAATTATTGAAGAGGCATTATCATCTATTCTGCCTTGTACTCCAATAATGCCGGGGTCTTTCCATGTGAGTTAAAGATGTCCTCCTCCATAAAAATATAAACCTTTAACAATATGGATAGTCTTCCCTTTCTATTTGTACTGTGTTCAGCATAATGTTTTGTACATA